>NW_028274813.1:64830000-65146000 GCF_037043125.1 Eumetopias jubatus
TTTGACAGAGATAGCAAGAGCAGGAACACAAGCAGGGGGAGTGGGAGAGGGAGAAGCAGGCTCAGGTCATGATCCCAGGGTCCTGGGATTGACCCCTACATCGTGCTCCCTGCTCTTTGGCCTACCATTTTCTATAACATCTTGAATTTACAATCAAATGCTTTTTTCACTTGAAGAATGTATAGTGTTATGAATTTCAACTAAAGAGAGTTGTGATCTACATCACGTAGGGACCACATGCTGTAGAAATTCATGTGTCACATGCCTTTCTTGGACTTCAGTAGGAATTTTGCTTCTCCATCCTTGTGGAAGTTACTGCAAAGTTAATGATATCCTCGGTGCCTAGGGTGTTGTTATATACTCAGAAAATATGTGTTAAATGAACTGCTATCCTTTATGTAACAGAGCAGTGTCCTTTTAGTCTATTATAATTTAAATGTGTGTGGATATGCATTTATTTTAAAAGAACAGGTTCCTTGTTATAAAACTGAGGTTAGTTTGTATGACTTTATTGAGTATCTGTGTTCTAAGCCAAGCAGTGGATGAGTATAGAAGGAAAAGGAGGCATAACAAATTGTTAACAGTGGCAGTGTTTAGGGACATGGGATTACTAGGATGTCTTATTTTCATTTATATGAGAACATAGGTATATGTACTTTTTGTATATTTATATACAGTTTACTTTTAAGCAGAGTGTGTAAAACTTACCATTGTGCATATTTTTTTTTCTCTAATGTGTAATTGCATTTTGTCTTATTTTAGGTTCTTTTCCTGGCTTCCTAAAATTCTTTTATTTATTTATTTATTTACTTATTTATTTTTTAAGGAAGGCAAGTCTTGCTCTGATTCGAAAAATGATTCATTTTTGCTCTGAAGCACTCTTAAAAGAAGTTTGTGATTCTGATGTTGGTCACAATTTGCCTACAGTACTAGTGGAAATCACTGCAACCGTCCTTGATCAAGAGGTCAGATTTTTATCTTTTTTGTAACTCCTGTAGCTTTAATTCCCTTTAGACAATGGTTAGTAAAATAATTTGATTTTTGTCCTAATTTCAGTGAATCGTTTAGTCTGTGAAATTATTGCACTTGTCTACTTCAGGCAACTAAACTTATTTTTATCATTTTCCCTTAAATTCCTTTTTGTTTTCCCCCAGGATGATGATGATGGGCACTTGCTGGCTTTGCAGATCATAAGAGATTTGGTAGATAAAGGTGGTGATATTTTTTTGGATCAGCTAGCCAGACTTGGCGTAATTAGCAAAGTTTCGACTTTGGCAGGACCTTCCTCTGATGATGAGAATGAAGAGGAATCAAAACCAGAAAAAGTGAGTGATGTTGATTCCAGTGTTTTCAGGAATAGAGTTTCTTGGGGCGCCTGGGTGGCTGAGTCGTTGAGCGTCTGCCTTTGGCTCAGGTCATGGTCCCAGGGTCCTGGGATCGAGTCCCACATCGGGCTCCCTGCTCCGCAGGAAGCCTGCTTCTCCCTCTCCCACTCCCCCTGCTTGTGTTCCTGCTCTCGCTATCTCTCTCTGTCAAATAAATAAAATCTTAAAAAAAAAAAAGGAATAGAGTTTCTTTTGAGGAAATCTAGTTATAACTTAATGATGGCTTTTGATAAAATAATGGCAGTATGAGGTAGCAGTATAATTTTTAAAAATTTGGTTACTTATTTTAAGATTTTATTTATTTATTTTAGAGAAAGAATGTGAGCAGGGGGAGGGGCAAAGGGAGAGAGAGAATCCAACTCTCTGCTGAGCATGGAGCCTGGCGTGGGGCTCGATCCTACTCCTCCGAGATTGTGACCCGAGCCGAAACCAAGAGTTGGGCAGTTAATCGACTGATCCACTCAGGCACCCCCAAAATTTCGTCACTTTTTAAAAAATTTATTGATAAAATTTAAAGCTTACAGAAAAATTGCAAATAGAGTATCAGAGTATTCTTCATAAATTCACTAATTTTTTTTTTTTAAAGATTTCATTTATTTATTTGACAGAGACACAGCAAGAGAGGGAACACAAGCAGGGAGAGTGGGAGAGGGAGAAGCAGGCTTCCCGCCGAGCAGGGAACCCGATGCGGGGCTCGATCCCAGGACTCTGGGATCATGACCTGAGCCAAAGGCAGACGCTTAATGACTGAGCCACCCAGGCGCCCCATAAATTCACTAATTATTGACATTTTGCCCCATTTACTTTATTTACACAGACACTGTGTGTGTGTATTTTTAAGAAACATTTACTTAAGGGGCACCTGGCTGGCTCATTTGGTAGAATATACAACTCTTGATCTTGGGGTTGTGAGTTTTAGCCCCGTGTTGGTTGTAGAGATTACTTAAAAATAAAATCTTCAAGGGGCACCTGGGTGGCTTTGTCATTTAAGTGTCTGACTCGGTCTCAGCTCAGGTTTTGAGTTCACACCCTATGTTGGGCTCCACACTGGGTCTGGAGCCTACTTAAAAAAACAAAAAAAAAACAATGAAATATTATTATCTTTTAAAGGTTTTATTTATTTGTAGAGAGAGAGCACAAGCAGGGGAAGTGGCAGGCAGAGGGAGAAGAGACTCCCTACTGAGCAGGGAGCCTGATGCGTGACTCGATCCTAGGACCCTGGGATCATGACCTGAGCTGAAGGCAGATACCTAACCATCTGAGCCACCTAGGCACCCCAAAGTCAGAAAATTTAATATTTATATAAAACTCTATCTCATTCAAAGACCATATTTAAATTTGCTGTTGTCCTTAATACCATTTCCCCCTGGGGTCCAGAATCCAATCCAGGAGCATGTATTACATTTAGTTACCATTTAGTTACTATGTTTCTAAGAACTCTAAGAACTCAGCCTTTTTCTTTGATGGATTTCTTGGCATTTGTGAAGAGGACAGACCAGTTAATTTGGGCAGTGACCCTTACTTTGCATATGTGTTTCTATGTGCTTAGATTCAGGTTACATGTTTTTAGCAGGAAGACTACCCAGGGGATGTTATGTTTTTCTAAGTGCATAATGTGCCTTCTTTTAGAGCCCCAGGGTGTCTGCTTTCTTACCGATGATGTTAACATGGATCACTTTGTTATATTTATCTCTGCCTGGTTTCTTTTTCTTTTTAAAGATTTTATTTATTTATTAGAGTGTGAGAGACATTATGAGAAGGGGGGAAGGTAGAGGGAGAAGCAAACTTCTCACTGAGCAGGGAGCCCGACGTAGGGCTCAGTTCCAAGACCCTGTGATCATGACTTGAGCCGAAGGCAGATGCTTAACTGACTGAGCCACCCAGCTGCCATCTGCCTGATTTCTTTATCATAGAGTTACTCTTTTTGCTTTTGTTACTTGTTTTTGTTATTAATTTTGTTATTAATAAGTAATTAATAAGTTTTAAGTAATACGCTGTTACTCGTTAAACATATACCCATGAGTTTCAGTATCCATTGATAATTCTTGCCTGAGATTGCAAATTTAAAATATACCTAATCTATCCCTACTTGTTCCTGCACTGATTTAGTCCTAAATTAGTGAATGTTTCCTATATATTAGTGACAAAATGGTAATATTTTTGAGATAATGGTAGAGGATGGGTTGTTAATTATATAATCCTGAGAGGGTGAGTGGGGACAGGAGGAGAGAGAGATTATTTAAAAAAAATTTTTTTAAGATTTTTTGAGAGAGAGAAAGTGAGCACAAGTGGGAGGGGCAGAGGGAGAGAGAATCTGAAGCTGACTCTGCTGAGTGTAAAGCCCAACACAGGGCTCAATCTCATGACTGAGATCACGACCTGAGTGGAAACCAAGTGTTGGACACTTAAACTGACTACGTCACCTAGGCACCCCAGAGAGATACTCCTAAATTACTTGAGAGATCTGAGGGATTTAACCACAAAACAAAATAAGAGGTGATATCTGGGTTCATCCCCCTAGAATTCTTTTATTCAAGAAATAGGTTCAAAAACCATATGATTTCACTGATGTGTGGAATATAAGAAACAAAACAAGCAAAGAGGGAAAAAAGAGAGACAAACCAAGAAACAGACACTTAACTATAGAGAACAAACTGATGATTACCAGAGGGGAAGGGGAGGGGAACATGGGTAAAATAGGTGATGGGGATTAAGTGTACTTGCTATGATGAGCACTGGGTGATGTGTGCAAGTGTTGAATCACTGTATTGTACACCTGAAACTAATATTACAGTGTGTGTTAACTGACTGGAATTTAAATAAAAACTTAAAAAATGTTACAGATCTACTGATCCCCAGCAAGTTTTTTTGTAGAAATTAACAAAATTCTAACATTTATATGAAAATTCTAGGGACCTGGAATAGCCAAAGCAGCATTGAAAAGGAACAAGTTGAAGGACATCCACCAGCAGATTTGAAGTCTTACTATAAAGCTGTAGTAATCAAGGGCGCCTGGGTGGCTCAGATGGTTAAGCGTCTGCCTTTGGCTCAGGTCATGATCCCGGGGTCCTGGGACCGAGCCCCGTATTGGGCTCCCTGCTCTGCGGGAAGCCTGCTTCTCCCTCTCCCACTTCTGCTGCTTGTGTTCCCTCTCTCACTGTGTCTCTCTCTCTCTCAAATAAGTAAAATCTTAGGGGCACCTGGGTGGCTCAGGGTCCTGGCATCGAGCCCCACATCGGGCTCCTTGCTCAGCCAGGAGCCTGCTTCTCCCTCTCGTACTCCCCCTGCTTGTGTTTCCTTTCTAGCTGTCTTTCTCTCTCTGTCAAGTAAATAAAATCTTTAAAAAATAAATAAATAAAATCTTTAAAAAAAAACATACGTTGTTTAGAAAATGAAAAGACAGGGTGCTTGTGTGGCTCATGGGTTGAGTGGCCAACTCTTGATCTTGGCTGAGGTCATGATCTCAGAGTCATAGGGTCAAGCCCCATGTTGGGCTCCATGCTCAGCATGGAGTCTGCTTGAAATGCTCTCTCTCTCTCTCTCTTCCCCCTCCTGCCCCTCCCTCTGCTGTGCAATACATACATACATAGCTTAAAATGAAAATGAAAAGACAACCCAGAAAATTCTCTCAGATTTTGTCTGAAAATAATTTATTTTATTTTTTTAAAGATTTTTTTTTTTTTTTTTTTGACATAGAGAGTGAGAGAGAGCAGCATAAGCAGGGGAAGTGGCCGGCAGAGGGAGAAGCAGGCTCTCTGCTGAGCAAGGAGCCCGATGTAGGACTCGATCCTAGGACTCTGGGATCATGACCTGAGCCGAAGGCAGCCACTTAACCGACTGAGCCACCCAGGCACCCTGAAAATATTTTATTTGGGCTTCATTTTTGATATTTTCAGTGCCTACAAGGACTTTTGACTGATCATTTTCCAGCACTTTGAGAGATGGTCCATTGTCACCTGATGTACACAGTCTCCATCGAGAAATTCACTTTATTTCTCATTTTAGTTCTTTGGTACATAAAAAATTTTTTTTTAAAGATTGTATTTATTTGAGAGAGAGTGAGAGAGAACGTAAGTGGGGGCGGTGGGGAGGGTCAGAAAGAGAGGGAGAAGCGATGTGGGCTCAATCCCAGCACCCTGGGATTATGACCTGAGCCGAAGGCAGACTCAACGACTGAACCACCAGGCGCCCCAGCATACATCTTTTCTAACAACATCTTTTCTTCCTCTGGCTGTTCTTATGATTTTAAGCAATTTGACTTTGCTGTGCTTTGTTGTGCTTGGTGTACTTGTGTATGCGTGCACATGTGAGTGTCCATCCCTGCTCAGGATTGTTTAATTTTCTTTGATCTGTGGGATTACAGTTTTTATCAAATTTGAAATTTTTCAGCATTTGAAATGCAACTGACTACCTTGTGTGATATCTGGGAATTCAGCTTACAGTTTTCCATTTGTTCTTTGCCCAACCTTATGGAGTATCATCCTAGAAATGAGTGATCTAGTGCTCAGAGACTCATGATGACCACTTTGCAGATTTCTAGAGGTCTTTTTGGCTTGGCTCCCTCATCCTGAACTCATCCTCCATATGTTCTGTTTGCTTTAACCTCTTCAAACACATATCTCTATTTCCTGAAATCATACTGCTGGACTCTTCCTGTGTTTCCTCTTAAGACCTTAGCCAGGAATTTGTGTCTGGGACTAAGGGGATTAAGACCTCGTTTGTTTCTATTTTCTGGGGGATCACGGTCTTATGTTGCATATTGCCCGGTGTTTGAAAACACTTTTTCACATATTTTGCCTAGCTTTTCATTGTTTACAATGGATAAACAAGTCTTGGTACTTGTTAACCTGTCGTGGCCTAGAGCACAAGTACTTATGTTTAGAGAAATTTATAATCCATATTTTACAATCTTATTTGTATTTTAAGCTAACTACTTTGGTTTTTTATGTTCAAAAAATATGTAAAAATACTTTTTAAGTATAACAAGTTTTTATGAAGTTTAAAAGTGCTTTACCCAGGGGCTCAGATCATGATCTCGGGGTCCTGGGGTTGAACCCTTTGTTGGGCTCCCTGCCCAGCAGGAAGTCTGTTTCTCCCTCTCCCCCTCCCCTCCTGCTCATGCTCTCTCTCTCTCTCTCTCTCTCAAATAAATAAATAAAATCTTGAAAAAAACAGTGCTTTACCATATAAACATCCATGTATACACATACCAGGTTTATATATGTTTAGATGAATATTCTCAATATGTAAATGTTGTCAAAACAATAAAATTTTTCAGTATGTCAGGCTAGGAAAACAGTGTTTACAAATTGTTTTGTTTTTTAATTTATTTGAGAGAGAGAGAGACAGCACAAGTCTGGGGAATAATTAGATAGTTGTGTGTAGACCGAATCCGTTGGTCTTCTCTACTACTACACCTGGAAATGTTATAACTTAGGTCATTACTTATGTGACATTTTTTTTTTTTAAGATTTATTTTATTTATTAGAGGAGGGGGCACGAGCGGGGGTGGGGAGAGGGAGAACCAGGCTCAATCCCAGGACCCTGGGATCAGGACCTGAACCGAAGGCAGACACTTAACCGATTGAGCCACCCAGCCTCTATTTATGTGAGTTTCTTAATGTTTTTAGGACTTACTTATAAGACTTAGCTATAGGTAATTAGTTGAATCAAAATGCATGTTAAACTACAGGCAACTGAATATAAGTTCAGCATGTTTTAATTCTAAATTTGATACATGGACATATTTTTAAAAACCTGTATTTGAAATAGATATTATTTTCCTTGTTTCATTCAATAATTTTACACATTTAGGAAGATGAACCACAGGAGGATGCTAAAGAATTGCAGCAAGGTAAACCATATCATTGGAGAGACTGGTCAATCATTAGGGGAAGGGACTGCTTATATATATGGAGTGATGCAGCAGCCTTGGAATTATCTAATGGCAGTAATGGATGGTTCAGATTTATCTTGGATGGAAAACTAGCCACCATGTATTCAAGTGGTAGTCCTGAAGGTGGATCGGATAGTTCAGGTAATATTTTGTTTCTTTTAAAATGTTCTACAAGTTTCTGTAATTTTGATGATTTGTTTTTCTGCTAATTATTTTTGCTAGCATTGTCATAGAAATAGCACATTCTTGATGATCATTTGGCCAATTTATTTAATATCAACAGAAAAACTGTTGTACCTTGAAAGCATTTAAGAAACGCCTTTTTATTGTAAGAGACAGGGAATAGCACTGTTACCTACTTTTAATCTCTCTAATGTTTTAGGTAAAGCTACCTCTTACCATGTAATGATGAATTGTGTGTGTGAAGCCTTCTCAAGTTGCATCTTTTCCAAAAGCCCTGTACTTTAAAAAATTATGCCTGTAGGGTTGCTTTTATGCCTGAACCTAAATATATCAAACCAGTGAGAGTATGCCAAAGAAAAAACTCTGCTAATTAAGTTTTTTATATAAAATAGATATTCCAACAGGTAATTTTCTTTTTATTAAAAAAAAAGGAGTATTTGAAAAGAATGAGGTTTTGAAACAATCATTTTGTCATTATAGAAAGCAGAAGTGAATTCTTAGAGAAGTTACAAAGAGCTCGAGGCCAAGTAAAACCTTCTACTTCAAGTCAACCTATACTCTCAGCACCAGGACCCACTAAACTCACTGTAGGAAATTGGTCACTAACTTGTTTGAAAGAAGGAGAAATTGCTATTCATAACTCAGATGGTCAGCAAGCCACAATACTGAAAGAAGATTTACCTGGTTTTGTATTTGAATCTAATAGAGGAACCAAACATTCATTTACTGCAGAAACTTCTCTGGGTAAGTTATATAGAATATGTAAGTTTAGTAGGTAAGAATAAATGAGTATCTTAAATTGCAATAAAATAAATTCTATGAAATGTCTTTTTTTTTTTTTTTAAAGGTTCAGAATTTGTGACTGGTTGGACTGGTAAAAGAGGCAGAAAACTGAAATCTAAATTAGAAAAAACAAAGCAAAAGGTATATTTGTGGGATTTGCTTTTTCTTTTTTTTTTGCTGTTTATACTGACGTGGTAAGGTTTCATTGGTATATTCAAGCATTTAAAAAATTGAGCCATATAACACAAGTTACCCTAATCTAACATATTTTGCTTTTCTGTGCTCATTATTTTATGTTCCACAATAAATACACATTTACTTATAATTTTATACACATGCTAAACACAAACATTAAAACAATTAAAATGTGTAAGACAATAAAAATTTAAATGTTTTGACCTATTAATGTCACAAAAACTTTGAACTCATGCTTTATTATTGGTAGTAATGTTTTTAGTGATACAATGGGATTGAAAGTACATCATTATATTTTACAATCCTAATTCTACAATCCTGATTTAATACTTTATAATAAAGCAACTTGAATGCCTGGTTCTAGATTCAAATATTTTGATGCTTAGTTTAAAGGTCATCTTAGGTGAAATTACTATTTCAAAAAGATATAGCAGCAAGTGTTTACTGACTCTACCTTCAAAATCACAGTAATAATTTTTAAATTCTTTCGATGAAGTTGCTTTTTTTTTTTTTTTTTTTTTAAATAAGGCCAAGGGACACCTGACTGGCTCGGTACATAGAGCATGGGTGGAACTCTTGATTTTGGGGTTTTAAGTTCGAGCCTCACGTTGGGTGTGGAGATTACTTAAAAATATAAGCCAGCATATTTCCATCTTTATTATATTGATTCTTGCTTTTTATTTTTCATTTTTAAAAGAGAAAATCTTATAATTAGATTAGTATTTTCTGATGGCAGAAATTTTTATTTTACCTACAATGATATAGGATAGTTTTTTTCATACAGTATATGAAGCATGCTTTTAGGTGTTTGGGATTGGGGGCTTACTGTGTTTTTTATGGCTTTGGCCTTAGAAATAGTAGTAATAAAAAGAAAAAAAAAGAAATAGTAACAGGTTTTATTTGGAGCAGTTATATATAACATGTTTATGTCTTAATTTCTATTTGTTAATGTGTTGGGCCATCCTAAAGATATTTCCAGATGCTAGACCTTGGAAAGAAATATTTTATTTATTTAGATAAATATATATTATCTCTATAGCTATATGTATTATTTTGTGATTGCTTTTTTGTTTTTAAAACAAATGTGAGGGGCGCCTGGGTGGCTCAGTTGGTTAGGCGACTGCCTTCGGCTCGGGTCATGATCCTGGAGTCCCAGGATCAAGTCCCACATCAGGCTCCCTGCTCAGCAGGGGGTCTGCTTCTCCCTCTGACCCTCTTCCCTCTCGTGCTGTCTCTCATTCTCTCTCTCAAATAAATAAAATCTTTAAAAAAAGTAAAATAAAACAAATGTGAAGTCAGAAGTTTTTTCTATTTCAGGGTTAAGGGCATTTGAGGAAGAAATATCTCAATTGAAGATAGCCATTAGATGCTAAAAGGAATTTGAAGTAAATACAGTCCATTTTTGTTATTCACAGTAGTTGTGTTATGTAAAGCTTCTTTGAATACTGAACCATTGCTCTTAGGGGAAATACAGGGTTAGGTTCCTTTGAGGCTCCGGTCACATTTTTTTTTTTTTTTAAAGATTTTATTTATTTATTTGACAGAGAGACACAGTGAGAGAGGGAACACAAGCAGGGGGAGTGGGAGAGGGAGAAGCAGGCTTCCTGCTCAGCAGGGAGCCCGATGGGGGCTCAATCCCAGGACCCTGAGATCATGACCTGAGCCGAAGGCAGACGCTCAACGACTCAGCCACCCAGGTGCCCCTCTGGTCACGTTTTTGTAACTGATCCATACATAACCTTGTTTTATGTGTCTTTCTGTTTAAAGACACCATGTTTAATGTGTCTTATTGATTTGTTAACACTGAACTTGTGGCCAGTAGCGCTGTCTTGCCTGAATAAAGCTTACCTAACACACACATTTTCTCCATAAGACACACATCGTGCCTTCTTGTGCTTAGAAACACTGGCCCACACTTCAGTACTATGTTTGGTGGCCATTTTAAATAGTGAAAGCACCAACAAAACCACAAAAATGTTAAAAACGTGGCACAAAATAGAGTGTGGAAAGGAGGACACTTGTTCATAGAGAGCTAACACAAGTATGACACTTGTTTTAAGGTAGAGTTCACCTTGTTTGACCTCACCTGAGAACATGCACATGAGGCAGCTCCCGAGGTTTTGTTGCACTGTGCATGTCCACAAGTGACTGTGAAAGCATTGTAAATATTGATTTGGGGATTGCAAATAAATTTTAGTGAGTAGTTGAACTCACAAATACAGAATTCTCAAATAATGAGGTTCAACTGTAATTTTTTATAAACCTACCACTGAGCTATCTCAGGAATTTCTTGTAATTCCTGAAAGGTTGTATTAATCAACCAAATTTAGACTCAGAGGGATCTGAAATTTCACAATGCAGAAGAAAAGTAAGAAGTAGAATAAATCAAGGAGAACTAGTCTCAGTCCTATATTTTCAGTTCTTAAGAAATGTATGATTATTGATTCCATTTCTTAAAGTCACTAGTAACTCATTGACCATGTGGCTGTTCTTTGGGTATGGAAGTAGTACATATCAAAATATACTGATTTTAGGTAAAAGTAATTTTAATTGTGAATTTTAACCTTCATTTTACTTATTAATCCTGTTTTATAAAGGGGTAGTGTCTTAAGTGTTGTCTAACAGAGCTTACTTTCCTCTTAATTCTGAAAGGCATACCAAAACAATGAAAAAGTACTATTAATTCATTTCAGGAGTGAATTTTTTTCTATTACATTAGAGTTACACTAGGTTAGTTTGTGATTTAAATGAAATTACACAAATCCTAAATTTACATTGTTTAAGCAAATATTTTTAAAGACTATATGTACTGAATTTTATCAGACCCAAGCCTGGGACACATTAGTTTATTTTTAATTTCAATTTTAATTTTTTTTCAAGTTCCAAAAAGGCTTTATTACATACAGAGGGGGAGGGGTTCAGTCCTTCTTGGCTGCCTCTTTCCTCATGGCTGCCAGGACATTGCTCAGCTCCTCTCTCTTCCTCTTGGCATGGAAGTGTGTCCCTGCTCTTTTCTTGATGACCTTGAGGGTGCACTTGTCCTTGGAGACCTCAAGCAGCTCCATGGTCTGCGCTGGTATGGAGTGAAGCTGCACACCTCTCAGGTCATGTCCTGCACAAACTTGGTGTGCTTGATGCGCTTGATGCACTTGGTGCGGTGCCTGTGGCGGCAGCTGTGCCTCAGTTTGCTCACGTTCTTAGTCACCTTGTGCTCCTTGTTGAGGCCCACGGTGGTAGGGTAGCGCAGGGCCATGACTGCCCCTCCATGGCTCCCACGGTGGAAAGGCTCAAATAACGTTAATATAAATGAGAGGTGACTAGTGCCCATACCAACTGTAGTCGTTCTTCCTTATGATGAAATATATAAACTTATATAGTGTCATTTATACGGTGTGTGAATAATATAAATAGAAGAAAGAATAAAACCTAAAGTACACCCCAGATTGTTAATAGGTTCAACCCTGGGGGAATTCCTTTTTATATACTAGATGGAAAGCTGCCTAATTCATGGATCATTGAATAAAGCCAATTGGCCTTTAAGTTAAAAAGAAAATTTAAAAAGATTCAACTTTGGGGTGCTGGGTGGCTCAGTTGTTGAGCGTCTGCCTTCAGCTCAGGTCATGATCCCAGAATCCTGGGACTGAGCCCCACATCGGGCTCCCTGCTCGGCGGGAAGCCTGCTTCTCCCTCTCCCACTCCCCCTGCTTGTGTTCCCTCTCTCGCTGTGTCTCTCTCTGTCAAATAAATAAATAAAATCTTAAAAAAAAAAAAGATTCAACTTTGGTTGGTGGAGTTATAGGTGGCTTAATTTTTTTTTTTTGCTTATTTATATTGTCTAATTGGTTCACCATAATTAGGTTACTTTTATAAAAAAAAGCAAAGTTAAGTTTTATAGGTTGTTAAAGTTGGTTTAAATGAGATAAGTTCCTCTTTGGCGTATGAATACAAAGCTTAAGTAACCAAAAATTAAGATTATGCGTTCTTTTATTTGATAATTGCTTAAATCTACTAGAGTACTTTTTCAGCTATGAGAACTTTTGACATATATGAGTAGAGGTGGCAGCATTTTTTGGAAGTTGGTAATGGCACAAAAATCTTAATTTAAATGTTGTACATTTATATGTAGGTAGAAAGAGATTTGTTAAAAATATTAATTGTGAAAATTCATATTTGCAATTTTAATTTGGTAGGTACGAACTATGGCTCGAGATTTATATGACGACCACTTTAAAGCTGTTGAAAGCATGCCTCGTGGAGTAGTGGTAACACTCAGAAACATAGCAACTCAATTAGAGTCATCTTGGGAACTTCATACAAATAGACAAGTATGTTATTTAGCCTCTAGATTTTATGGTACACATTGATCTTGGTTTAGTTTTCCCCCCTTTATCCTTTATATTCTGGGTATTGATTAGTGGTCAGCAAATTATTACCCATGGGCTAAATTGGGCCTGCTAGCTATTTTTATATGGCTTTGTGAGGTAAGAGTGGGTTTCATATTTTTAAATGGTTGAAAACAAATCAGAAGTGAGAGTATTTTCTGATACATGAGAATCACATGTAAATGTAATGATAGTGTCCAAAAGTAGTTTTATTGCTTACAGCCATGCTCACTCTTTTACCTATTGTCTGTGACTGCTTTGGAGGTGTGGTGCAGGGCAGAGTTGAATAGGTGTGACAGAGGCCATATAGCCTGTAAAGCCTAAAATACTTCTAATTGTCCCTTTATAAATTGTTTTGTGCATGGGGTGCCTGGGTGACTCAGTTGGTTACGCGTCCTGACTCTTGATTTCGACTCAGGTCATGATCTCAGGGTTGTGAGATTGAGCCCCTGTGTTGGGCTCTGTGCTCAGCCTGGAGCCTGCTTAAGATTCTCTCTTTCCCTCTCCCTCTGCCCCTCTTCACCCCTTCCTTCTCTTAAAAAAAAAATGTTTTCTGACCCTGGTAAAGATATAATTTACATTAATAATTTGAACTGCCTATTCTTATTTAATATTTGACTTATTTTCCTGGTAATTGATGTTGTGATAAATTAAGTATATTAAGACCTGTTTATTTTTTTGTTGTTTTTGTCTTCATTAAAAATTTTTTTTCTTTTAGTGTATTGAGAGTGAGAACACTTGGAGAGATTTAATGAAGACAGCCTTAGAAAATCTAATTGTACTTTTGAAGGATGAAAACACAATTTCACCATATGAAATGTGCAGTAGTGGATTGGTGCAAGCACTTCTTACTGTTTTAAACAATGTAAGTTTATGAAGTAGTACAGAACAGACTATATAGTTCTAACAATTACTTGTAGCAACATTTTTGGCAAAGCAGTGTTTGTTTTGTCAAGAAAAATTTAAAAACTGAGGTAATAAATGTTAGTATTTATAATTTGGCCTTTCTTTTATGTTGTATCATTAGTTTAAGCCAATTGAATTCAGTAATTGAGTCTATTTAGATTTTTGAGTTTTCCAATCATAATTTATTCTAGAGTTTTTTTGACAAAACACTTACTTTAGCCTAAGATTTAACATTATTCAGTGCTCTGATTTCTTCATAAAATGAAATTAGTCTGTAGACCTTCTTAAGTCCTTAAATTATTTGCATAAAATTAAAATTTATGAGCCATGACTATTTAGGAAGTTACTCTAATTATTTGACAAGTATTTGCTAATAACCTTGTGTTTCTCTTCAACTTAGTCTACCTTTAATGTTTCTCTATTGTGATAAAAATTTTATTTTAATGAAACATACCATATGTACTTATTATAACAAATTCTAACACAAGTATAAAAAGTGAAAGTTTTCTTCTATTTTAGTTCTACATCCAACTTTAATTTTTGCTCTTAATCACTGTATGTGGTAATATACTCTTAAAATTCATTTTAATTTCTATATGTTGTATATTCCCTTCATTAATTTTACCATTTGCATAATTTCCATTTATTAAAATTATATTGATATATCACATTATATCACTTAGTGATATTTGTGAAATCATTGTTTTGGTATACCAGTTATATTTTTTCTAATACTAATTAAAGTAGATAGTATTAAAATGGAAAATGTTCATTTGTAAATAATCTGAAATTACCTTGCATACTACACTTTGGGAAAAGCTCACAGGAAGTAAAAAAAAAAATCTGTATATTAGCTGTGTTCTACAAGTTATATAGTAAAAAGAATTTTGATTGAAGGAAAATGATGATTTCACTTAGATTATATTGATAATTTTGTAATAATATATTAATGTTTATCTTTGTAGTGTGTGTTTTTCATAAATTTTGGTAACAGCCTTAAAATGGTTTTTTTGTACCTTTTTAATTTTTTGTAGAGCATGGATTTAGATACAAAACAAGATTGTAGTCAACTGGTAGAAAGAATAAATGTTTTTAAAACAGCTTTTAGTGAAAATGAAGATGATGAAAGGTAAATCACTAAATTTCTTTAAATTTGAAGTTTGCAGTGTTTGAAAATTGGTATACTTTAAAATAGTCTAATATAGTACTTATACACAAAATAGGAACTTTTAAATTCGGTAAACAAAGTAGCTTTATATTGTAAATGTATAATAATAGGAAAAGATTTTTAAAAAGATTTTATTTATTTATTTGAAAGAGAGCATGAGCAGGGTGAGGGGCAGAGGGAGAAGCAGACTCCCTGTGGAGCAGGGATCCTGATCACGGGACTCTGTGACATGACCTGAGCCAAAGGCAGATGCTTAACTGACTGAGCTCCCCAGGTGCCCTGGAAGCATCTTTTTACATAAATTCCTTTAAGTGGTATTACTGAGTTAAAGATTGTAGATGATCTTAAAAGTTTCTTGATGCAGATTGTCAAGTTATTATCCAGAAACATTACACTAGTGTTACCTTGCCAGCAAATAATATAGTTTTCAAAACTTTGTTGCTTTATATTTTCATATGTATCGAAAATATTAAGAAAAAAATTATTTAAACTTTTTTTAAGATTTATTTATTTATTTATTTGTTGGAGAGAGAGAGCGTGCACGCACTCGCACTCATGCCCATGCACAAACAAGGGGAGTGGCAAGCAGAGGGGGAAGCAGACACCCTGCTGAGCAGAGCCTGTTGTGGGGCTCTATCCCAGGACCCTGGGATCATGACCTGAGCTGAAGGCAGATGCTCAATCAACTAAGCCACCCAGGCATCCCATAGTTTAAACTTTAAAAAATAAATTATATGTCTACTTTGAATGCAGCTGATAGAAGTCTTATAAGTAAAATGAAATACTCTTGAGTGAAGGAAATTGAGTTATGAGAGTATTTTTGTTTGCTTAGATGTAGTCTCATACAAAATTAAACTTTTCTTTCCACTCAAAGTAGGGGTCTATATGAGGCTGGTTAGTGCAGTTCCTGTATGAACTTGGTTATAAACACTCTTAATTATTTTTTCTTCGTAGTCGACCAGCAGTTGCATTAATTCGGAAGTTAATAGCTGTACTAGAGTCTATTGAACGTCTACCTCTCCATCTGTATGATACACCTGGATCCACATATAACCTGCAGGTAACCGTGAAAAATGCGGTCACTACTATTGCTGAATGTGTTTAGGAGCAGTCTTTTACCTTGCTTAAGAAAACAAAAGCAAGAACGAACTTTGTTCATATTGTATTAAATAACAGTTGTGCTTACTCATTAAAGACTGTAACCGTAATGTCATTTGATTGTTTTTTTAATAACTCTTGAATTATTAATATTTCAATTTTTTGTTTAATCAAATCGCTGTGGATTTCAGTAAATGTTTATTGTGAGTAATAAGTCATTTGGTTGATGATAAGTGGAAAAAGATGCTTTATCAGTGGAAAAGGCAGGAAAAGAAATGGGTCCTTTTGTTCTAGAATTACGAGTTACGTCCTTTCATCCCTATAAGTCTCAGTAGATGAGAAAGTATGAAAATACTTTATTATGTTATGTTAATCACCATACATTACATCATTAGTTTTTGATATAGTGTTCCATGATTCATTATTTGCATATAACACCCAGGGCTCAGTGCAGAACGTGCCCTCTTTAATACCCATCACCAGGCTAACAAGTATGAAAATATTTGAAGGACAGTTTTTTTTCTTTCTTTTTTTATGTCATTTTTTAAAGCCAGGTGGCCTTCCTTAGCTATTCGTATTGATTCTTTAGGAAATCTGTCATGGGTTTTATAAAAAGCTTGTTTTTTTCCTAAATGTTTTCTGGTTGACATTCACATTCATTTATTCATTTATTCTTTTGTTAGCAGCTGGTATCCAGATATGAATAGATAGAACAAATATTCTTTGTATGAATATCCCAGTCCAGATCTTTATTATATCTTTTGTAGGTTACCTTAGTATTCCTTACACGTCATTTTGCCTGAATCTTGCCTTTATCCAATCTATCCTGCATTGCACTGCATGGAATAGTTTCTTTTATTTTTTATTTAAGATTTTTTTTTAAGATTTTATTTATTTATTTGAAAGAGAGAATGAGATAGAGCATGAGAGGGGGGTGAGGCAGAGGGAGAAGCAGACTCCCCGCTGAGCAGGGAGCCCAATGCGGACTCGATCCTGGGACTATAGGATCGTGACCTGAACCGACGGCAGTCGCTTAACCAACTGAGCCACCCAGGCGCCCTGGAATAGTTTCTTTTAAATAGAACCTTTAATAAGTGACTAAGAATCTCTATTTGCCAAAACAATGGCTACTCAAGGCAAAAATCTTGCCATACCCCCCAAGAACCCAGTAATGTTACCAAAGCCACTAGCCAGACTAGAGAGGTTGTCTAGGGAGTTAAAGTATGTTAGTTTGCCTGGCATGGAATTAATATTTAACATGATGTTGAGATCTACTTTGTGTTTTATTTTGTATAGAATAATGAAGAGGAGCAAGGGCTTTTGGCACATCCCCCCCCCCTTTTTTAATATTTGATTTTTTAAGCAATCATTACACCAAATGTGGGGCTCCAAGTTACAACCCCAGGATCAAAAGTCACATGCTCTACTGACTGAGCCAGCCAGGTGCCCCAGTACATCCTTTTTAAGGCTTTATCCCTTTTTTTTTTTTTAAGATTTTATTTATTCATTTGAGAGAGAGAGTCAAAGTATGAGTGAGGGGAGGGAAGGGGAGAGGGAGCAGACTCCTCACTGAGCTTAGAGCCCAACCTAGGACCCCGGGATTATGACCTGAGCCAAAGGCAGCCGCTTAACCGAATGAGCTGCCCAGGTGTCCCAAGGCTTTATCCTTGTTAAGTAAATAAGGCAGAGATAAGTCTCAAAAGACTGGCAGTTCCCCTGCTTGTACAGCCCTAGGAGCATCAGCATCTTTTATTCACCAATTTTAGGAGACTATGCAAGATAAAAAGACAGGAAGGCTGGTAATGTGTCCTCTGGGTAGTTCTACCCACATGCCCATGTAAGTATTTGATTATGTATCTATAGGAATTAGTGAAGATTTAAACAGCAATGATACTACCTAAAATTGCTAGTTTCGTACTTGCTTAATAAAATGGATTGGATTGGACGCTATCGTGTATTTTTAAAAGTTGATTAGCCATAGCGGTGCCTGGCTGACTCATTTCGTAGAGCATTTGACTCTTGATCTTAGGGTTGTGAGTTTGAGCCCCATATTGGGCATAAAACCTACCTAAAAAAAAGTTTACCAGCCATAGACTATTTAATATATTCTATCTTTAAAAGAATAAATTAGGGACTCCTGGGTGGCTCAGTTAAGCGCCTGCCTTCGGTTTAGATCATGATCCCAGGGTCCTGGGATCAAATTTGCCATTGGGTTCCCTACTGAGCAGGGAGCCTGCTTCTCCCTCTGCCCCTCCCTCCCCCCGCTTGTGTTTTTTTTTCTCTCTCTGTCAAATAAATTAAATCTTAAAAAATGATTTAAAAAATGAATAAATTAACTAAATAATTAGCTACTTTTCATAACTTACCTGGAAAATTGCAACTTATAAGGAATGCAGTACCTTCTGTTATAGTGTTTTACGATTTCATTAAACCATGTGTATTTGAAGTTGTTTAGAAATTCTAAGTACCATGTCAACTTTGTTTCTTGAAAGCCAGTATCATTTGTTCTGGTGGTCCTGTAAAATTTTATTTATTTATTTATTTATAAAGATTTATTTATTTATTTGAGAGAGGAGAACTGGGGGAGGAGCAGAGGGAGAGGGACAAGCAGACTCCGTGCTAAGTGTGGAGCCTGACATGGGGCTTGATCTCATGACCCTGAGATCACTCCATGCACTGAAATCAAGAGCCTGACGCTTAACTGACTGAGCCATCCAGGTGCCCCCAGTGGTTCTTTAAAAAAAAAAAAAAATTAATAGAAAACAAACACTGATCCTTCTTCAGTGGTTCTACTGTAACTTATAATTTTCAATTACTATTGAGAACCTTTCTCATTTTTACAGTTCTAAGAGACAAACGAGGTACTTTCTGAAGCAGTTTTATCATTTTTTTGCACAGATACTTACAAGAAGATTAAGATTTCGGTTGGAACGTGCACCTGGTGAAACTGCATTGATAGACAGGACTGGCAGGATGTTGAAGATGGAACCCTTAGCTACAGTTGAATCTCTAGAACAGTATCTCTTAAAAATGGTGAGTTTCTGGCAAGGCCGTGGTGAAATAGGCATTCTCTGCTATGGGGTTTAAACCCTTTAGAAAAGTAGTTGGGGAAGTATGTTTGCAGAGTTATGGTAATGCTCTTTGACCTTGTAATTCTGTTTTTTGTACTCTACTAAGAAAATAATCTTTAAGCACTACAAATGCTTTCTTCATTAAGGTGTTTATTAGAGACATTTGTAATACTGAAATCATGAACAAAACCTTAATGCCAGTCAATAAAAGGAATATCAAGCTGTTAATTATTTCCATTGATTTGAATATTGTGTAGCTATTAAAATGTATAAAGACTAATAAGGAAACAAATTTTGGTATAGTATGATCAGATGTTGTTTTACCCTGTCTGTTGAGATAATGGAGTAAAGAAATACTCTATGATATTAATAGTGGGGTACTTTGGTTGTAGAAATTTGCGTTTTTCTGTTTTTTCCACAAATATTCTTTTTTTAAAAAAAGATTTATTTGAGAGAGAGTGCATGTGCGGCGGGAAGAGGGGCAGAGGGGGAAGAGAGAATCTGAAGCAGCCATCCTGCTGAGCATGGAGCCCGCTGTGGAATTTTTCCCAAATATTCTTTAATGAGTATTTGTTGTGATAAAATAAGTCACATTGGGGCAGCTGGGTGGCTCAGTCAGTGAAGCAGCTGCTTTCAGCTCAGGTCGTGATCTCAGGGATCACGGGATTGAGCCCCACATCAGGCTCCCTGCTCCGCCGGCAGTCTCCTCCCTCTTCCTGTGCCGCTATTCATTACCCCCTTATTCGTGCTCTCTCACTTGCTTGCTCTTGCTCTCTCATAAATACTACACTTGATCTTAGCCAAAAGGCCGAGAAGCGATTGCTCTCTCATAAATAAACTCTTAAAAAAATAAGTCACATTAAAGGGATAGGGAAAAAATGGGCATTGCATTTGAAAATAGCCTTATTAAGGTGAGTGTCTTCATATTTTCTTTGGTATAGGTAGCAAAGCAGTGGTATGATTTTGACCGATCTTCATTTGTTTTTGTTCGGAAATTAAGAGAAGGCCAAAATTTTATATTTCGGCACCAGCATGATTTTGATGAAAATGGAATCATTTACTGGATTGGGACAAATGCCAAGTAAGTCATGCTGTTTAATGTAGAGAGAAAATATTCACCTGAAAAAAAAATTCTAGGTAGTAGAATAAAATTATTAACCAATCTGAGTATCATACAGTTTAAGGAATTTTGTATTACAGGTTAAATATAACACTATCTCATTTACTTTTTATGAAGAAAAAATATATAAATTGTCAATTTTAGGATTTTAAAAATATGATTTTATGTGAAAAAAGCTAGTATGAATAAATGGCATTTATTTTAATAGTGTTAACTGCTATTTTTTTTTCCTTTATTTAGAACTGCATATGAATGGGTAAATCCAGCTGCTTATGGACTTGTAGTAGTAACATCGTCAGAAGGAAGAAATCTACCTTATGGCCGCCTAGAAGACATACTAAGTCGTGATAATTCAGCTTTAAATTGTCATAGCAATGATGATAAGAATGCCTGGTTTGCCATAGATCTGGGTCTCTGGGTGGTACCATCAGCATATACACTTCGTCATGCTCGTGGTTATGGAAGGTCTGCACTGAGAAATTGGGTTTTCCAGGTATCCAAAGATGGACAGAACTGGACTTCTTTGTATACCCATGTTGATGACTGCAGTCTCAATGAACCAGGGTTAGTTGAGGAGTCTTTGCAAATTGAAAAATTCAGTAATGAACTTTGTTTATTTTTATAACTGTATGCTCTTAGAGCTGTCTTCTTTGTGAAATATTGAAGCAAGATTTTCTTTTTATTTTTTTAAATATTTATTTGAGAGAGAATGAGAGAGAGAGAGCATATGAGAGGGGGGAGGGTCAGAGGGAGAAACAGACTCCCTGCTGAGCAGGGAGCCTGATGTGGAACTCGATCCCACGACTCCAGGATCATGACCTGAGCCAAAGGCAGTTGCTTAACCAACTGAGCCACCCAGGCGCCCAAGATTTTCTTTTTAAAAACATCACTTGAGGGGCGCCTGGGTGGCTCAGTTGTTAAGTGTCTGCCTTCGGCTCAGGTCATAATCCCAGGGTTCTGGGCTCAAACCCTGCATCAGGTTCTCTGCTCCGTGGGAAGCTTGCTTTTCCCTCTCCCACTCCCCCTGCTTGTGTTCCCTGTCTCACTGTCTCTCTCTCTGTCAAATAAATAAATAAAATCTTAAAAATTCACTTGCTACTATAATTTAGGTATTAATTTGACCAAAACTTTTAACAGCTTTAGATAAAACATTAGAACACTGAGCCTATTTATTTAAAAAGAAATTGATACATAGGTAGATATGTGTATATATAGCATACTAAACTCCCCATGTACGCACATGATATATGTGTATTTTCTACAAATTAATAGTTGCTATTGCTGGTTATAGAATTATGGCTAACTTTTAAATTTTTCTTATTTTTATATGCTCTTTTCCTAAATTTTATATATTGGTCATATTTTTTTAAAAACAAAGTATTATATTTCTTTTAAAAAATTTATTTATTTGAGAGAGTGTGCATGCAGAAGGGGCAGAGGGGGCGGGAGAGGGAGGAGTCCATGCTGAACACGGGGCTCAATGCTGCTGATCCCATGGCACTGAGATAGCAACCTGAACTGAATCCAGGAGTCTGACACTCAACCAACTGAGCCACCCAGGTCCCCCAAAAGTATTATATTTCTAAAAATTTTAGCTCTAAGTTTTAATAGAACAGTGTGGCACATTTTGAGGGGAATATAGGGCATGGAGTTAAATTAATTTCTGCATTTCATGTAGTATGGAGGGAGCTCCTTAATATTTGGATTAATAATATTTTCATGCTTTAAATTTAATATTTTAATATATCATTTTAAACTTCACATGAATTTTAAAAAATCTTTTTCATCTCAAGCATACTGTTACTCTTAAAATTTCTTGTCTTATTTCTTTGGATTTTATTAGTCAAAAATCATTTAAAATTATGAGCCAGTCGTATACATTTAAACATTTCATTTTTAATGATGGCTGATTTTCTTCTTTGATATCTTGATTCTTGTGTAACAGACTGTGGAATTCCATAACACCCTGAATGTGGAAGTTGGTTTATTTTTTCCATTGGTCTCTGTTATGTAAAAAATCTTCCCCACCTTAAATATCTTTTTCATCTGTTTTAAAACATTACACCATTTTTTCCCTAACACATTCACAGGTCAACAGCAACCTGGCCTCTTGATCCACCAAAGGATGAGAAACAAGGGTGGCGACATGTGAGAATTAAACAGATGGGGAAGAATGCTAGTGGACAAACCCACTACCTGTCACTATCTGGATTTGAACTTTATGGCACTGTAAATGGAGTATGTGAAGACCAGCTAGGTAAAGAGATGATAACAGGGTTTTAACTTAATGGAACAGTTCTCTTTATAAAATGTGACTTGTTTATATTTCTTGAATTTCTACTTTATAGGGAAAGCAGCTAAGGAAGCAGAAGCTAATCTTAGAAGACAAAGACGTCTAGTTCGCTCCCAGGTTCTGAAATACATGGTTCCAGGGGCTCGTGTGATCAGAGGCCTTGATTGGAAATGGCGAGATCAGGATGGCAGCCCACAGGGAGAAGGTACCGTCACAGGGGAACTGCATAATGGTGAGTAGGTACTTAGCATTTTTAGTGTAGAAATGGAGTACTTAAATAACAAAGTATTTTTCTTTTGTTATTTTGGTTAGTTTACAAATTGTATAAATGTCCCAGCACTCTGTAGTAGAACTGTATTGATTTCACATTAAAAATGGAAAAATCATTTACTTAGAATTAAGGGAAATTTTTAATTTCTCTTTTGATTTAGAACTTACTGCTAATATTTTAGTGATTAATAAGTTAGTATAAGTTGACTACTCTAAAGACACATTTTCTCCTGCTTTTTTGGGGTCTATTCATAAGTTTTCATTGATCTTTATTTTCTTATGCTTTTCTTGTTAGCGTGATAGGAATCAGGCAGTAATTTTTTATTCTTTTATAAGTCATGTAGACGAAAAAGCATTAGCATTTTTAGTAACTACTTTTTAATAAAGCACAGAACAAGAATTATAGCCTCTTCGTTTATTAATAGATTATAAAATAACATTCATAACGTTTCTCAGTCTACTAGCTTTTCTTTGGATTTTAAACTTTGATATTTTATAAGGTGAGGGTTGTTATTTAAATCAAGTTCATTTTATAAACCTTTGATGCTGTAGATTTTAGAGAAGTCCATACCCACTTATTTAATAAATTGCTCTTAAA
The DNA here is from genome assembly GCF_037043125.1 of Eumetopias jubatus. Lineage (NCBI taxonomy): Eukaryota > Metazoa > Chordata > Mammalia > Carnivora > Otariidae > Eumetopias > Eumetopias jubatus. The sequence goes on from NW_028274813.1 coordinate 64,853,349, forward strand.
TTCCCAGAAGCAACTTAAAATGCCTAATTTTTTTCTTATAAATATGCAAAAGGCTGATTTATTAATGGATAAGTTGCCTAGCCAGTAGTGTGTTCTTAAGAATTTTCCTTGCTGTTAAAAACAAAAAGGAGTAAAATGTTCATATTCTTAACTTAAACCAAACATCTGGAGAGCTGTAATAAAGGTGATAGGGCTTAGGAGAATGACTAACACTTAGTATCTTAATATATTCATGTTCTGTGTGATACAGGCATTTATTTACCTAAATACATTCTTGATTTTATGGTTTTTAAGATTCTCTTCTTTGTATCACCTTACTACTTAATGCATTTCTTGTATAGTTATACCGTAACTGCAAATTGTTGTCATTATAGCAGGTTTACAGTGAATGAGCAGAGATGTGACTGCCAAAATTCATAAAAACCTGTAATAGTTGGGAGGACAGTAGTACCATTCAACCCAGAAATTTTAAATGTTTTTAGACATTTTAATGATACTTAGTTAATATTCTGTTTCCCCTAAATTGTTTGTTTTGGCTTTTAAGTGTGTGGGCTAGTTAGGGGTATATGAATGTAGTTTATTTTTCTCAGGCTGGAGTCAGCTGAAGCGACTGCCTGCGAAAATGGGATTCTTAATTTTAGAATTTAGTATACAGAAAAGCCTATTTTTGCTGACTGGACTAATGTGGAGGTTTCAGAGTTTTGGCTGACCAACATGGTCATTCATATTAAGTCTTATTTTAAAACCTTTATGTTAGAGACAGTGCTTAGCTTTCAAAAGTAAACCAACCATTTCTTTCTTTCTTTCTTTAAAAATTTTTAATTTTATTTTTTAAAGATTTTGTTTATTTGACAGCAAGAGAGGGAACCACAAACAGGGGGGAGTGGGAGAGGGAGAAGCAGGCCCCCCACGGAGCAGGGACCCTCCCCCCCCGATGCAGGGCTCGATCCCAGGACCCTGGGATCCGAAGGCAGACGCTTAACGACTGAGCCACCCAGGCGCCCCCAAATTTTTAAATATTTTACTTTTAAGTACTCTACCTAATGTAGGGCTTGAACTCACAACCCCAAGATCAAGAATCACACACTCCACTGACCAAACCAGCCAGGTACCCCTAAACCAACCATTTCTTTTGGTGGTGAGGGGCAAAGGGAGAGGGAGAGATCTTAGGCTCCACATCCAGTGTGGAGCCCGACGTGGAGCTCGATCTCACAACCCTGAGATCATGACCTGAGCTGAAATCAAGAGTCAGGCACTTAACTGACTGAGCCACCCAGGCGCCCCAAATATCTTTCCTTTCTAAAGAATCTGTGTGTCAGTGGGAATATCCCTTTTTTTTTCCTCGTGTATTCCACAAATATGAGTGCCTACTATGTAAAGATACTTTGTTAGATTTCAGGTAAACAATGGTCACCAAAAAAGTATGATTTCCTGCCTTCTGAGTGAAACAGATGAGCATACAGTTACAGATCTTGGTTGCTATGGAGTAAATTCAGTATATTTTTGGGGTGATTAATGCAGTATAAGTGTTATTTTTATTTGGAATTGGTATATGTTTTTGAGCCTTTCCTTTATTCACACTATTCCATGTTGCAGAAGAGATGGTTAAATGTTGGTTCTTTAGAAGTTATTTCAGCATATGGAATAAATGGGGGCAATTGAAATTTCATCAAAACTAGATTATGTAGATTTGGGGCTGTTAGTTTTCCTCTCATAGAACTCCTATGCAGATAATTCCCACAGGTAATTCAGTATTACTTATACCCCTCTGAGCTTCATCATAAATATATATGAACTTGTTGTGTGTGTGTGTGCGCATGCATGGAGTACCTGCGTGTATGGGTGAAGTACTTTCAAACTTTATAAAGGTTTGTTAAATTTTTAAAAATACATATATTTTTATATGTTGTGTTTTTCCCTGAAGTAGTTAGCTTATAACACTAAACTAAGATTGTAAAATTTTTATTATTTTCCATTCTAATAGGCAATTTGTTTTATGGCTTTTGGAAATTAATTACTGATTTTTAAAAAGCACAAGTATTGTTTTACAAGTACAAGTAAATATACATTGAATATCGTGTTCATTAGTTCTTTGCACATTATTAGCTTTAGCTTATAGGTTCTAATAAAGAGCCTAGCAATACTTTAAAAATTTTGTTTTTAGAATTTTCTGTGCTTATTCAAATATATTAAACTTAATCATAAGAAAACCAAGTAACCACTGAACTTTGAGAACACAACCGAAATGCTAACTTAGTGTTATTTGAGCTGGTGACCTAAAATTTGTGCAGTAATATGTGAATGTTTTGTTTGTCAATTATTAGAATTTAGCCCAAACTTAAAAATTAATGCTAAGTCAGAACTTTTTTCTAAAAAGAACATTCGACCACATAATCACATTTAGCAATTAAAAAACCTTTTATTTAGATTTCATCTGTACTTAACTGAAGTTGTAGTATTTCACCATTTATATCAGTCTTTTTTACAGTTTTTAACAGTTCTTCCCCTTAAAAGACACCCCAATAGATGTAAATATGACCCTTACATTGTTTTCAGATTTCAGCAGAGCATGCAGTTCAGAAATAAGAGACATAAAAGGAAGAATTTAATTTTAGTTGGCAGACCTTAAATGACTATAGAAATTCAGAGAAGTTCAGCACTGATGAAAAGCTGATCCCATATTGTGGAGCTACTGTCTGACACGCTCCTCTCTGCTTTCTGCCGGGTCTCACAAACTCCTGTCCCTTTCCAGGCTGGATTGATGTCACCTGGGATGCTGGTGGCTCAAACTCTTACCGTATGGGCGCAGAAGGAAAATTTGACCTCAAGCTTGCACCAGGGTACGACCCTGATACAGTGGCATCACCCAAACCTGTTTCATCCACTGTTTCAGGCACAACGCAATCATGGAGCAGCTTGGTGAAAAACAACTGTCCAGACAAGACCTCTGCTGCTGCAGGCTCCTCAAGTAGAAAAGGAAGCAGCAGTTCTGTGTGTAGCGTGGCCAGTAGCAGCGACATCAGCTTGGGTTCGACCAAAACGGAACGGAGATCAGAAATTGTAATGGAACACAGTATAGTTTCAGGAGCTGATGTCCATGAACCAATTGTTGTTCTTTCATCTGCTGAAAACGTCCCTCAAACAGAAGTAGGGTCATCTTCCAGTGCAAGCACCAGCACCTTAACAGCGGAAACGGGAAGTGAAAATGCCGAAAGAAAGCTAGGCCCTGATAGTTCTGTTCGCACTCCTGGGGAGTCTAGTGCAATATCCATGGGAATCGTTAGTGTTAGTTCTCCTGATGTTAGTTCAGTGTCTGAGTTAACAAATAAAGAAGCAGCTTCACAACGACCCCTTAGCTCTTCAGCAAGTAACAGACTGTCAGTGAGTTCTTTGTTGGCTGCTGGGGCCCCTATGAGCTCTAGTGCAAGTGTACCTAATCTGTCCTCAAGAGAAACATCTAGCTTGGAGAGTTTTGTAAGGAGAGTGGCAAACATAGCACGGACTAATGCCACGAACAACATGAATCTAAGCCGAAGCAGCAGTGATAACAACACTAATACTTTGGGGAGGAATGTGATGAGCACAGCAAGTAAGTGAGCTTTTCCTTATGGAACCCAATGATTTTTCCACTTGGAGGGATGCACAGTAGGGTTTCTTGGTCAGTGGGTTCTGGCTGCAGTCTTTAACTAGATCATTAACCATGTTACATACAACTACGTCAGATTTAGCACTTCAGGAATCTGTTGTTAAGTTCTATAGAATCATGATCTCTTAAGAATTCAGATCAGGTGTGATAAAGAACCTCTTAATCTGAAAGGATAAAAACAGTAACACACTTCTATTTTTCACTCTTCTAAGATAAATGGTTACGTTCAGCTGCATGAGGAAATAGATGACTATTAAATATTGTCATGGTCAACTAAAATCAGAGCATCACACTGGTTTAACTTTGCCTTAGGTCCTAAATTGATACTAGCTTCTGGAAGGCATTTAATTCTAACTTAAGCTAATGGGTTAAAGAAATTCCTTTGGAAAATGTCATTGGGAATTAGTGCATTGCCTGTTTCACTTTTTAAAAAAAACAAGGCTTAATTTTTTGAAAAATAACAGTGCTATACAAACAAGGATTCTTAGTTGGATTTCAGTTGGGTTCCCAAAGTTGTTGCTTTTCAGCCTTTTAATAATTAGTGTTTCATGATCTCATTCTTTTATTCTAAATATATAACCTAGTTTTTCTTAGGTTTATACAATCCCACCAGTTGTACTGATTTGCTTCATTTTTATCTTTAGCTTCTCCTCTTATGGGTGCTCAGAGTTTCCCCAATTTGACCACACCTGGTACCACATCAACAGTGACAATGTCAACATCCAGTGTGACTAGCAGCAGCAATGTAGCCACAGCAACAACAGTTTTATCAGTTGGTCAGTCCTTAAGTAATACTTTAACTACCAGCCTCACATCAACCTCCAGTGAGAGTGACACAGGCCAGGAAGCAGAATATTCCTTATACGGTAAGTGATAGTTTAAAATACTTAGGTATTTGTGTAGTGATGCTTTTAGTATGTTTTCCTGCTATGTTGTCTTTAACTGTCAATTAGAAAATAATTATCCTCTCTTATTAAAGATACGGCATCTTCATATAAGATGAAAAAACTCTGTGCTGTGGGGGACTGTTAGATTATCTGATTATAAGTGGACATCTAGGAACTTTTGTGTCCTCCTTTTTCACCTTTTGTGAAATAATGAAGTTTTATTGGAAGAATTATGGTAACAAAGATATTAGACACCTTTATCAGAAAAGAATAGAAGTGTAAGAGATTAATAATAATAATAAGCTTTGTAAAGTTATATTCTTTGTATACTATAATGTAAGAAGAAAAACACTCCCCCTGTGTGTCTCCTCTACTCTCAACACTCTGTTCACAGAGCCCTTCACTGCTGGTACCGCTGACTACCAGATGTTTGTGAAGTTTGCCCATACCGAGCAGTGTTCAGACACCAGCTGGGTGTCCTACAGTTTAACTCAGTTGCTCAGCTCTGGCACTGTTACCTACCTGGAATTAGTGCCACATCCCATAGGTAAAGGGCCCCATTCCATAACACCCTCTCCCCACCCCTTCAGACACAGATCCAAAGTCCAGGTTGTCATCTGTGCTGCAGACTGGCTATAAATTGGAAGCTTCCGTGACCCTCTCCTCTGGTTTAATTTGCTGGAGTGGCTCACAGGATTCAGGAAAACATTTTATTTATTGGATTAACTGTTTCTTATAAAAAAGGGTATAATTCAGGGGCACCTGAGTGGCTCAGTCATTGGGCGTCTGTCCGCCTTCGGCTCGGGTCGTGATCCTGGGGTCCGGGGATCAAGCCCCGCATCAGGCTCCCTGCTCCGCGGGAGGCCTGCTTCTCCCTCTCCCACTCCCCCTGCTTCTGTTCCCTCTCTCGCTGTGTCTCTCTCTGTCAAATAAATAAAATCTTAAAAAAAAAAAAAAAGGTATAATTCAGGAACAGCCAGATGGAAGAGATGCATAGGATGAGGTCTGGAAGGTCCCAAGCACAGAGTGTTTGTCCCTTTGGAGTTTGGGGACCCTGCCATTCCACGGATGTATCCTTGTCTACCAGTCTGGAAGCTCTTTGAATCCCCCATTTGCAGGGGTGGAGGGAGGAGGTGTTTAGAGGCTTCATGATTTCAGCGTGATTGATTAAATTATTGGCCATTTGTGATTGAACTAATATATCTGGCCCCTCTTCTTTCCCCAGAATATTAAAGAGTTAGGGCTACTCTTTGCCTCTTGAAAATTATTGTTAGATGATTACCATTTCCTTTTTCACATTTCTAAAACTGGAGGACTCTTTAAGGGTGCTGCTGTGAAGGATCAGAGGAATATCTGCCTTATAAAATAATTTCTATATGCAAACTTTTACTGTGTTAGGTTTTGAGGGACGTGATTCTGTGATATGGTCAAATCTATGAAATAAGGAGCTATTTAAGTGTTCTTATACTCTGATAAAGAGAAGATCATAAGTAAAAAAAAGCCTAGACTTTAGTGAATTATAACATGTGAGAGATGAAATTTCAGTATCTAAAGTAAGATTGTTTTCCTTTGAAAGTAAGCCAAAAGTGGAATTGATTGTGTGTGTGCATGCATGTATGCATACTACCACATCATGTTCATGAGAACCACTCTTCAATTACAGGATGGCACCTTACATGTGTTAGGGATAATATATTTCATCAAATTTAAGATGCCATTATAATTATTTTATGTCACTAAGAAAAAATGTTGCCAATTCAGCTGTGACTTGCCATTGCTTGTAAGACACATTCTGATTCCAGAATATTGAAGTGTTAAAAAAAAAATTGTGTGCCTTAGAAACTAATTGAATATAGTATCAGGCCTCTTTCTTCTACTAGCCATCTAGTAAAAGGTATTGAATTTTAGTCCTGTGTAATTATTAGATTTAAAATATATATATATGTTTCAGAGGTTTGCAGATAAAGATTCCACCAAGTAATTATAAATTGTCTTCTGAATGTTCTTTTGGAATATGGAGTGTGTATTGTCTTTTTATCCACAGAAATTTTTTTCCTTTCATATCCAGTAAAACTTCTCCTGCTTTAGTCCCATCATTACTTTCTGTTTTCAGTTCTTGTGCAGAACAGCTTGTCAACATCTTCATTGTGTGGGACTGTGTTTATCTGACACAGACTTCATAGAGGGGGCGGTGAGGGAATACGGATAACATGAAAGATGGTACATACATTGCTCCATAGTAAATAGGCAGTGTCTATAAGTAGTTGTTACCATTAACCTGCCAGGTCACGGAGCTAAACCCAGCCTCTCTGATTGACTTTATTCTGCCTTTTCCCTTATATGATATTTTACAGTTTCTATTTATATATTCTTTTTCTTTTCTTCTTCTTCTTCTTCTCCTCCACCTTTCTCCTCCTCTCTCCTTCTTCTTTGTGGGGAGGGACAGAGGGAGAGAGAGAATCTTAAGCAGGTTCCATGCCTTGCATGGAGCCCAGTATGGGGCTCAATCTCATGACCCTGAGATCATGACCTGAGCCAAAATCAAGAGTCAGATGCTTAATCGACTGAGCCACCCAGGTGTGCCTCATTTGTTTACTTTTTAAATGCCTCTCTCCCCTGTAAGCTCCATGGGGGCTCAGACCATGTCTGTTTTTTTTTACAGCTGTATATATCTGGTGCCTAACACAATTCTTGGCACATAGTCAGGTATTCAGTAGATATTTGCTGACAGAGTGAATGACTCCAAAGTGTTCTTTTCACACCATGTTATGCTTCCTATGGCTGATGCAGACAATTGTGATAGGATTGTTTTTTTTTAAACCTACCCTGTATTGTTGATCTTTCCTATTAGGAGTTTGTAGACTTGGATTTAGTTTGTGGTCATCCTTTATCTTGGGTTGTTTTCTACCATTCTTGTGACCAACATTACTCATTTTGTATTTGTGGTGGTAGAAGAAGGGTGGGATCACTCAGTGTGTTTTTTATACTTGTTTCTTGAATTTTACTTTGTTTTGTAGAACCAGTACGTGATAACCTTGTAATGCTTTGTTAATTGTGTTGAGAATAAGGTTGTTGGTTTTCTTTTCTAGATTTCTTGGATAGCTGCCGTGCCAGTACTCTTTTAGCTGAGCTAGATGATGATGAAGACTTGCCTGAGCCAGATGAGGAAGATGATGAGAATGAAGATGACAATCAGGAGGACCAAGAATACGAGGAGGTTATGGTAGAGAGTGTCTCCCATTCTCTTAACTGACATAAGATGTTAATAATTGAAATGAAGAGAGGAAAAAGCAAAGTCCTGGTTAAACTTTGAAATAGGGAAATATGGCATGAGTATGAAAAATATGGTTAATTAAGAAAAGCACCTTTAATCTGAGCATTATAAGAGAAAATAAAGTTTATATTTGGAAAATACTAAAATGTCACATGCTGATGTTTTAACAGGTTTAAAAGTGTAAAGAACTGCACTGATCTTAAAGAATATAATTTTCATGTTTTTTTCACAATAATTAGACTATTTTCGTATGTATTGTTTTGTGGGCAGTATCTCTGTATTAGTTCATCAGTCTTTACAGCTATGAGGTGGAGGCATAGAATAAGTAATATGTCCTAGTTAATGAATCAGTTAAGTACAAAAGTGGGGACTCAAGCTTAGGAAGTGTGATCTAGAACTCTTAATGTTTAACCACTGTGATTGTCTTCAAACTGAACTTTTGCCTGAGAACACCCTTTATTGTAACTTTTTCATTTCTCTTTATAAAATGTTTTTAGATTTTTAATTTCGTAAGTTGTTTTTTAATGGGGTAGAGGACTCCACAAAAATGCTTTTAGTATATCTTACTTAAAAACAGATATTACTATAGCATATTTCTTGTGAAGGTTCTGTATGATGCATGGTGAATATAAAGCATTCAATTTATAAGTTTTCTGAAGATGACTAATGAATATGAAGTGTTTTAATGATAGTTTTGATGATGCGGTTAAGGCTGAATGGGGAGATATCTATATATATCCACACACGAGTCAAATAATTAGACATGTCTCTTCGTATTTTCTTATTTCAGATTCTGAGACGTCCATCCCTGCAGCGTCGAGCTGGTTCTCGCTCTGATGTAACACACCATGCTGTCACCTCGCAGCTACCACAGGTCCCTGCTGGAGCAGGGAGCCGACCTATTGGGGAGCAGGTAGTATCTTAATGTTTATCTTCCCTACAGTGTATTTTTCTCCCTTTCACAGTAAAGCATCAACCAAAATGCCTAGAAAAATATATGGGGGTTGAGGTGGAGGTGAGAAGCTACCAGATAAACAAAAAGAAATTTCCCTTAGTGCTTGGGTTCTATATTCTAGAAACAGTCCATGATTGCTCTGGCATAATGCATAAAGGAGTTTCTTACTTGAAAGCACTTCATCTTGGCCCTTGGGTAACAGTGAACGTTTATTAAAATGATTAATGGCTATTATCTAAGATTTACAGTTTTCAGTAATAGTAGTAGAGATTATAACATTATTAGCTGAACATTTATTGATCTTTATATCCTAGCCATTGTTTTCAATACTTTCCATGTATTAACTAATTCAGTCCTTTCAACAACCTTCTGAGGGTTATTATTAGCCCTAACTTTCAGATGAAGTGATTGGTAAAGGTCACACATAGCAGTTTTGGATCTAGGACTAAAACAAACATTCTGGCTACAGAGCTATAATCATGATGTCCATTTGATGTGTTATAAAAGCTAATTAAAGGGTGCCTAGGTGGCTCAGTCGTTAAGCGTCTGCCTTTGGCTCAGGTCATGATCCCAGAGTCCTGGGATCAAGCCCTGCATCGGGCTCCCTGCTTCTCCCTCTCCCACTCCCCCTCTTGTGTTCTCTCTCTCGCTGTGTCTCTCTCTGTCAAATAAATAAATAAAATCTTAAAAAAAAAAAAAGCTAAATAAAGTGTTTGGAATATGAGGGGCTATGTGTATGCGTTTAAGTATATACATAATTGTTATTTATTACATCACATATTTACAACACTTACAATTCATTGATCTCTTTTTTTGTTGATAGTAAAAGTGAAGAGGAGAAGAAAATATTCCTTTAAAAAACTTTCATTATGGGGGCACCTGGGTGGCTCAGTTGGTTAAGCGTCTGTCTTCAGCTCAGGTCATGATCTCAGGGTCCGGGGATCAAGCCCTGCGTCAGGCTCCCTGCTCAGTGGGGAGCCTGCTTCTCCCTCTCCCTCTGCCTGCCGCTCTATCTGTGCTCTCTCTCTATGTCTCTGTCAAATAAATCTTTAAAAAAAAAAACTTTCATTATGGAAATTTTTAAACATGCTCTCTGTGGTTTAGATGCAGACCCACATGTTTAACATTCATTATGTTCAATGACCAATGCTAGCATGAGAGGGACGCAGCGCCAGTACTTGGCCTGTTTTTAAACTAGTGTAATAACCCTAGTCCTACCTTTCAATGTGTGCTTTTTAAAATAAGTAGCCACAGTGAAGTGTTCTAGCCCTTGCACTTCAAGAAAGCTGGTCTTTTTTCCAATTGTCTGTCAGTTCTGTTTAAGATGGATGTTAAAACCTTGGAGCCTGAAAGAATCCTCAGAAAAAAAAATAGAAGTAGAAAGAATAGTGCAATGAATCCCCAAGAACCCGTCATCTGACTGTAATGGTTACCAACACTTTGTCAAACATGTTTGATTTATTTGCCCCATAGTTATTTAAAGCATCTTCCAAGCATTATATTTTGTATATAATTCAGTATGTAATAAAATTTACTTACATTTTTTGAAAGCAACTTATTTAAAAATAATTATAAGTTCACAGATTCACAGGAAGTTGCAAAGATTGTAGAGCGGTCTTGTGCCCTTTGCCCACTTTCTTCCAGGGGTAACCTTCCTAAGGTTACCCCTTACCTAATTAGAGTCTAATATCAAAATCAGGAAATTGACACTGATACAGTGTATGTATATGGTTCTTTCTCATTTTATCATGTTTGGATTAGTGTAACCACTACTAAGGCAACTTACTTTTGGTAAGCTTAAATCATTAAGAAATGGGGACGCCTGCGTGGCTCAGTCTGTTAAGTAGCTGCTTTCGGCTCAGGTCATGATCCCCGGGTCCTGGGATTGAGCCTCGCATCAGGCTCCATGCTCAGTGGGAAGCCTGGTTCTCCCTCTCCCACTCCCCCTACTTATGTTCCCTCTCTCACGGTCTCTCTCTCCATCAAATAAATAAATAAAATCTTTTAAAAAAATCATTAAGAAATGCATATGCCTATATATGTTTATGTTGGCTCATTTTGTCATAAGAAATTTGGCTAAATAAGTGTAATAGCTATACAGAGACGTATTTAACATACACCTCATTTTAAAGATAGCACATCACTTTTGCAATAGTGAAAAGTTTTATCTTGTTTATGTGGAATTTTAACAGGAAGAAGAGGAGTATGAAACTAAAGGAGGACGTCGGAGAACATGGGATGATGATTATGTACTCAAGCGGCAGTTTTCTGCTTTGGTTCCTGCTTTTGATCCTAGACCTGGTCGTACTAATGTCCAGCAGACGACTGATCTAGAGATTCCACCCCCAGGTACTGTGTATTTTAGTTTTGTGATTTATTTTGAACAGACCAAATAATGTTATATGTAATCAGGAAAGTAAGTGGCTACTTATATATGCAGGTTATAAGTGAAAGTTTTCAAAAAAAAAAAAACTACATATCAGCCACAGGTCCTTAAAAGATACAGATTTTTTTTTTATAAGATTTTTAAAATTTATTTGAGAGAGAGAGGGAGAGAGCACAAGCAGGGGGAGGGGCAGAGGGAGCCCGATGCGGGGCTCAATCCCAGGACCCCGGGATCATGACCTGAGCCGAAGGCAGACGCTTCACCACTGCACCACCCAGGTGTCCTGATACAGATTATTTTTGAAGGAGCAAATTGCAGTACTTTAAAAACACGGTGTTTCTGTGTTTGCATAATTTTTAAAGGAAGGCTCATTTAAAGGTAGATAATTTGTATTCTCTATTCTACTGGATCAGAATTGCTATGGATTATTCCTATTCTACTTTGGAAAGTTGTATAGTAGTTTCATTTATGGTCTTGAGTTAGCCTGGTAACTCTCTTACAACTCTATTTTGTTTGTAATAGGCACACTAATGATCCCCAAAGGTATGGAGGTCCTGACCTCCGTAATCTGTGAATAGTTTACCTTAATATGACAAAAGAGACTTTGCAGACGAGATTAAATTAAGGATTTTGAGATGGGAGAATTATCCTGGATTATCCAGGTAGGCCCAGTGTAAACACTAGTGTCCACATAAAAGCAATACGAGAGTGGGGGCGCCTGAGTGGCGCAGTTGGTTGGGTGTCAGACTCTTGGTTTCAGTTCAGGTCGTGATCTGGGAGTCATGAGAATCAGCCCTGCGTCGGACTCTGTGCTCAGTGTAGAGTCTGCTTGAGACTCTGTCTCCACCCTCAGCCTCTCCCCTTCTGCGCTCTTACCTCTCTCTCTCTCTCTCTTCTCTCTAACATAAGTAAATAAGTTAAAAAAAAAAGCTTAAGAGGAATACAGGAGGGTCTGAGACAGAGAAGGAGATTTGACAACAGGAAGGAGAGATCAGAGTGATGAGGAGCCATGAACTCTGGAATACGGGCAGCCTCAAGCTCAAAAAGACAAGCAAACAGATTCTTTCTTAGAGCTTCCAAAAGGAACAAAGCCCTGCCAACCCATTTAAGGTTTCTCCCTTCTAGAACTTGTTGTTTTAAACCACCCAGTTTATGGTAATTTATTAAAACAGCAATAAGATGCTAATATACTGAGCAAATCACGTAATTTGTGTAAGCCTGAATTTTCTTATCTCTTACATGGAGAGAGTAATAGTTTCTATTTGACAAGGTAGTTAAAAGTTTTAAATGAGGTACCTGATGTATGCCTCAATAAACGTCAGCTATACTAATCAGTATATTATCCTTAAGGAAGACTTAAATGTTGATTAAGTATGGAATGTATTTTTTATTTGATAGAACGATACCTGTGTTAAATAGGGGGAAGTAAGTATGCTTCATAGTATGATGTTCTATGGTGAGGTTGCATATAGGCTGAATCAAGATGTTCCAAGATCCTTTCAAAAAGAAAAACCTGTGCTACGGAATGTAAACAGGTACAAATTTTCTGTAGAGCTCTTTGGCAATGTATTTCATATTGTTACTATCAGAAATCTGTAGTAAAGAAATACTGGCTCTGCACCCAGATTTATATACACTGATGACTACACAAGTATTATTTATATTGTCAGAAAATTGGAAATGATCTTCATTATTTCCAGTAACAGGGATATGGTTTGGGTAAGGTTTAATGGAATGTCATGCAATGAATAAAAGTAATACTTTAGAAGATTATATCATGATATGAGGAGAAGATTCCTGAGCTAATGAAAAAGAAGAGTACACCACTAAATACACTATGTACCTGTTTGTGTGGGGGGGGGCGGTACCTCACAATCCACTCATTCACTATGAGCAGAAGGTTGACAGTTCATTGACTAGAGTCTGGTTTTCTCAATATGTGGTTTTCTCTCTATATAGAGTTATGAATAATTTTAGTGTTCTGATTTATAAGAATAAAATGTTTCTGAAATATTCATATAGTTAGCATGTGTTTTCTTAAAACAATGAGAGATTCCTATCATACACATAAATTCAGCTTTAATGCTCTGTCTTTAAGTAACCTAGATACATTGTTCCCATTTTCTAAAAAAAAATTGTTGAGGCCAGAAGAGTCTTAAGTAGCTGATGTCTTTACTAATATCTGACAGAAGCATTTAGATTTCATGTAGCTTTGTGTCCTGGTGCAGTGTTCCTTATGGACTGCTTGTTACAGTGTAATTGTTTTTGATGTCTTCCGTATTTTTAGGAACACCTCATTCAGAGCTCTTGGAAGAAGTTGAATGTACTCCGTCACCTCGATTAGCCCTCACTTTGAAAGTAACAGGTCTTGGAACAACTCGTGAAGTTGAATTACCACTCACCAATTTCAGATCAACCATTTTTTACTATGTACAAAAATTGCTTCAATTGTCCTGTAATGGCAGTGTGAAATCAGATAAACTTAGGCGTATTTGGGAGCCAACATACACGTAAGAGATTTTAATGTAATGTTTTAAGTAGATATTTTCATGATACATCAACCTAGAAGCATTGTATTTCTAAATTTTTCCTATAGAAACAGAAAATATTTGGTTCTTGTTCTCTTGGTTTACAACGGGATAAGAGCATTTCTGACTCCTGATGTAGAATGTTTTAAGGTTTCAACTGAAAGTAACTTTAGAAATAAACTAGACTAGTATCTTATGTAATAAATGTTGAACTCTTTGCATTTGTGTATGAGGTACTAAATATTTTCTATTTGTTATTTGTTTTGGGGTTTGTGAGATAGGCCTACCTCTCTTTGTTCATTCATTCATTGAACAAGTAATTAATAATGACCTTGGGCACATTTAACGTTTTGGTGGCTCATTCTGCTAATCTTTAAAATGAGCCTGGTTGTGAAGAATCAGTGGATTAATACATGTAAAGTGTTTTCAGTATTGTCTGGGTGCTCAGTATCACCTATAATAATTATTATTTATTATTTAATAACAGCTTAATATATAAATGAAATTTTAATCATCCTGTGAATTTTTATTTTTCTGATGTTCTCTTAACATCATTGATAATTTTATGTAACGTATAATAAAGTGATCTAGATCTTTTTGAGACAAAACAAGGCTATCATGATATTTCTCCCCTCCCTGTTCAGTTTTTATTGGAGTTTAAAATTTTATCCCCACTGCCTTATGTGAACATAAAGGCTCCTGGTCCTTGTTTCTCTTATCCTTTTTCTCCATCCAGACACAGAAGCACAAACCATTTCTCATCTCTTTTTATTTTTACAACAATAAATGAAAGTTATAACACATGATATAGCATATTACTTCATATCTTTAAAGATCCTAGGTTTGATGTATGCAATCTTTGCATTTATGCTAAATTTATAAATAACTTTTTCAGGAATATGATTTCTGCTACTTTCCCCCATGTTTAACAAATTGATTTTTTTTTTTAAATAAATTGTCCCTGAGTTTAATGTTTCGGCTAATGAATGACATCATTCATGTATTTTTTAAAGAATTGAAGGCTTATTGGAAATAACCACAAATCATTTGATTTATGAATTAATGTGAATAATATCTTCATGTTTAGAATTATGTACAGAGAAATGAAGGATTCTGACAAAGAGAAGGAAAATGGAAAAATGGTAAGTGATATTTAAATGGATCTTCTTGGCTACTTAGTGAAAAAAAAAGGGAAAATAAAGAAAAACTAACACTGTTTTAATTGAACATTTGAGGGGAAAAAAATCACTAACATGGAATTCTTTAGATGAGGTTAAATGCATGATTTTAAAAGCTACCTTATGTAATGCATGTGAAATAGCATAGACTTTTAATCAGGAAAGGCCAACATTTGGTTTATCCTATTGTAGGGTTGTTGGTCTGTAGAGCATGTGGAACAGTACCTTGGCACTGATGAATTACCAAAGAATGACTTGATAACCTACCTGCAGAAGAATGCAGACGCCGCTTTCCTGCGCCACTGGAAATTAACTGGCACTAATAAAAGTATTAGGAAAAACAGAAATTGTTCTCAGCTCATAGCTGCATATAAGGTATATATTGGCATCAAAACACAATTGGGAATGGCTTTGTGCTTTGTTTGCAGCTTTTAAAGATTCTTAAGAAAAAGAGGTTCATTGGGACGTGTTTTAAAAATGAGGTTGAATTAACATTGTTAATATGCCAAGTACTAAAACTTCAAATAAGATCTGTGGTATTGGATCTAATACATGGTTTAAACTGTGGCTTACGGTGGTTATAGTTTATTTGGGAATGGTTTAGAACACATTGTTTTCAACTTGGGTAATAGTGTTTTTATTTAAAAAGAAGGCAATTTGAAAAAATTTCAGCATTTTCAAATACTTATAGGATGATACAGTGCTTTTCTCGAAAATGTGATTAATGGCTAGTTTTACTAATTGTTTCTATAGGATTTTTGTGAGCATGGAACAAAGTCTGGATTAAACCAGGGGGCCATTTCTACTCTTCAGAGTAGTGATATTCTTAATTTGGCAAAAGAACAACCTCAGGCCAAAGCTGGCAATGGACAGAATTCTTGCGGAGTAGAAGATGTTCTTCAGCTTCTGCGTATTCTCTATATAGTTGCAAGTGACCCTTATTCAAGAATATCCCAAGAAGGTCTGTAAGAATCCTTGTTTCATTTCTGTGGCATTTTTAAAAGGAAGTCAGTTTATATTTTTATTAATTTTATTAATTTTACAGAAGGCGATGAGCAGCCTCAGTTTACTTTTCCACCAGATGAATTCACTAGCAAAAAAATCACAACAAAAATTTTGCAGCAGATTGAGGTAATAAAATCAGACAGTTGAACTCGTTAGTCTGTAACTTTTGGACTTTCAAAGTATTGACTCTTCCTTTTCTACTTTCCACCATCTCTACTGTTAGTCTCTGATATGTTGATTTAGGCCATATGGTCCATTGGCATTAATTTCTTTCATTACTTTTAAGAAGTGACTCCTGTTTTTCTTTTTAAATAATTGATGACATTGTTACTTGTTATTTTGCAGGAACCGCTGGCATTGGCAAGTGGGGCTCTTCCAGACTGGTGTGAACAGTTAACCAGCAAGTGTCCTTTCCTAATACCGTTTGAAACTAGACAGCTTTATTTCACATGTACAGCATTTGGTGCATCAAGGTAGGAAGTGCTTTTATATTTTTTTAATGTTATATAACCTCAAAATGTACAAATATACTTTATGTCAAGACTGATGGAAGGACTATATTATCTTGTTTTCTTATAAAAGTTGTCAGTGTTTAAACATTTTTTTTATTTCTAGTTGATATATGCTTTCCTACAGTTGACCCTTGAACAATGTCAGGGTTAGGGATGCCAACCCGTCCTGCGCAGTTGAAGATCATATTTAAAGATCTTATTTATTTGGGGGAGGGAGAGAGTTCATGAGTGGTGAGAGGGAAAAAGAGAGAGGGAGAAGCAGACTCCCCGCCCAGCAGGGAGCCCGATGCGGAACTCGATCCCAGGACCCTGGGATCATGACCTGAGCCGAAGGCAGGCGCTTAACGACTGAGCCACCCAGGCACCCCTTCATTTGTATTTTTATGTGTCATAAGTTTGTCTATTTTTTAAATTGAAATATAGTTGGCACGCCATGTTACATTAACGGAAGGTGTGCAACAGGATTCAGCAGCTGTGTACATTATGCTGTGCTCACAAGTACAGCAACCGTCTGTCTGCCATGAGAGGCTATTAGAACCCTGTTGACTGTATTCCCTGTGCTGCTGCTTTCATCCCCAGGTTTTCTATATTTGTATGTCACGTGGGATTGGGACCACAGACCTTTATTTTGATCTGTTAATTACTAAAATAAAGAGGAAAAATACCTAAGTATTTTCTCAATTTGTTTAGGAAAATAGTAAAGGGGTTTATATGTTTTAAGAGAGGAAGCAACAATTTATGCAATAAGGAAATTTACTAATTCTGTCACCTAATAAAATACTATTTTTAAAAAGAATAGTTAAATCTTTGAATTACGTTGCTGGTTTAGTAGTACATTCTAACTATTACTGAACGTTAGAGCTACATAAATATTTTTCTATTTTAGAGCAATAGTGTGGTTACAAAACCGACGTGAAGCCACTGTGGAAAGAACAAGGACCACCAGTAGTGTCAGGCGAGATGATCCTGGAGAGTTTCGAGTGGGTCGTCTCAAGCATGAAAGAGTAAAAGTCCCACGTGGTGAATCACTGATGGAATGGGCCGAGAACGTCATGCAAATACATGCAGATCGGAAATCAGTTCTTGAGGTACCTCACGCACATATAATTTCTTTTAGTATGCAGGGATGACAGAAAACCAACAAACCTGTATGTTCCACAGCATGCAGACTACATTAGATAGAAATGAAAAATGGAGAGGGATTTCTCTGCCCTTTATGCAAGGCCTTTCCCTCTGATAGAGCATCTTTTATAAGAGGATGTCAGCTCACCTCTTCAGAGGTCAGGATCTTTTGATTTGATGAGCAGCAGAGTATCTTCACTCTTGAGGTGGGAAAGTGCTTGGTCTTTTTGAAGGACATTATTCCTTTCTTAACAAAGCCTGAGCTGAATAATAACACTCACTAAGGATTCTTTTTGATACTCTATATTTTACCTTTATATTAAGCTCTGCTATTAGATATCTGCAATTTGGGAGCATACTGTTTTATAATATTGTTAAACTGTGCTTGGCATTATATCATTGGCCTGTGTTGAGAGATGTTATAGCAAATAACAGTATAAAATTTAATATCCTTAATATACTATAGAGATGTCATTGTGGGCATTGTTGATTATATCCTATATACCTGTTATTCCCTATATGAGGGACAATGGAAGAAATCTCTCTCATAAATATGAACCAGCTGCTTATTTTATCTTTTTTTTTTTTTAAGATTTTATTTTATTTATTCGTTTGAGAGCACGAGTGGGGGATAGAGGCAGAGGGAGAGGGGAAAGCAGACCCCGCTGAGCAGGGAGCCCAGTGTGGGGCTTGATCCCCCCCTGAGATCAGGCTCTGAGCCGAAGGCAGATGCTTAACTGACTGAGCCACCCAGGTGCCCCTAGTTTATCATGTGAATCAGAGACTGATCATGACAAATATGATACATCTCTAGAAAATATGTAAGGCTCTTAGGGCTTTCACTTTAAACTCTCTTTGCCTTCATCTTATTCTTCAAACTAGATAAACCTCCATTATTTTTTTTTTTTGACCATGCACTATATGTTTTTTTTTTTTTAAGATTTTATTCTGTTTTATTTATTTGAGAGAGATGAGAGAGAGAGCATGAGAGGGGGGAGGGTCAGAGGGAGAAGCAGACTCCCTGATGAGCAGGGAGCCCGATGCGGGACTCGATCCCGGGACTCCAGGATCATGACCCGAGCCGAAGGCAGTCGCCCAACCAACTGAGCCACCCAGGCACCCGCACTATATGTTTTTATAAGCTGCCTCAAATCACTTATGGGGTATATAGAGTATGGATAAAAGCCTTTAAAGTGATTGCCTAAAGTCAGGAATTCAGTGCAAGAGTTTAGGTTTTAGTGTTACATAGACACACATACACAGCTGTATGCCAGTTTTTCCTCAAGCAAATGATGTAATCTTTTTATCTAAAATTTGGTTTCCTTTGGTGTAAAAAAAAGAGATGAAAATCTATTTTAGGGGCGCCTGGGTGGCTCAGTTGGTTAAGTGGCTGCCTTCGGCTCAGGTCATGATCCCAGGGTCCTGTGATTGAGCCCCACGTCCGGCTCCCTGCTCGGCGGAGAGCCTGATTCTCCCTCTCCCTCTCCCTCTGCCTGCCACTCTGCCTGCTTGTGCTGTCTATCTGTTGAATAAATAAATAAAATCTTAAAAAAAAAAAGAAAAAATCTATTTTATAGGGTTGGTGTGAGAAATAAATTAATGAACAGTGTGGTGAACAGTGCTCACCACAGTGTTTATGCAATGGTGTACAATAAATACACTTTTTAGAAAAACTAGAATAAAACTTCCGTGTTGTCTATAATGTGTTGTGTATAATATTCTACTGCTGTTGCGGGGCGCCTGGGTGGCTCAGATGGTTAAGCGTCTGCTTTCGGCTCAGGTCATGATCCCAGGGTCCTGGGATCGAGCCCCGCATCGTGCTCCTGGCTCAGCAGGGAGTCTGCTTCTCTCTCTGTCCCTCTGCTTCTCCCCCTGTTCATGCTGTCTCTCTGTATCTCTGTGTCTCAAATGAATAAATAAAATCTTAAAAATATATATATATTCTGCTGTTGTAAAAAAAGATGTATTACTTGGCAAGAATGGGATCATTTAAGAAAAATTTTTTAAGCTCACTTTTCCCCACAATTTGTTTATATTTTAGGTTGAATTTTTAGGAGAAGAAGGAACTGGCTTGGGCCCTACATTAGAATTTTATGCTCTGGTGGCAGCAGAATTCCAGAGAACTGATCTGGGAGCTTGGCTTTGTGATGATAACTTTCCAGATGATGAATCTCGTCATGTAAGATTTAGTTCCCATTTTGTGATTATTTGTGATTCTGCTTTTAGTATTAAAAATAGGTTATGCTTTCAGAATTTAAGCCAGGCTTTCTGACTCTCTTTTTTTATTATTGATTAGATGCTATTAAAATGTTCTTTCGGTCACCAAAAACTATTTAATAAAAGATGTATATATAAATACTTTAACTAAATTGATGAAGATGTTTAATATTTATTCATCTTTTATATAATTTTATTTGTATTTCTCCCTCTAAAACACTAGGTTGATCTTGGGGGTGGATTGAAACCTCCTGGATACTATGTGCAGAGATCTTGTGGACTGTTCACAGCACCATTTCCACAAGACAGTGATGAGCTTGAAAGGATCACGAAACTCTTTCATTTCCTTGGAATTTTCTTGGCCAAATGCATTCAAGACAATAGACTTGTGGACTTACCTATTTCTAAACCTTTCTTTAAACTTATGTGTATGGGTGACATTAAAAGCAATATGAGTAAATTAATTTATGAGTCACGAGGTGATAGAGACTTACACTGTACTGAAAGTCAGTCTGAAGCTTCTACAGAAGAAGGTCATGATTCACTCTCAGTAGGAAGCTTTGAAGAGGATTCAAAATCAGAGTTTATTCTAGATCCCCCCAAACCAAAACCCCCAGCTTGGTTTAATGGAATTTTAACTTGGGAAGACTTTGAACTAGTAAACCCACACAGAGCCAGATTTTTAAAAGAAATTAAAGACCTTGCTGTCAAGAGGCGTCAGATTTTAAGCAACAAAGGTCTTTCTGAAGATGAGAAGAACACGAAATTACAGGAACTAGTGCTAAAGAATCCATCAGGTTCTGGACCTCCACTTAGCATAGAGGATTTAGGGTAAGTTTTTTATACATGTTCGTCAACCTAATGGATGAATAAGTTTCAAAGCTTTTGTTTCTTTGTCCCCACTGATATGCAATGTATGAGTTCAGTAGTCTGTTAAGAACAATAATATGCTGTAGGAAATATTACTGATTTGAATCTTTGAATAGTTCCTATTATAAAGACAACACTCAGAATTCCAGAACATAGTGTAATAATCATCACATCTCTGGAAGATTATCTGATTTATCAAATATGATTAATGTATATATCTTACATTAAAGTCCAAAGCCAGAAATATTTTGAGAAATCATGGCTAGTTAATATAGTGTACTTGGCAATGCTCAAAATAGTTTGCTCTGTATGTAGGCCTTATGCCCAATGGCTTAGCTAATTCAAAGGCTACACATCTTTTGATAACACTCTGTTAATTTGTATACATGTAATTATTATACCCTTAGTATGTTTTACTATGATTTTGGGCTGACTGAAAGTCTTGCTTTCTTCTTCTTTCTCGGTTGATAATTTTGAGAGGTTTTGTTTGATAACTTAACTATATATTCAAGGTTTGATTTCAGGGTAGGGACAGAGCGTGAATAACTTCAGTGAAGCGATAGTTTCTTGAAAAGAACAAAAAGATGTTGCTGTCGTAATTTATTGCAAAAACCCTTACTTTGTTAATTTTGTGCCATAAGAGAGAAGTGAAATATGGAAAGGTGGTGGTTTCATGCAATCTTTGCAAAGCCAGGTTTGGTAATGGTTGTTATAATAGTTTTTGTGCACAGGGGTTTTGCATTCAAAAGTCCTCCTACTTAACATCTAAGCTGGTATACTGTTTTTGTTGGAAGGGTGCGGGGAGTGGGGGTTCATGGTTTTGGCAGCAGTGTTTTATTTTTTAAAGATTTTTATTTATTTGAGAGAGAAAGCACAAGTGGGGGGAGGTGCAGAGGGAGATGCAGACTCCCCCTGAGCAGGGACCCCGATGCAGGGCTCCATCCCAGGACTCCAGGATCATGACCTGAGCTGAAGGCAGACGCTTAACCAACTGGCCACCCAGGTGCCCCTTTGGCAGCAGTGTTTTAAAAATTAAACACAAATGGTAGCTGAATGTTAATCCAGTCCTTTTTGTCTTCCCAGTTTAAATTTCCAGTTTTGCCCTTCCTCAAGAATATATGGTTTTACAGCTGTGGATCTCAAGCCAAGTGGGGAAGATGAGGTAATAAAAATTTTTTTTGATGTAGTTGTAAGTTCAGAACATCTTCGTAATGAGGCCAGTTGTAGTAGGTGCTACTGAAATATTCCTAGATATTAACAACAATGTTGGCAAATTTTCCTTTGTAGATGATAACAATGGATAATGCAGAAGAATATGTGGATTTGATGTTTGACTTTTGTATGCATACGGGTATTCAGAAACAGATGGAAGCCTTTAGAGGTAATTTTTAGGGCTCTTTAGCTTAATCTTTCTCCTTTTACTTTGAGACATTTGAAATTAAGGTGTTTCTCTTGTCAAGGATTGTAGGTAATCTCTAGATTTGCCCTCTAGTTTCCTGTCTTCCAGATAGTTAGGTCCCACAGAGTACCCAGAACAGGTTGGAACATTCTCCAGCTGTGTTATACCCTCAACTTGCTCCTCCTGAGTAATGGGGGACTCACTTTTGGCCTCCATTTCTTCATTTGTATGTGGACATAAGGTTGCATACTTTACACATTACATGAATTAAACCAAGTTAGAACCTAAGTTCTTCAGGTGAGAATTGAAACAAAATATATTAGACTATTCATCACATACTAGTTTTAAAAATGAGAATATAGCTTTGGCTAGCCTTGTATGACACAAAGAGCTGGTTAAGAAATTACTAGAATTTGGCTACTGACCATAGTGACTGAATATCTCTGTTCACATTTGCAGTATTAAGTGAAATTTCTGTACTTAAAACCTTAGCACAGCTTTGGTTTCAAGCTATTTTTATATTTATTTTTTCAAGCATTTATTAATATTTTCTTCATATAATGTCCCTTTAGTTGATATTAGCTATTTTGATTTGAAATTTGGTATTTTGAAATTGTAACTTAGAAATTGAGTTGTGTGTTTTGTTTTTATTTTTTTGCTGTGTATAATGTAGATGGGTTTAACAAAGTTTTTCCAATGGAGAAATTAAGTTCCTTCAGCCATGAAGAAGTCCAGATGATACTTTGTGGAAACCAGTCACCATCCTGGGCAGCAGAGGATATTATTAATTATACTGAACCTAAGTTAGGTTATACACGTGACAGGTATGTATTGGTTATTTTCTAAGGTCAACAAAATAGTTTATGTCCCAAAATCAAGTGGCAGATTCTCTAAAGAACTATGACTTAGTGAAGGGAGAAAGCAGTTTTCATATCCATTGATAAGGCTGAGTTTACACAAAAAGACAACTGAGTCTTTGTTGGTGTTAAGATTCCATTTTAATTGTTCCTATTTAAAAAATTGGGTAAATAGTAAACTGTTAGGCTTCATATTTTTAAAAAGATTTTATTTATTTGAGAGAGAGCTAGAGAGCACAGTGGGGGTGGGTAGAGGGAGAAGCTGACTCCCCGCTGAGCAGGGAGCCCAATGCAGGGCTTGATCCCAGGACCCTGGAAACATGACCTGGGCCGAAGGCAGATGCTTAACTGACTGAGCCACCCAGGCACCCCTTTACGGCCTTAGGCTTCATTTTATATTAACTTTTTTTTTTTAAGATGTTATTTATTTGAGAGAGAGAGTGAGCGAGAGCGCATGAGCAAGAGGTAGAGGCAGAGGGAGAAGCAGACTCCCCACTGAGCAGGGAGGCTGGTACGGGCTGGAGGCAGGCGCTTAACCTGACTGAGCCCCCGGTGCCCCATATATTAACCTTTATTTTAAAATAATTTCAAATAGAGGGGCGCCTGGGTGGCTCAGTCAGTTAAGTGGCTGCCTTCGGCTTGGGTCATGGTCTCAGGGTCCTGGGATCGAGCCCCACGTCGGGCTCCCTGCTCGGTGGCGAATCTGCTTCTCCCTCTCCCTCTGCCTCTGTGATCTCTCTCTCTCTCATAAGTGAGTGGAATCTTAAAAAAAAATTTTTTTCAAATAGAAAAGTTGAATAGTTGAAAGAATTCCCATATCTTCTTTACCCAGATTCAATTGTACTTAATAGTTCTTTTATATTATGTATTTATATACATACACACACACACCTACATGTGATATATATGTGTGTGTGTACTATTTTTTTCTGAATCATTTGAAAATGTCGCATATATCATGTGCCTTTATTCTGTGATAGAGTGTGCATTTCCTAAAAATATGGATATTCTCCCATGTATCCATGTTCACTAGCAAATTCATTCTGTTAGCTGATCGGTAGTCCATATTCTAGTTTCGTTGTTTACTCCAATAATGTCCTTCATAGCACTCCCCCACCACCACTGCCCATTGTCAAGAAATAGCATTTGGTTGTGATAGGGTTATCTTGTGATAGGTTTTTAATCTGAAACAGTTCTTTAGCTGTTTGTTTTTTTTTTCTTTCATACCACTGATATTTTTTAAGACTACAGGCCCTATAGTACTTTTTCTTTTTAAACGTTTCCAAATTAACATAAATGAGAGAATACAATTGACCCCTGAACAATGTAGGGGTTAGGAGCACAGTTCAAAATCCGTATGTTTGACGCCCCAAAAACTTAACTACTAGTAGCCTACTTTGACCAACTTTACTGATAATATAAACAGTCAGTACATATGTTCTGTGTATTATATACTATACCCTTACAATAACATAAGCTGGAGAAAAGAAAATGTTAAGAAAATCATGAGGGGGGCGCCTGAGTGGCTCAGTCGGTTAAGTGTGTGCCTTCAGCTTGGGTCGTGATCCCGGGGTCCTGGGATCAAGCCCTGCATTAGGCTCCCTGCTCAGCGGAGAACCTACTTCTCCCTCTCCCTTTGCCCCTGCTCGTTTGCTCTCTCACTCACTCTCTCTCAAATAAATAAAATGGTAAAAAAAAAAAAAAAAAAGAGACTCATGAAGAACTACACTTGTGGTAACATAGCTTAATATATAAACTTGTTGAATTACTGTGTTGTACACCTCAAACTAATATAACATTGTCAACTATACTCAGATAACAATTAAAAAAAAACATGAGTTAGAGAAAATATATTTGCAGTACTCTATTGTACTTATTTAAAAAAATTACAGATATAAGTGGATCTGTGCAGTTCAAACCCCTTGTTGTTCAAGGGTCAACCGTATTACTAATTAGTTTAAACTTAACATAGCATTTTTTGCTTAAGTCAACTTTTTATTGAATTATAATAGTGCACAAATTGCATGTACAGCCTGGAGAATTTTCACAAAAGGGAAACACCTGTGTATTGGCACCCAGAAAAAGAAACAACTCAAGAACTGCCCTTACCCATTATATTCTTTTCTAATACTAAATCACTATTTCTGTTGATCAATTTTGCTTGCATTTGAACTTTAATAAATGAAATCGTACAGTATGTATTTTTTTAAGGTCTGCCTTCTTTTGTTTAACATTATGATTATGAAATTCATCCCTGTTGTGGCATATAGAAATAGTTTATTTCACTGTTAACAAAGATGGATTGTTTCAGATCCCCTTTGGTAGTTTAGCCATATTTGGATTAATTATGCATGTGCGTTTTGAAGTTTTTTGATTTGCTAACCTTGTTGCATATTTGGTCCCTGTACTCCATCAGTGTTTCAGTTCTTAACCATTTATAACTACAAGACAGTCTTTGCAGGGTATTTTTAAAGTAGCTTAATCCGCTCATTTCATGCTTAACTCAAGAGTCTCTAGATGGTATTCTTCTCACATGTTGATAATTGTTTTTTGGGTTATTGCTGGTTTACAAGTAGTGTTTTTCATTTAAATCAGCTGTCAGATCAGTAGAACTCTATTTTTCTCCTTTTAGCCCTGGTTTCCTGAGGTTCGTGAGGGTTTTGTGTGGCATGTCTTCAGATGAAAGGAAAGCATTCCTGCAGTTTACCACTGGTTGCTCAACTCTACCCCCAGGTGGACTGGCTAATCTGCATCCCAGGCTCACAGTTGTACGCAAGGTACAAACCTTAGCTAATAGGGAATCCAAACGGAATTCAGTTACTACAGGATTGAAAGAAATAAATATTTAAAGTCATGGCCTTCTGTTTTTCACTTTTCTTTTTCTAGGTTGATGCTACTGATGCAAGCTATCCATCAGTGAATACATGTGTGCATTATCTAAAGTTGCCTGAATATTCTTCGGAGGAGATCATGAGAGAGCGCCTACTAGCTGCTACCATGGAGAAAGGCTTTCATCTCAACTGAGCTTCGAAGTGGGAGACATCAGAGACTTTTAAAATACTAGTGAAGCCTCTTGTGTTTGTGTGCAGAGAAGTATATGATCCTCTACGCTAATGACACTTGCCTTTATTTCAACCATTAAGGCTTTAAGAACATGTGGAATAAGTTGGTTAGCTGCTAATGACAAAACAAATCCTTTAACTACCCAGCCAGAAAGTATATAGCACAGAACAGTGTGTTGCTACAAGGGCTTAGTGACTGGAAAAAGGTGGTCCCTACTTGACTGTTCCAAAGAGCAGCTTCTCAGATCTTCAGTGTTCACCGGTAAATTTCTAACAGTGTATTTGTGTAAAGTTTGTCGTTTCATACTTCATACACTACAGTTGCCGTCACTGATCCCTGTTTTGCTGGCTTTTAAGCTACTCGGTCAAAAATCCTGCTTCCTTAAAACATAGAGAGTTAATGAGCATCTCAAGCCTTTTCTTTTCCTTTTTAATGATGCCTGCACTATCAGAGTATTCTAGTGTTCTCTCTTTTGTTTGGCATATAATCATGCACAACCTTTTTATTTCTTTGAGGTGGGAGTATATTTTTATTTCCTAAATGCCGTACTATAAAGATCAAATTCTTAAGTGTGTTTGTGCAGCTCAGAAGTAAAGATATATTAAGGGGAAAAAAGAAAAAACACTGGTCTAGATGCAAGGCACACTTAAAAGCAAGTTTTACTTTTGGTTGTATTTTCTTTGTATATTATAAACATTTATTTAACTTGTTGCAGTTTGAAGTAAAAAATTTCCAAAATGTATGCTCAACAATAATCATTAAAATGTTTGCAGCGTACAAAACTGTGTCACGTGACTATTTCACTGCAACGAGCAGACCTAAGAGCTTAACCAGATATTTTTTATTTTGAATCACTGAGATTTAGTTTTTTGAAATTACTACATTTAGAAATGTATTTTTCTATAGTAAATACACTTACTGAAACTGGAAAGCTAGAAGAAATATATGTTCACATGCTTGTGATCCAACTGTTGTGTGTTTTCTTAAAGTATTCTTTAGCTAAGAATGGCCAAGTTATTTGTGTTAACTTTTTCAACACCAGATCTGCTCCTTACCTTTGTATCTGCAGGGATGTGTAAGTCTAAGATCCAAGAATGATTTCTCAATGTTGTGTTAGTGTGAAAAGAAACCACCAGGATACTGCCATTTCCTGGTTTTGAAAAGGGCTTCTTCTGTTTCAGTTTTCCAGATTCCCTTGATGTATCACATCTGTGCCCTTAGGTGAAAGAAATGTCACTAGGCCTGATTTAGCCAAATGGCTTTTTTAGGAGTGAAAGCATTTTTTGGAATTGCCTATTATTTACCTGTTTAAAAGGTACATTCCCTTTCTACATTAGAAGAGAGATCTCCCACTATAGTCAATCGTTTGAGTACTGTTTTTATTCTCTGCATGAGAATGTTGTGACATGTTATCAGTGGCAGCATTTAAATAATTCATCTTGTTGTTAGTTTCACAGTTCTCTGTGAGAATAAAAGTTAAAATAAAACATAATAGCAATATTTAAATGTATGACCTATGCTTCAATCCAAAAAAATAGTGGTGGTGATTGTCTCAATAAAGTCATGGATGCATGACTAAAACTTCATACTAGTGTTAGAGTTAAAATCCAATTTATGTGCTTAGTATTGCCATTTATCTAAGTCTGTAAAATGTCTGTCAATACCCAGCTTTTATCAAGACTAATCTAGCACAGGGCTCAGCAAACGATGGCCTGCTGCTTGCTTTTGTATTGCCCACGTGCTAAGCATGGTTTTGAAATTTTTAAGTGGTTAAAAAGCAAAAAGAATAATATTTTATGATGTGGAAATTTTATGAAATTCAAATTTCAGTGTCCATAAATAAAGTTTTATTAGAACACAGCCATGCTCATTCCTTTACGTACTATCTGGGGTGTTTTTACACTACAGTGGCAGAACTGAGTGTTTACAGCAGAGACCATATGGCCCATGAGCCTAAAGTATTTACTATCTGGCCCTTTACAGAAGAGGTTTGCTGAATCCTGGTCTAGCACGTTGCTGTAGCAGGTAAAATTGATGAGTCTTATACATTCAGTAAATGAAATGTCAGGCGTCTTCAAGATAAAGCTGACCAATCTGAGGCATAAATTTCATGAGTGTGAAAATCAACGCTGTTCACCACAATTCAGCAGTAAACATGAAAGGAAATTATGACACAGCCTAGAAGAACAGATTGTCCTATTACAGTTCACTTTGCATGAGTCAAGTGTTAGGAGACCTCTACTAGGGTCTCCACATGTATTAGGTTATTCGGCTTTCTTTCCTGTGGTATCTACCTAGTATTTTTTTTTTTTTTTTTTTTTTTGTTATTCTCTAAAGGTACTAAAATCTGTGCCAAGATGTTACCCAAGTGCTATTTTGGTGTGACCTAAAAATTAATTTTGTTCACTCCCTAGTTACTTCTGGTGTACCAGTTTCAGCAGTTACCTGAATGTGCTACTGATTAAGTGCCTACCAACTAGGACAGTGTTTCCCAACTAATATGTCTTAGACCTCCAAAGCACTTTGATCTAGACTGGGCTTTCCCCACACCTTGGCTACTTAATGCAAAGGGGGATCTATACACATGTACCATTTTGCTGTTCTGGCGGTCAGAAGCCTTTCTTCTGCCTTTCTGAATGAGTCCAACTCAGGTTTGCTTTTCGAATCCATTATTGCCTAGTTGCCTGGATCTTAATAGATGCAAACTTTAAATATGTAAGTAGATTTTTAGAAAGAAAGATTTAAAAGAAATCCTTCCCCCACCCCCACAAAAAAGCAAACAGTACTGAATGAATCATCAATACCTGGAATGTCCATTTATGTTTTCTTTTGGAGGACAGAGTGTTGTAGATGAAAGAACTCCTGGAATTCCATAGGATGGGACAATATCTTAATGTACCAAGACTGTATTTCTATTTCTTCCATTTTATCTGCCTTCCTACCCAATATGCACATAAACATGCTTTTATACCTAAGACAGTTCTGTATACTCCTGTTGATAAGTAGCAAAAGCATCTAGAAAAGTTTGGAAGGATCAGGCAGGTCATTGCTTTTTTATAGTGACTTCGTTTTCTTTGCTTCAAGACATTCCAGGAGAAGGGGTCAAAGGAATGAGTTAGGGAGGCAGGGGAGAACTCAGATTCATATCATGCTGACCTCAACAGAGATATTCTCTTGCATTCTATTTTTAGACTTTGAACTAAATTTTCATTTACAAATAAGTTTACTAATAAGACAAACCATTTTACAATATGGCCTAAAGGATGGTTGTAAGAGCTCTCTTTTAATGTGTAACCATTCATTTTTGGTAGTAACATTATAAGTGAATTAATTACATGATGACATTGTAATTGCCAAGTGCCAATAAAACAGTTATCAGGCTTTTAGAAACTGCCAAATAAAATTTAATTCTCAATTTTTATTAGGTACACAATTTTGTAAAGTTTTGACTTTCTAAATCATTTTAAGGAAAACGAGCATTCAGAAAACATTCAAAGTACTATGTGTGTTTAAAATTTTATTGGCTGATAATTGTCACAGGTCTTCCCATGCTGCTAATCCTGAATTAAATGTGCATAGGAAAGCAGAGAACAAAACAGTTACCTTCAGAACTCAACAAAATTTGAACAAGTGGGGAAAAAATGCTTATGGTTAGAAAACAAAACTGTCTCGCAGTTCAGAGAAAATATTTCTTTGAATACCATATTTAAAAATAAAGCTTTGTTTTCCATTTAGGAAATGTGGAAAACGCCTATTTAAGATGTCTTTGGAAGGACACCCCATTTTGCAACGTGCAGTCTTCCACATTTTTTGGGCTACAGATGTTGAGAGGTATTCCATGGTATTCTCACTTCCACAGGTTGATGTTGTCTGGCAGAGCCTTCCATCATTCAGCTTTCTGACATTTTATCGAGAATGAGTAGAGGGGCAAGAATTCTTGCCCGATTCGTTTCCACAATGCAGCCATTTAACACCATCTCATCCAAAATGATATGCACTTTATCCAAATTAAACATTATCTAAGTTCATATTAAGGAAATTAGTTTTAGAGTTACAAAAATGTTAACATGTAACAGTAAGTAATAACTTACAACTTAGCCTATAATTTTTCCCATGTAAATTAAGCATGAAGTGTGTTTTTTTTTGTTTTTTACAGAACTTCTGAAATTAGATTTAAAATTGGTGTCCATGTTAGAAATTATTACCTTCATATCCACATTCACACCTAGTTTCACCTTGGTTAAGCTCACTGGCCAATAGGCATAGAAACAGAATAGCTACTACAACTTTTAGCCAGAGGGAAAGTGACTCTACTAAGAACTAGAGAACAAAGCAAGTGACATTGGCAAGAGCATGACTGGACAAGAGCAGTGTTGTTTTCCCCAGACACTAATAACATCAACACTAATATACACGATGTTCCAGGCATGGTGTTGCGTGTTTTACATAATTTTTTCAGTCTTCTCTACAACCCTATGATACAAATGTTACATATTATCCTAATTTTACATGGGAGCAAATAGGCTCAAAGCCATTGTCCAAGGTCACATGGCTGGTAATTGCCAGAGATGGAATTTAAGCCCACAGCTTTGGTTTGATAGTTCTGCTTCCAGACTTCTCAGGAGGGGCCTGTGGCTACTGAGTATACACCCTCCCTCAGCCCTCAAACCTCACCCCAAACCAAATGCCTTCACAAAACCTCACGTCTTAAGCTATCTTTTCTCTCAGGACTGAAGAAAAAATCACCAAGAATAGATATGAATGAAGAAGGCAAGACAATGCTAATTCCCAAGTAGATAAAAATTCTGAAATTCATGAGAATATCTCGCATGAATGAACAGTTCTAAAAATACTCCTTTGAGAATTATGGAGCCACTTGAGGGTACTGATGTTCCTAGTGGAAAGTTAGTATAGGATATGGGGGAGACAAAAATGTTGTTAGCCTGTGAGGTCTTGCTAATTGGAAAGAGCCAAATTCTTTCCCCCCAGGAGCCCCTTCAGGAAACTTTTCTTTTGTGAAAGGAGAAGGGGAACTAGAATGAGATGATGACAATATTGAATGGTTCTGAATTCTACACTTTAATAGCTTATTTTCATCTCTATTTAAAGAACATGATCCTGGTCTGTTTAAAAAAAAACAAAACAGCTGATTGAAGCAGATGGTTTCAAATAGACAAACTTCAACAAATGAGTGACTTAAATGCACTAGGGGAGTTCATAATTAGTGAATCTTTGTAAAGTGAATCGTTACCACCTGATTTTTTTCAATAATTCCAGATGTTCAAGTCTGTATTGTATTTTAGTGAAATACCTCTGTAGAAAATGAGACAACCCTGTGAACGACTTTTAGGTTTCTCTTAGGCTCTGCATTAATATCTCATTAAGCTCTGTGCAAAGAGTCCTCTAGCAGAATAAACTGTTTTTCAGGAGCCCATGGGAACTATCCTTAAATGACCCAGAAAAGAAAAAAAAAAAAGCTTTACTCTGATAAACCTATTAATAATGTCTTCCAATTATATAGATGATTGCTTTGTCCATGACCAAACTGGGACTGGAATATTAGGCCCTTGACTCAATCAGACCCAGAAGCCAGAACTCAGAAGCCAGACAAAGTGGAAATGTCAGCTGGGTACAAAGAAGCGGAGTTGGGGAGCATAGGTGGCTGTGTGAAAAATGGCCTTCATATGAGAATTTGCTGCTGAATCATATCAACCACTGACATCCTCGCATCGTTAAGGACAAGGTCTTTCAGCAAGTCTGAATTTCCCAACATCCTAGAAACATGAGTTGCTCAGTGAGGTCATTCTGTACTGTGGGCATGTGACTGCCTGTCTTATCTGAGTAGCTGATTCAAGCCCTTAACCACGTGGCTTTCTGGCACTATATGGGGAAACCACAGACCAAATCCAATGTGAGGCAAAGGCCTGAAAGATGATTTCCCCCTGGAATCATGTGACTCCTTTAAAATAAGAATCCAGCTGTTGTTTACATCTTGATTTGGTTTATAAGCAACTTGTACACACTAGTGAAGCCAAGAGTAATGGCATTTGGGATACATGTCAGGGACCAAAAAAATGCCTTATATGCAAAGCCCCATGGCAATAAACAGGCAAACATGCTTCAGCCCTGACATCTGGAATAGGATGAAGCAAGAAAGGTCCAGGCTATTTGTCTATTACTGTAGTAAGCTGAGAATGACTATTTCAAGAGGGTCCTACCTTTGGGTTGTACTTAACTTGACTGACTTAAAGATCCCTAGGGCAACTTGAGCACCCTAAGGTTGGAACTGATAGGAACTACAGACAGCCTCCCAAAGAGCAGATTCAGAAAGCCCCATTTTCTCCCAATCCTGAAACCCAAGAGCCTTTCTGAATTACTATGTAATGTGGGTTGAAGTTGAACATAGTGCCACTTGAAACCAGTTTTTTAATAAAGCGCTTGAAATGTTTCTGGTTCCTACATTGGAATTTTGGTCTCTGGATCATAAGTCACTTTTTCAATATGGTATTTTAGTATCACTGTGGTGGTCTAGTTATTCTTTCAAAAGAGAAAATTGAGGGGCGCCTGGGTGGCTCAGTTGGTTGAGCGACTGCCTTCGGCTCAGGTCATGATCCTGGAGTCCCGGGATCGAGTCCCGCATCGGGCTCCCTGCTCAGCGGGAAGTCTGCTTCTCCCTCTGACCCTCTTCCTTCTCGTGCTCTCTATCTCTCATTCTCTCTCTCTCTCAAATAAATAAATAAAATCTTTAAAAAAAAAAAAAAGAGAGAAAATTGAGCAGCATATATTCGAATGGGACCTGAAAAGCAATTCCCAGGCAGAGCCCAGCCTAGAAACTAAAATTTCTAATTCGAGATTTTGGTCTCAGATCCCTTGTCTTCTTTTTTTATTTATTTTTCTTTTTTAAGATCCTACCTAAGCAAAGTTCTTGATAAACTAATTGGGGTGGGGAAAAACTTGCTCTCATATTTATACTTTAATTCAATTTGCCATGAAATTAGATAAACTGTGAAAGGCCTTTGTGTTCACATTTCCCACAGAAAAGGGACTACTGTATAGAAGACTATCTTCATGAAGATCATGCACAGGACTGGGTATACTCCTTACAATACAGTCTGCTGTCCACTTTTAGGCTTGGTATTGTTCCTTGTTAATTAGGCCACTGAAAAGGAGTTTATCTTTTTTTTTTTTTAATGGGTTTTTCCTTAAAGGCCCATTTATATTCTGAGATCAACAAGAAAGCCAGGTGTAATTATTTTAAGTTTGTATAGATTTATGTAAAATTACACAAATATGAAAGCATTGGGTCAAATGAGCCTGTCAGTTTCTTTGGTTTTTCTCCTAACTCTGTTGCTTCTCCTAACTTGCTGTCATTATTCCTGAGTAAAACAAACAGAACCTGGAAGCATGAAGCGAAAGGAGTGGGGGTAAGGCAGAGGGACCTGGCGGGGGGAGGGGTAGTAGCGGAAGCAAATGGCACCTACAGGACGCAGTTCAAGGAAATACGGAGACAGCAAAGGCCAATGAGAACCAGAGAAGCCCGGAAAGCAGAACTGTTCAATCTGGAACCTTCACACCCCATTCCCAGGTAAATGGCTGACTCCCTTGGGGACTGTTCATAATTCTGACTCTTCACTCATGACAGCACTGACTGCAGTTCTCATGCTGAGATGGTTTTAGCCTCCTTGCTTCTCAGTGCCTGCCCTTCCCAAAGACTGGCCAAGCTGCATGGGCCAGCCCTCACGCTCTGTAGCCCTGCTTTCCAATTTACATATTTTAAAAAGAAAGAAAAAAAGGATGTTTAGAAATTACTAAATGTGGGGGTGCCTGGGTGGCTTAGTCAGTTGGGTGTCCGACTCTTGATCTCAGCTCAGGTCTTGATCTCAGGGTCATGAGTTCAAGCCCGGCATTGAGCATGGAGCCTACTTGAAAAAAAAATCACGAAATGTGAACTCCCATTTTGGAGAGCATGCTCTTTTTTTTTTTTTTTTAAGATTTTATTTATTTATTTGACAGAGACAGTGAGAGCAGGAACACAAGCAGGGGGAGTGGGAGAGGGAGAAGCAGGCTTCCCACGGGAGCAGGGAGCAGGGAGCACGACTCCGGGCTCGATCCCAGGACCCTGGGATCACGACCTGAGCCAAAGGCAGACGCTTAACCACTGAGCCACCCAGGCGCCCCTGGATAGCGTGCTCTTATCAAGACATTCAGATACTCTCTTTCATCATATCTGACTCCTCCAACCAAAGTCTAGTGTTTCTTCAAAACTTCTTTCCTACTTCAGGAAAAAAACACCAAGATAGCACAGTGACAGGCACTTTACAAATGTTTTGTTAGAAACTAAACTGCCACAATCTATTCCAGATAATAACACATTTTTTAAAAACGTGTCAGATTTAATCTTATCTAACTTTATTTTTTTTAAGGATTTTATTTGACACAGAGAGAGAGAGCACAAGCAGAGGCAGTGGCAGGCAGAGGGAGAGGCAGGCTCCCCACTGAACCACCCAGGACCCCTACTATATCTAATCTTATAGCCCTGGAAACCTAGAGACTGGTACCAGCTCTGCCCCAACGTAGCTCTATAGCTTGGGACACGTCACAGAACCTCTCTGGGCTTCAGCCTTTTCATCTAAAACATGAGGTTTTAACCTGATGATGGTGTAGTTTTCTTCTAGCTCCAAAGTACTCAAATCCTAGGACTCTAAAAGTAACTTTCAGGGAGACGGGAGCTAGTTTACTCCTCTGACATTATCAAGTCATTCCTGAGGTAATCACATACTCCATCATACCTCATAAGAAATCCTTTGGTAATGACTTAATTATTGTAAACTTTCTGAGAGAACATGGAGACAATTCCAGTTTATTTAGAAGCTACCACTTTGGTGTTAGATGGCTTCCCTGGAGAACTTCTTTGTTCTTCTTGCCAGTATTTCCATAGCCCCTAGTTGAACAAGTACTTTTGTGATTTCTCATGAAGTCAGTGTGAAGTTAGCTCCTATTCAGAGAAGACCTAGTCTGGTTTCTGGACCTTTAAGGTGTTTGGGATTTTAGGAAAGTAATGATGGAAGGAGAGGCTAATGCCCCACGGTGGGCTCTGGGTCCTGAGAAGGGCCTGACTGCAAATCTCGGTGGTGCTGAATACTGTTGCCTGGGTGCCTTCATCCCTCCAGAGGGCACCATGGAAGACAACTAGCTGAGTCACGGCGTGCAAGCAGCAGCGGAGGCCCTTCCTTCTCCCCTACCTTCAACTACAGTAAAGAGGTACTTTCTCATCACCCACATGAGCTTTAACGTTCTAGAACTAATTGCTCAGGCTTTTGGGTTTTAAGGACTTAGATAATAAAAACATGAATGTTCTAAAGATTTATTTAAAAGATTCTGGAATCAAGAAAACATTCTGGATTCTAGGCCTACCCTATATTTGTGGGGTCAGTGGCCCTGGAATATAAAGAGGGATTCTAGCCTGTTCCCCACTTTTTCCCTCATGTGTGTATGTGGGCTACCATCCCAGGCTCTCTGTCATTCCTGCCCCCAGTCATGGGGAGAGGTCTGTACAGGCCCTACCTAGCAATACCCCCTGGTATATGGGCACCCAGTGAATTCTGGGGACTCAGGTAGCTGGAGGATGGTCAAGAAGTGGATTGGGTCCGGGCGCCTGGGTGGCTCAGTTGTTGAGCATCTGCCTTCGGCTCAGGTCATGATCCCGGGGTCCTGGGATCGAGCCCCGCATCAGGCTCCCTGCTCAGCGGGAAGCCTGCTTTTCCCTCTCCCACTGCCCCTGCTTGTGTTCCCCCTCTCGTTTTGTCTCTGTCAAATAAATAAATATAATCTTAAAAAAAAAAGAAGTGGATTGGGTCCCTACAGGCTCTGAATAAGCATCCTCATCTCATGGAGAGGGATACTGCTGAAAGAGAGCCAGATGAGGCCCCCTACGGCCCAGGGCCCAGGAAAGGGATCCTGGTTGTCCAAATCTAAAGGTAGTACTGCTACATTCCACTCTAACCCCAATAAACCAAGTCTTTAAGCCACTTTAAAAGCACCAAATACCAAAAAGGCAGTTAAGGTTTTCTGTACATTCATACATTAGTAGTTGTGCCCTGAACTGAGGACGAGGCGGACATCTCCCTCACAGCGCTGTTCACTGGCGCCAGTCCCCTGAATATTTAGCAGAGGGGGTAGAGACAGCTCCTTTGAATTATGAATTGTCTGGAGAATACAGCACATCTGGGGTTACAGAGCTGAACACATTTTGGGAAGCTCATTAGTTGATTCCTAAAAACCATCTTAATTCATAGAATTTGAAGGTGTTTTTTTTTAGATTTTTAAAAAATTATTAAAGTACAGTCTACCCCCCAACATGGGGCTCAAACTCACGATCTCAAGATCAAGAGTTACATGCTCTAAAGACTGAGCCAGCCAGGTGCCCCCAGAACTTGAAATCTTAAATATGTCTACTAAAGTATGTGATAGGGCAAACTTTCCCGATAGAAGCAGGGCCTCAGGGGTCCTCAGGCAACATTTCAGCCCAGTGAGTAGAGCAGAATGTGAATAGTGTACAGGAACTTATGCAGGGCACGTGAAGGATTTAGGTCACTGACATGCTTGGTCCCAAGGGTCTGCCCCAACCTGACACTAACAGCAACACAGAGTTGCCACTTAGTAGAAGTGCTTTCAAGAAGCCAGAATTTCTGTCCTAATTTCTTGTGCTTGGGTCATTTCTTTTTTCTTTCTTTCTTTTTTTTTTTTTTTAAGATTTACTTATTTATTCTAGAGAGAAAGAGAATGAGCGTGGGAGGAGGGGCAGAACGGGAGAGAGATGGGAAGCGGACTCCCCGCTGAGCGCGGAGCCCGATGCAATGTGGGTTTCGGACATCATGACCGGAGCTGAAACCAAGCGTTGGACACTACTTAACCAGCTGAGCCACCCAGGCACCCCAGGTCACTCCCTTTTAAAATCCCATCTGTCTTGCTCTGTGATGTCAGTCTTACTAGCAGTAGAACAAGCCCATTCTAAGCGCCTGTAGATAAATGGTGCATTTTATTTCTCAAAGTCTAGCCATGTGGACTCTGCAAAGCTGCCCCATTCTCAGAACGCTTCAGGGGAGAAATAGATGGCAAGTAAAGGGCTTCTTGGGAATTCCATGAGGTTTTGACTTCCATTCTCCTGGTGCTGCACCAAAGCCAAGCCTTCGAGCGTGTCTATTCCATGTGGGCGGACAAGGAAGGCTTTCTTAAGCCTGAGCAAACACAAGGATAGGTGTAGTGAGTGTTGGGAGAACCAGCTCCAGGTTGCAACTCTATCAGCTGCTTGTTTTCAGCCTTTCAAGGCCGGAGGAAGCTTCCCTGGCCTCGCAGCCCTGACCAATGTTAGCTGCTTCAGCAGCGCTGGGCACGTGCTCCCAGGGCGGTGATATGGAGCATCTCTGGCCCTACACAGAGGGGGCGGGAAACTGAGGCTGCACCTCTAAAAGGCTCCCTTGCCTTACTGTTACGAAATTGGTATAGAGAGGTCCTTCCCAGACATGTGATAGTTAGAATTATGCATAAGGCAGAGTAAAGGCATGGGTTTTAATTGGATCGTTTTCAGATGGCTAAGCGTGGAAACATTTTAAGAATGTTAATGGAAGCGAGGGTACTCCGCAGCCTACCTGCCCCACCTGCTCCACTTTTAGGCCACTGGAGGTCCAAGTGAAATTTTGCCTAGAGCAAAGGCTTATACTTCCAGGTCTGGGCAGAATCAGTTCCCCTCTCTAAATGAAGCAAAATTCTTAATCTGTCAGGTGGATACACCTAAGTAATTCTGAAGGACGATAAGTACATAAATTACTCAGAGGTACACCTGAAACTAACATAGGACATTAATTGTATTTCAATTAAAAAAATAAGTTAGGAGCACCTGGGTGGCTCAGTTGTTAAGTGTCTGCCTTCGGCTCAGGTCATGATCCCAGGGTCCTGGGATCGAGCCCCGCATCGGGCTCCCTGCTCAGCAGGAAGCCTGCTTCTCCCTCTCCCACTCTCCCTGCTTGTGTTCCCTCTCTAGCTGTGTCTCTGTCTGTCAAATAAATAAATAAATAAATAAAATCTTTAAAAAAAAAATAAGAGAGGAAGGGAAGGCAAAAATGAAACCAGGTAAAATAAAGGGAAAAGATACAAACTCTGTGCCTTGGTGTGGAAATTAAATTTGAACAAGAATGCTGGAGCTCAGGGTGCCTGGCTGGCTCAGTCGGAGGAGCGTGGGACTCTTGATCTCGGGGTCGTGAGCCTGAGCCCCATGTTGGGTGTGGAGATTACTTAAAAGTAAAATCTTAAAAAAAGAAAAAGAATGCTGGAGATCATTACTTGGACCTATGCTATACACCAGAGGGCTATAAGACAAATCCGTCTCTACTTCTAATAAACATCTAGTCAATATATAAGATGCTAGTTCAGCTATAAAATATACCCTATTATATCCGATTCACTGTAATTCTCTGAACTTCTAGACTAGTTAGAGTCTCTTTTCCTGTTCTAGGTATAAGGTAACTCAGCTCAGTTACCTAGAGTCAACGCAACATCAAATATTAAGGCTGAGAGGGTGTTAAAGCTCTTCTAGCCTAATTCTATTATTTTGAGATGAAGGGGTTATCTGTCTTGTCCAACATCTACAGTTTGTTGCAGGTTCAAAAGCAGAACTTGGGTTTCTGTACTCCTGGTGAGGTGTCTAAAAGCTTTTCCTATCTTCCTGATGACTTTTTAAATCAAAAGGCATTTCTCTTATTTCCCTGTACAAGAGGAGGAGATTTATTTTGAATTGCTTTAAAGGGCCTAGTTAAAATGGAATGTAACATGCTGAATAAAAATACACCTTAATATACAGTCTGGTCTTGGGTGTCCTAGGTCAAAGGGATCATAGATTTAGGTCACTCACCACTAGAGGGCACTCAGATTTTCCCAGTTACAGAGGCTTCCAGATACAGCCTGTAAATGGAGTTTATCAATATGATGACGTTTTCTATCAATAGTAAAAGCTAAATGGCCATTTCCCCAGATAGGCTGATGTCTAATATATATATATATATGTATGTAGAAACACGTTATAATTAATATATATTTGTTATATTTGTTACTA
Organism: Eumetopias jubatus; assembly: GCF_037043125.1. NCBI lineage: Eukaryota > Metazoa > Chordata > Mammalia > Carnivora > Otariidae > Eumetopias > Eumetopias jubatus. Next base: position 64,892,356 of record NW_028274813.1, read on the forward strand.
TTTTAGATTTAAGCCTGATGTTTTCCCAAAGGCCTCTCATTTATTGCTTTCAAGCAGATTTTTGAGGTAAAAATTAACTTAAAAGTCACCTTGCCTCCAGAGCACTCACGCAAAGCCCAGTGGGCCCCTGCCAAAATCCACAGGCCTACAGTATTTGAAGCAAATAATGTTTGTTGGGGGGGAGAGTGGTGCTTGCATACTTTGATTTAAAAGGGAGAAGAAAGAGAAGAAGAGAGCTTTCTCTGTTATAAAAGTAAATGAACACAAGCCAGGCAACTCTTTAACCCTCCAGTTTATCATCCTTGAAGGCCTTATTCTGATCATGTGAGGGATTTCTGGAGATTTAGACCTGGAGCCATGAAAATCCACTCTCTCTAAGAGGACCAAGCACTTTCTGGCTGTGTTATTCAAATTCTGTAAAGGTCTAATCTATATACTTAAAAGAAGTTACCTTATTCTAACAGTTATTATCAACTACGACCATAGCATTGGCCTGTCTGAAAAGTATAAGAATCTTAATAAGAATCATCTTTGTGAAAAAGGGCAGGGGTTTTTCTGCAAAGCTCCTGCACTTTGGACCATCTTGTCAGTTGTTAATGGATAATTAGCATTCTGGATTCTGGATTCTGCTGCACCGTTTTCCTGCCCCGTGGCACTTACCTGATCAGGACTACCCCTGTGCTTTGCCAAGTACTGAGGAAAACCTGGCTCACAGCTTTGAAAAAGGATACATCTAATTCACTCTGGAAAAGAGAAAAAAGTACAAGCATGAGAATGGGACACTGGGGCACATGTGCTTACCAGAGTTAGCAGCTGCTCTGGCCACAGGCTTGGGAGCAGGTCGGGGAGGCAGCTCTGTACATACAAGTCCGAGCAGGAAGGCCCTGAGCCTGGGACTGTGCTATTTATTTATTTATTTATTTATTTATTTATTTATTTATTTATCAGAGACTTATTTATGAGAGAGAGAGCATGCATACACACACATGAGTAGCGGGGAGGAGTAGAGGGACAGAATTTCAAGCAGACTCTGCACTGAGCATGCAGCCTGATGCGGGCTTGATCTCACGACCTGAGATCACGATCTGAGCTGAAACGAAGGGTTGGACACTGAACCCACTGCGCCACCCAGGCGCCCCCTGGACTGTGCTTCTTAAAAAAAAATAGGCTGCAGTTTGGAGGAATTTTGCCAACCAGAACAATTCATCCTTAGAACATGGACGGAGTCGGGGTGCCTGGGTGGCTCAGTTGTTAAGTGTCTGCCTTCGGCTCAGGTCATGATCCCAGGGTCCTGGGATCGAGTCCTGCATCGGGCTCCCTGCTCTGCGGGAAGCCTGCTTCTCCCTCTCCCACTCCCCCTGCTTGTGTTCCCTCTCTCTGTCAAATAAATAAATACAATCTTTAAAAAAGAGAGAGAGAACATAGAGGGAATAGACAACCTCGACCTTTACAGATGATAGCTAGTTTGATATGTGTATCAAAAACCTTAATAATATGCATGCCCTTTGAATCCATCATTTTTACTTCTAGAAGTTTATCCTGAGGAAATAATTAGATAACAGGACAACAATGTGTGATAGGATGTTTAGGGTAATGTTTATAGTAGCAAATTACTGAAAACAAGCTAAGTATCTATCAAGGGGGGACTAGTTAAATATATTATTGCAGATCCACAAATGAGGTTATAGATATATAAGTACCGACATTGTTAAGTAAAAAAGCAAGTTGTAACACTGTATATACAGTACTATCCCATGGATACATGTATATGTAGAGACAGATACATAGTTAGATACAGTTATATAGTTAGATACAGACAGATACATAAAGTCTAAAAGGAAATGTACCTAATAGTATGTATCAGTAAGTCATGGGCTTACTCAAGATCTTCTCCCCTTTCTTTTTGCTTATGTGTTTTCAATTTTTTTCAGCGATCAGAGATGTTTAGATCATAAAAAAAATCATAGAGGGAGAAATAGTAAACCGAGTTAAATTCACATCTGAAAGGACTTAAGGTTTGTCAAGTGCAGCAATGACGACCCTGATCCCCAATGACCACCCGATCCTCAACAGCAACCATCCTCTCTTGCCGCAGGGGAGCTAACCGGGTTGTTTTTTTTGTTTTGAAATGTGAGGCTGAGATGCTTCTTTCAGCCCAGACAGCATGAGACTGATCTCCAAATTTAAGATTTGGAAACCAAGATTAAAATAGTCTCAGCAAGAATGTTTAAAACTCACAAACCCAAAAATAAATGTTAGATGACAAGGCATTCTCCGAGTGGGGCAGATTCTATTTTCTTTACCATAGTACTCTCTTCCCTCCTTTGTCTCTTCTTTTTGCTACTGTCATCCTGAACTGAGCCATCTCACAGTACTGCTGGGAGTCCTGTGTCCAGTTTAAATTAAATTCTAATCTTTACTTCTGTGGTTCATGTGGTCACTGACTCTCTCCCCAGAATTACAGCAAGAATTCAGCAACGTGCTATTTATTCTCAGTCACCGAATATAATAATAATTTAAAAAACCTTAGCAATGATAGTGCTTGTACTCACTCATAATTGTTCCAGGTTTAAAATATTGCTTTTTTGGGAAATGTTATTCTTCTTGATAGGTGTTCCCTTACAATGGCTAATCACGGCCAGCTCTGAATCACAGACCCTGACTTGCAAACCAGTCTGTCTTAAGAGAGTGGTCACTGCGATTAAGCAGGAACCAGAGCTGTGCTAATACGGTAACCACCAGCATCATTTGGCGAATCAAATGAATTAAGATTAAATTCCTCATTTCCTCCTTTATACTAATCACGTTTCCAGTTTTGAAAAGCCACATGTGGCTAGTGCCTCCTGCACTGGATGGCACAGGTACAGAACATTTCTGTGGTGGTGGAAAGTTCTACTGGACACTGCTGAGTTATGGGACTCTCTCCAAGCAATCAATACAAAGATGGGAGTTTGAGGCCAGCCTTATTGTCCCCTGACAATAAGTGATTTCGTGGTGGCTATGAAATAGTCTAAAATGGACTTTGCTGATGGCTGCACAACTGTGTGTAAATACGAAAACCTATACGGGTTAAATGGGTGAGTTTCGGGGTATGTAAATTCTACTTCAATACAGCTGGGGTTTTTTGTTTTGTTTTGTTTTTTAAGAAAGGGGGCTGTTGCGCGCCTGGGTGGCTCAGTTGGTTAAGCGACTGCCTTCGGCTCAGGTCATGATCCTGGAGTCCCGGGATCGAGTCCCACATCGGGCTCCCTGCTCGGTGGGGAGTCTGCTTCTCCCTCTGACCCTCTTCCCTCTCGTGCTCTCTATCTCTCATTCTCTCTCTCTCTCAAAAAAATAAATAAAATATTAAAAAAAAAAAGAAAGGGGGCTGTTGGGAGGCATCTGGGTGGCTCAGTCGGTGAAGCGTCCAACTCTTGGTCTAGGTTCAGGTCATGATCTCAGGGTCATGAGATCGAGCCCCGTGTCAGGCTCTGCTCTCAGGGGGAGTCTGCTTGGGATTCTCTCTCTCCCCCTCTGCCCCTCTCCCCACTCTTGCACGCACACCCCCCCCCTCTCAGAGAGATAAATGAAATCTTTAAAAAGGGGGCTGTTGGAAAGGAACTCATGTATTCCTTTGGTTTGGAGTTGGTTTTGACTATCAAAGCAAAAGTGTGGATGGAAATGATTCCTAAACTAAAAAGGTTCCTAGTGCCTTAGGAAGGGAAACAGAAAAGAGAGAGAGAGAGAGAGAGAGAAAGTTAAATAGCCAAGTCTCTTAATTAAAAGAAAAGGCGTAAGAGGTTCTTAGGCTTGTAGAACTGGTTCTTTATAAAGATCTAAAGCACACAGTGGTTTGTAACACTTTGGATGAGCCAGAAGGAAAGGTAAAGAAAATGTGGCATCATCTGAGTTTTAACTTTTACATGGTAAAGCTCTATATGAACACTGGTTCTTGATATAGACCATTTCTGGGAAACTGGGAGAAGGACATAAACCATTTCTTAGTCATTAGACTTACCACTCGGCTGAAGTACTCATCTAACACTTCCACAAAGTTATGGATGAATTCATAAATGGCCATCTCATTCTGAAATAAAAAAGGGTACAATTAGTTTTAGTATGGCCCATGTATAAATTAGACACTGACAAATATTCAGAATAGTTCTACGACTCACTTGTTTGAAAGAAGCTTACCCATAGAGGGAAAATCGAAAACCTTCACCTCTAAGACTTTAAGTCCTTAATGAACTTAGGGGAAGGAAACCAGATCGAGTCTCGTGTTTAGGGTTTTTGAGTTCTGCTCCCTGAATTTATCATCACTGGCTGAAACAGTGTTTCAGGTTCTTCATGCCACCAATTTTCCATTTGGGAAGATGGGAAACTACCTCTAGGTTTGGTTCACGGATAAAAAACAATCAACTGAAATTCTGAAGTATCTTAAATCTTAAATGCTTTTCATGGATTCAATAGCCTTAGGTTCTGTTGACCTGGGACTGACGTTTCTGGAAAGGTGAACTAAATCTGAGGAAATTCAGTCACAACACAATCATATTTATAGTTTGCTCTGGCTTCTGATCTGTCAGCCTATATTTCATGCCACAACTGAATGGCCTCTACACCTGTCTAAGCTGCCAAACTGGGCCACACAGAACAAGGGCAGGACACTGGTATTGCCTAGGGTCGAGGAAAGCATTCTGTCTGTGGTTTGGTGCTTCCCCATATGCCACTCATCGAATCCAAGAGAAATCCTAGATATTTTTCTTCCACACAGCTTTCCCTAGCCTTGATAGAGAAACGATCCTTTAGGAGTCAAGATAATTCTTAGATAGGCAAGTAGAGAAGAAAATGTCAATTTAAGGAGGAATAAAAATCAGACTGTCGGGGCCCCTGGGTGGCTCAGTCGGTTGAGCGTCTGCCTTCGGCTCAGGTCATGATCTCAGGGTCCTGGGATTGAGCCCTGCATCGGGCTCCCTGCTCAGCGGGAAGCCTGCTTCTCCCTCTGCCTGCCGCTCCCCCTGCTTGTGCTCTCTTCCTCTCTCTCTCTCTCTGTCAGATAAATAAAATCTTTAAAAATTAAAAAAAAAAATCAGGCTGTTATTCCTAATTCTCTTGCATTTTCCATAGGCTCCTCTGTTACCATACCTCAGTGTCATTAACTCCAACCACAATGAGGAGAGCTGCATACCGCCGACATATCAGCTTAAAATCCTTAAATTCAATGAAAGAACACTAGAAAAAACACAATTAGATATTAATTCCTATGGTTGCCATGGATTTCTTCAAAAGGGCCTGCATAATTTCTAAGTTCTGATTTCTGTATCGGTCAACACATTCCCAGAAATATGCAATATTAAAATGTTACACAATCTTGGTTGGTGGCCTGTTGGTTGCTGCCTCACAGCATTTGGGGGACTACGTGGAAGCATCTCTAGTGGGAGGCAGACAAGGGGTCTAGGAAAAAAGGCTTGGAGCATCCACGTGGGTTCCCACCTGTACCCCTTCTCATTCCTTTGCTTTGCTCTGTGTGGAAATCAGCAGGCAAAGGTACTGAATAATTTTAAACTGCCTCCAACATGAAAATAAGCCAACGTGACAAAGAAGATTTTCTTCTCTGGGCATCTGGGTGGCTCAGTCATTAGGCGTCTGCCTTCGGTTCAGGTCATGGTCCCGGGGTCCTGGGATCGAGCCCCGCATCGGGCTCCCTGCGCCGCGGGAAGCCTGCTTCTCCCTCTCCCACTCCCCCTGCTTGTGTTCCCTCTCTCGCTGTGTCTCTCTCTGTCAAATAAATAAAATCTTTAAAATAAAATAAAATGAGGATAAAGGTAAGAAGTGCAGTACCACTCTGCATTTTTGGCTCACTGTAGAGCCAGTGTGATTTCTGCTCAGCTGGATCTTTCAAGGAAACACAACCTATCTGAAAGAACTGAAGAACATTTTTTCAAAGCCTCTCAGGACCAAAAAAAAAAAAAAAAAAAGTAGCAAGCACTTTTGTGGATAAAATAAAAACTAAGCTGAGATTGTGTTACTTCAGCGCCTAATTATCCAAAAGCCCAGTGGATTCCTTTTAAAATCTAAAATAATTAAGGGGGCACCTGGGTGGCTCAGTCAGTTAAGCGTCTGCCTTTAGCTCAGGTCATGATCCCAGGGTCCTGGGATAGAGCCCCTTGTTAAGGCTCCCTGCTCAGGGACGCCTGTGTGCCTCAGTTGTTAAAAGTCTGCCTTCGGCTCAGGTCATGACCTCAGGGTCCTGGGATCGAGTCCCGCATCGGGTTCCTTGCTCAGTGAGGAGCTTGCTTCTCCCTCTCCCTCTGCTGCTCCCCCTGCTTGTGCTCGCTCTCTCTCTCTCTCTGTCTCTGACAAATGAATACAAATCGTTAAAAAAAAGAAAAATGCATTTATAAAAAAAAAAAGCTCCCTGCTCAGTGGGGAGTCTGCTTCTCCCTCTCCCTCCCCTCTGCCTGCCCCTCCCCCTCAGCTCATGCTCTCTCTCTTTCGCTTTCTCTCTCTCAATAAATAAAATCTTAAAAAAAAAGAATTCAGAATGTTTCAAAAATATCTAGTAATATATTCGTTCCAAAGCATATATTTCAAAGGGTAACGTATCGTGAAGATGGTGTTTGAAACTGTGCAGTACCTGCCTTCTGCAGAAAGATTCAAGAAGAACACTTCTGGAGGTTATCTTTATTTAAAGTATGTGACTATTAACACAGCCCTTTAATAGTTCCTGTTTCCCTTTGACAACTACATGAAGCAATGTGTGCCATGGCAGGCCAAAGTAGTAATTCAAAGAGGACTCTGAGATGTTGAGACTGGAAAATCAATTTAGAAGCCAAGGGAAACATAGTTCCAACATGTAACTTCTGAGCACGGGTGTACTTTAATATTTTAAGACCTAGCAGTGGTTCCCACAGCCTTTCTACATATGCTGTGAAATGGAGAACTGGCAAAATTAATGGGTGATTTAAACAATCGTTCTGATTTTGCTGCAGTTTGTTCAGTGATCTCCAATAGACTCAAAGTTTAGAACCCTGATTAAGTAATTCTCCAATTAAACCTCTTTGTAAAAAATAGACTCAGTTCCTAAAATTATTTGTTATGATTTTAATGATTTTGTTTAACCTCAATTTTGACAGAATGTGTAGATTTGTTGTGTCATATGAATTTTTAACTTCTGCTTACCCCATCTACATCATAAAACAAGACAAGTTCAAATAAAATTTGTTTTGTTTTTTAAATCACTAGTTCTAGGATTATATTGGTGTTAAGTTTACAAAAATGATAAGCAGAAAAAAAACTATGCTCTACATGAGAATCATGCTAGTATTCTCTGGCACAAAGTGGGTCTCCAGTGTTCACCTCTATACCAATCATCTGACCTTAATCTCTTGGCTTAAAGCGAGCCACCTGCTGCGGGCACCCCTAAGAGTTGTAAAGGCTAAATTCATATGGACAAAAAAAGAAGGTATGTCTATTAGCTGGAATAAATTTGAGAACAAATATGCTGACCTAAATAAGAACTCAAGGCTTTTCCTGGTTTTCCTTGTTGGTATTTTCCTTAAGGGGATATAAAGCGAGCGAGCTATGCTTGTCTTCATTCACTTCATTTGTTATTTTCCCTAATAGCTGTTGAAAGAATGTAGTTCAAAGAACTTGATGGCCCTTGAGACTCAGTAGTAACAGATCTGCCACTGCCTAGTTGAATGAGGAGATAAAAGAGAGAACCAGAAACTTACTTGTTCATTGGATCGGGAGAGACAGCTCTTTATGACTTCCGTTTCCAGAACTGTACGCTTATTGATCTCCACATGTTCATAGTATTTAGCAAGTCGGGTCTGTCCTTGTTTATTCACCATGAGGAAAAATTTTATCATTTTTTTTCTGGGCAATATTTTTCCAGATAGTTCAAAAGTTATGTCAAAGGGTGCCTGTGATTAGAACCTGAAGGATGAAAGAACAACAAAAAGCTAAAATCAAACATCTCAAAGAATAATATTAGATGTGTTCTATAGATGAACCAGAAGTAAATAAAATGTGATCCGATAATACTGGTCTTCACTCCTATGAATTAAATGAGGTTTTAATAAATAACTAAACATTGGGATGCCTGGGTGGCTCAGTCGGTTAAGCGTCTGCCTTCAGCTCAGGTCATGATCCCAGGGTCCTGGGATCGAGCCCCATGTGGGGCTCCCTACTCAGCGGGAAGCCTGCTTCTCCCTCTCCCTCTGCCTGCCACTCCCCCTGCTTATGCTCTCTCTCTTTCTCTCTCCCTCTGTCAAATAAGCAAATCAAATCTATAAAAAAAAAACTAAACATAAATTTTCATTAGTTATCTTCCAAAACTTTTTTTTTAAAGTAGGCTCCATGCCCAGCACAGAGCCTAATGTGGGGCTTGAACTCATGATCCTGGGATCAAGACCTGGGCTGAAGGCAGACGATTAACCAACTGAGCCACCCAGGAACCCCTCTTAAATGAACTTTTAAAATATGGAATAATTTTACAGAAATGTTGCAACAGATTATGGGATAATTCTTGGACTACATTTTGTATTATTCTTTGCCCTCCCAGTTCATCTCTTATTTCCTAAACCGTATCAGACAGGTGGTTATCTCACAATAATTTCAAACATGAAGAGCTGGAAAGAGCCAGGCCCAGGCTGGTAAAGCCTGGGCCGCCATGATCATCCAGGGCACAGGACAGGATGTTATGTAGACCAGCTCAGCCGGGGACAGGGCAGCTGTGCCATGGGGGAGGCCTGTGGTCATTCACTCCCTTTTCCAGGAAGATAAGCTCACTACTGTAGGTGGGATTGCAACATACTCTGTTTAGTCATTTGGTATTAAGTGCTGCTTTTATTCTCCTTACAAATTACTGCCAGTAAATTATGGCTGGAGACCAGTAAATTAAGTTACCATCCATTCTTTTATTCCCTTTTAGCAAAGATATTTTAAAACGATCTTCACAAAAGTTAGAAATTACAATCTTATACTCTGGATTCCAACTGCCAGCTAGAAGAAAGAGATACTGTCTTGGGCGCCTGGGTGGCTCAGTCGGTTGAGTGTCCGACTCCTGGTTTCGGCTCAGGTCATGATCTCAGGGTCCTGGGATCGAGCCCTGTCGGTGTTCGCTGCTCAGAGGGGAGCCGGCTTGTCTCCTTTTCCCTCTGCCCCTCCTACTCCTCGCTCTCTCTCCCTCTCTCTCAAACGAATAAATCTTTAAAAAAAAGAAAAAGATATTGTCTCAAAGGTATTCATGGCCAAACCTTTGCCTTTAAATGCCCTGGCTGCATTAAGTTTACGGTAAAATGAGATGTAAAATGATCCCATCGAGATGTTACACCAACGGATCAAATTGGTTTCCACCTTAACAAGCACAGCATTCCTTCCCACTGACTTCAGGAGCAAGGATGACAAACAAGGGCGTGTTGAATTGATACTCATTAGGATGCAAGCCTTGAAAATAGTAGCTGAAGGCATCTATAAAGGCTCAAATACATCATCTTTGTTTTGCATGCTCATAAACAATTACACAATTTGTAACTGTAGGATTACACAGTGGTAATAAAGTGGACAAGTAAAATTGTAAACTCTATTATAAAATACACAAAGCCGAAATATACAATGTAGAGACTCAGAGACAAGTACATGTTTGAGAACAGAAGATGAATGCTTTAAGCACCAATCCTGGTTACTAATCATCAGGGAGGAGAGAAATCAAATAATTATGAAACTGAGGTAGGGTAATAAGGAAAGAATATGCCTAGACAAGTGCTGGGAGTGGCCAGGGAGCAGGTATGAACTTCCTTTGTTTACAAAACTCTTTGCATTCAAGGACACACAAGGCTGGGGAAGATGTTTTGATTGCCAGGACCTGAAGGACTCCACACCCAAGAGACTGTGTGAATCAAGGACAGAAAAAGAAGGGAAATTTCACTGGGGAAAGCCTTACACAAAGGATGCCAGGATGCCCAAAGGCCAAGATGAGGGAGTTTGGTATAGTCATAGTAGAATATGAGCAGATCAATGTCCGAGGACCCTATGTGATACAAACTAAATGCCTAGAGAAAAGAGAGACTTAGAACAATTGAAATGCATACTGAATTGGGTATAGTTTTCATATTTCTGATGGTGTATTCTGAGACTGTCATCCAAAGATGACAAATAGATTTTAACTTGGGTGCCAACTGTGACTAACTGTATTTGCTGCTTTGAGCACCGTGTTGGGAAGGATTCTGGAACTGTTCAGATTCAAATGGATGCTATGAACGATTAGTATGTCAGGTGCAGGTTAGGAAGCAGGGTGTGGCAACATATGCACTGTATATCTGTCATCCCTGATGTGCACTCCCTTCATTTTGCAGATGGAAAAATGGATAATCTGAGATGTAGAGTGAAGTCTTGGATTCTGGCCCCCTGACTCATAATCTGATGCTGTCTTTAATTATCACATTGCCTCTTTGCCTCACTCAGTGTATTAGTGTCATCAGATGTTCATTTAAGCTTACCAAGCATCAACTTCAGGTAGCTTTGGGAACGATCAAGTCAATGTTCTCTAATGCTGCTGAACATTTAATTTGGAAAATACCAAACAATACAACGCATGAAAACAGTAGAGTATGAAGTTTCTAGCAATCAAAGTGGTATTTGATGATGACGAATATCCTTTCTAGCTCTAAAGGCTTTTTATGTACCTCAGAATCAGATTACTGTAAGACACACACACGTAATATTAGACAAACACATTTTTGGCCCCATAAAATTGATTGAAATAAAATCCTCCAAGTTAAAAAGCAAATTTCCTCCAGGGAAACATAAAGTCCTTATAACAGTATAATAGCCAAAAGCATGAACTGGGGCTTGACTGTTAATTTTGTGATCCTTGGCAAGTTACTTAACCTTTAGTACTCAGTCAAAGGTACAATGGGAATAATAATAGATAGTACTTACCTTCTGGGTTGTAAGGATTAGAGGAGTTAGTATATGTAATGTTCTTAGAACTGGGTTTGGCAGTTGGCACATAGTGAGGGCTACACAAGTGCTGGTGAAAATCATTATGATAATATATCACTTTTTCTTCAGTGAAGTCTGCCTATCCCAGTCCCTTATTGCTAATCATAAAGAGCTAGCTACTATCCTTTCTTTTTTAAAAAATATTTTATTTATTGGGCGCCTGGGTGGCTCAGTTGGTTAGGCGACTGCCTTCAGCTCAGGTCATGATCCTGGAGTCCCGGGATCGAGTCCCGCATCGGGCTCCCTGCTCAGCAGGGAGTCTGCTTCTCCCTCTGACCCTCTTGGATCTCGTGCTCTCTCTCTCTCTGTCTTATTCTCTCTCTCAAATAAATAAAAAATATTTTATTTATTTGAGAGAGAGAGCACGAGAGGGGGGAGGGTCAGAGGGAGAAGCAGACTCCCTGCTGAGCAGGGAGCCCGATGCGGGACTCGATCCCGGGACTCCAGGATCATGACCTGAGCTGAAGGCAGTCGCCTAACCAACTGAGCCACCCAGGCGCCCCGCTAGCTATCCTTCTTTGAACCCATTACTGTATCTTACAAAACTTGTCACCCTATGTAATCATTATTTGATTACATACTAAGCTCTCCTACAAGACCAGTGATTTTTACTTTATTGTGACAATTTTATTGTGACCCAGCATTCAGGTACATATATATCTGATTCAGTTATATATGATGATCACCAAACAATACCTACCCATACTGTGTGTATTGTACTCTGGTGATTTTTGTGACATTTTATAAAAAATGTAGTTGTGAGGTGTTTGGGTTACATAGATATATGGATTTTTCTTTTCTTTTTTTAAGATTTTATTTATTTGAGAGAGAGCACACAAGTACGAGCGGTGAGGGCGGGGGTGCAGAGGAAGAAAGAGAAGCAGACTCCCTGCTGAATGGGGAACCCAACGCGGGGCTTGATCCCAGGACCCTGAGCCGAAAGCAGATGCTTAACGGACTGAGCCCCAACACACAAAAGGCACATACTATCAACATGATATATCACTGTTGAAACTGAACTTGATCATCTGGCTGAGACAGTTTTTGTTAGGTTTCTGTACCGTAAAGTTATCCTTCCCCTTTTTATACCATACTCTTTAGAGGGAAGTCATTATATGTAGCCCACATTTAAGGGGTGGGAAGTTATGTTCCATCTCCTTGAGGGAGAAGTACCTATGTAAATTATTTGGAATTCTACTGTGCAGGTGATCTGTCTACTATACCCTATTATTTATTTACTCAATCACTTATTTCTATCAGTAGGGACTCATGGATATTTTATTTTATACCTTAGGTTATAATACAATATGATCCAATGATTTTTAATTTCAGAAACCACTAAAGAACTGTGGCCCAGAGTTTGAAAAACACTATATTAGAACATGAACTTGTGAGTAGGGTTCCTATCTTATTTCAGATCTTTGCACAGTGCCTAGTGTAAGAGAATATCCAATAAGTGTTTGTTGAACGAATGAAATAATGAAGACTTTTTTTGAGTGATAATTTTTCCTTAAAAAAATCACATCACGGGGCATCTGGGTGGCTCAGTTGTTAAGCGTCTGCCTTCGGCTCCGGTCATGATTCCAGGGTTCTGGGATTGAGCCCCACGTCAGGCTCCCCTGCTCTGCGGGAAGCCTGCTTCTCCCTTTCCCACTCCCCCTGCTTGTGTTCCCTCTCTCGCTGTCTCTTTCCCTCTGTCAAAATAAATAAATAAAATCTTTTAAAAAAATCACATCAGTATTCAAACAAAGCCGACCCATAAAGTACCCTGGTACCCCAACTCCCGCCCCAAAGCCTGTCAGTCTTCTCAAAGGTAAAACCAATGTTTTTAAGTTTAGTGCATATTCTTCTAGACTTTCTATACATTTACACGTAAATATGCATGCATTTGTAGCAACTTTATTTTTTAAACCTAAATGTGATCAAACTCTAAAATGCCAAGTGACTAGCCTGGTGTTTATTCTCTTCTGGTACCTTTGAATGAACCAGGTGCACTCACAAAGCCCTGGCTGGATCCTATAAAAGGGCACTGAAGTGATGTGTTTTGGAATTCATCAGGAGCGTTTCCTGTTGACTCAGTCTAGTTCAGACTTTCCTGGTTTTTGTCCCCTTGATCCAGGGCCTTGGCTCCCATTCTTTCTCTGGCCTTAGTTCTTAGTGGCCTGGCTTGGATTTCTGCAATGTTCCAGGACTTGACCTTTGGTATTTGCCCTCTGGCTGTGACCCTGGAAGCCTTTGGCATCCAGCCCTAACTCCGTTAACTACCTTAGAGTGGCAGTGGAAGATTAAATGAGGTAAATGATGTAATTCTTGTAAAACATTCAACACACTACTTTCATTTCCTCTCTTATTGTGTATTAAACTAGAAAGGAATGCTGATAAGATTATAAGGAAACAGACAGGTATATGTATACACTGTGAGTGGTCCCTTAAATTGTTACAAATATTCTACAGTGTAGACTTGATAGAATTTAACCAAAAAAATCATGAAAATTGTTCTACCATTTAACTCAACCATTTCTGTCTTGGGAATCTATCCTAAGGTATAATTTTAAATCCACAGGCATGAAAATATTTATAGTAACATTATTTATAATAGTGAAAAAATGAAACAAGCTCAGATATTACAAACTGAGAACCAAGTGTTAAATGAACACCAACTTGATATTTTTTAACATTAAAATAAATATTCAATAGACCATAAGAGGCTCTTTTTTTTAAAAAAGATTTATTTATTTATTTATTTGAAAGAGAGAGAATGAGAGAGACAGCACATGAGAATGAGGAGTGTCAGAGGGAGAAGCAGACTCCCCGCTGAGCAGGGAGCCCGATGTGGGACTCGATCCCGAGACTCCAGGATCATGACCTGAGCCGAAGGCAGTCGCTTAACCAACTGAGCCACCCAGGCGCCCTTAGGCATAGGAAACAAACTGAGGGCTGCTGGAGGGGAGGGGGTAGGGGGGTGGGGTAACTGGGTGATGGACATTAAGGAGGGCACATGATGTAATGAGCACTGGGTATTATATAAGACTGATGAATCACTGACCTCTACCTCTGAAACCAATAATACATTATATGTTAATTGAATTTAAACAAAAATTAAAAAAAGAAAATAAATATGCAGACTAGAAGAAAAATGGGAAAATGTAGATACAATAATGTCACCAAATCAGAATACCAAATTCTATACCCACATGGATTACAATTATGTAGAAGCAAGATCTGAATAAAGATTATAGAGACTAGACAGAAATCATACAAAAACAAAAAATAAAACAAACAAGCAAAAAAACAAAAATAGATTAGAAAGATGTACCTTGAAAACATCATGCTAACTGAAAGAAGCCAGTCACAAGGACAATATATTATATGACTCCATTTATATGAAATGTCCAGAATGGGGAAATCTATAGAGAAAGTAAATAGATTAAGGGTTGCCAGGGGATGGGGGTTTGGGATGGGAGGTCTAAGAGGTATAGGGTTGTGATGATGGTTGAACAAATGCGAGTATATAAAAGCCACTGAATTGTACCCTTTAAATAGGTGAATTATATCTCAATAAAGCCTGTTAAAAAAAAAAAGACAGACCAGACAATCTGGAAGAGCTCCCAGTGGCCAAAGCTGGAACAATTTGGACAACAGATAACATAGTATCAGATTATTACCCAAAGTATAAAATAAGTATACATTAGTAGTACTGATTTAAATACATGATTGAAAAAATAAATAACCAGGACAGAAGGATCCCAGGAACAGGTTTCCCCTGCTGTCTGAAAGTAGACTGTTCCTGGGAAACCTTTTCTAAGCCAAAATGGCAATAAAGCAAAGAAGCGATTACTATTAATTTATATGGGGAAAATTTTTCAGCATTCCCAGACACAAAAAAATAACCTCTCTTAGGCTTTTCTGATGCCTTAGCACACATCTTGCTAAGGGATGTACAAAATAAATGGAGAGACAGCACAGACGCTCAGGGACACAGTTCAAAGCTGTGCCAGCTTGATGCTGACATGCTCAGTGCAGGTACCGGGGAAGGAGCTCGGTAGGGTCCCTCTGGCTGCCCCGGGTGCATGCAGCCTCGTGACTGCTCACTGCAAAACAAATGCTCAACACTATTTTTGCTTTTTGCCTTTTCTCAGTAAAAGTGAAAATCCTCTCTGGATTTCTTTCAGTTAATGAAAATGGGTACTAAGTAGGTCTTTCATGAAAGTGAAAGGCTTTCAATAGGAGATACCTGTGTATCTGTTGAGAGGCTCTCCTCCAGGAGGTGGAGCTTAAATTCTCCCGCCCATTCACTGGAGGGTGAGTTGCACTTAGTGATTCACTTCCAAAGGGCGGCATGTGGAAACAGGAAATGGTATCCTCGCAGTAGAGACACCTGGCACACACCACCTTACCCAAGTGATGAAGGCTAACATCATCAGTCCTGTCATGAGGGGATGAGAAGAGTACTTCATCTCTGTGGTATTCTTCCTTAAACCCACAGCCCCATTCTAATCATGAAAATACAGTAGGAAAAAAAAAAACACACCAAAACAAATGAAGGGACATTCTAAAAAATATCCGACCTGTATTTCCCAAAACTGTCAAGATCATGAAAAACAGGGAAGTGTGAGAAACTATCAGACATCAGAGGAGATTAAGGAGATAATGGTGACTACTTGCAATGTGGTATCCTGGAGGGGATCCTGAACACAGAAAGGACATTAATAAAAAATGGGCAAGGGGTGCTTGGCTGGCTCAGTTGGAAGAAAATGCAACTCTTGATCTTGGGGTTGTGAGTTCGAGCCCCACTTTGGGTGTAGAGATTACTTAAAAATAAATAAACTTAAAAAATTTTTGGTGAGGGGCGCCTGGGTCATTCAGTGGCTTAAGCAACGGCCTTTGGCTCAGGTCATGATCCCGGGGTCCCTCGATGGAGCCCAGTGTTGGGCTCTGTGCTCAGCAGGGAGTCTGCTTCTTCCTCTCCTTCTGTGTGTGTACTCTCTCTCTTTCTCTCTCACTCTCGCTCTCTTTCTCAAATAAATAAAATCTTAAAAAAATTTTTTTTGGTGAAACATGAGAATAGTCTGAGTTTAGTTAATAATAATGCTACCCATGTTGGGTTTTTTTAGATTTGATAAATGTACCACGGTGATATGAAACGACATTAGGGGAGATGGGTGAAGATATTCAGAAATTCTCTATACAATCTTTGCAATTCTTTTATAAATCTAAAATTATTCCAAATAAAAAGTTTATTTTTAAAAAAAGGAGAGAGGGGCTCCTGGTTGGCTCAGTTGGAAGAGAATGTGACTCTTGATCTCTGGGTCATGAGTTCAAGCCCCACACTGGGCGTAGAGATTACTTAAATAAAAAACTTTAAGATAAAAAAGGAGAGAGTTATAAGTACTTGTATTAAAGTGAAGAGGGTTTGTTTATTGGTGTGTCTGAGTATATAAGTCTATGTCATATTGGTTATATTAGTTATATTTGGTTATATTGCTTAAATATTGAAGTTTTTTATCAGTATATTATAGATGTTTAGGTATGAGGTTCATTTTTATTAACATTCCCAACAATTACACTTCAGGCTTTCTTATTTTCATTTAGCTAAGAAGCATATTAATTTTAATTGATGAGGGGTGGGTGTGTATCAATGTATACATTCTATAAATAGCTTACTATACCCTTTGGTCAGGCTCTGTTCTTTTTTTTTTAATATTTTATTTATTTATTTGACAGAGAGAGAGAAAGCTAGAGAGGGAACACGAGCAGGGGGAGTGAGAGAGGGAGAAGCAGGCTCCCGGCCGAGCAGGGAGCCCAAAGTGGGGCTCGATCCCAGGACCCTGGGATCATGACCTGAGCTGAAGGCAGACGCTTAACGACTGAGCCACCCAGGCGCCCCAGTCAGGATCTGTTCTGACCTGGATAACCGCTGAACTCCCAGTAATCCTTCAAACACATCACCATTTGGGAACTTTCCCTCTTTTTCCCTAGTTCAGGATTCAGAAAAGCTTTTTCTATAAAAGCCAGGTAGTATTTTAGGCTCTGAGGGCCATATGGTCTCTTTCTCAACTAGTCACTCTGCCCCTGCAGAATGAAAGCAGCCCATACGGTATAAATAATATATAAAGAAATGGGTGTAGCTGTGTTCCAAGAAAACTTTATTTATGAAAGCAGTCAGCAACTGGATTTAGTCTGCAGGCTATAGTTTGCTCTGCTCTAGACCAGTGCTTATCAGACTTAATGAGCACACAAATCGCTTGGGGAACTTAGGAAAATATAGAATCTGATTCAGTAGGTCTGGAGCAGGAACCATACATGGAGTGGCAGAGTATTAAAAGACCCATTAAAGTATATACCTACAAGGTCAGGAAGTTCACCCTTCTCAATATCAAGTCAGACAAAATAACATGAGTTGACTGCTTCCTAGGTACAAGACAGCAAGGCAACAGAGTAAACAGAAACACAACTATTATGGATAATTTCTTTCATTTGGTCATGGATCTTAATCCATAGAATGCTGGATGAGAGGGCAAGCTGTCCTGACATGTCACCCCACAGATCCTCAGGTTCGTTCAGGTGATCTGGCTGGCTGGGTGGCAGCCCCATCCCTCATGGCCTCAGCTGGTCTCTCTCAAAGTTGTACATATATTGGAATACAATGATATTTCCAGGAAGCAGAGAGCCATTCTTTTGTCAAGAATTTACTATAGCTGACTAGAATATTTCATTTAACCTCAAGAAATTACAACAATGCATGTTACATCATACACAAAAATTAACTCAAAATAGATCACAGACCTAAATATAAGAGATAAAACTATAAAACTTTTAATTTTATTAAAAAATTTTATTTTAAGTAGGCTCCACGCCCAGCGTGGGGCTTGAACTCATGACCCTGAGTTCAGTCAGTTAAGTGTGCCACTCTTGATTTCAGCTCAGGTCATAATCATGTTCAGTGGGATCGAGCCTGGCATCAGGCTCTGTGCTGGGTGTGGGGTCTGCTTGGGGTTCTCACTCTTTCTCCCTCTCCCCTCCCACTCATGCTCTCTCTCTCTCAAATAAATAAATCTTTTTTTTTTTTTTTAAAGGGAGAAAATAACAAGTGCTGGCGGGGATGTGGAGACACTGGAACCCCCACGCAGTGTTGGTGGGAAAGTAAATGCTCTGTCACTCTGGAAAATAATTTGGCAGTTTCTTAAAAATTTACACAAATTTACCATATTATCCAGCCATTTTACTTTTTTTAAAAATTTTATTTATTTATTTGACAGAGAGAGAGAGAAGAGCAGGGGGAGCAGCAGAGGGAGAGGGAGAAACAGGCTCTCCGCAGAGCAGAGAGCCCGACACGGGACTCAATCCCATGACCCTGAGATCATGACATGAGCCGAAGGCAGACGCTTAACTGACTGAGCCACCCAGGTGCCCCAGCCATTCTACTTTTAAGTATAAGCCCAAGAGAAACGAAACCATGTCCACAAAGACTTGTACATGAATGTTCATAGAAACATTATTCATAATAACCAAAAAAGTGGAAATAACCCAAATGTCCACCAGCTGATGAATGGATGAACAAAATGTGGTGGATCTACATACAATGGAAAACTACCCAGCAATAAAAGGGAGTAAAATACTCCTACATGCTATGAAATGGATGAAACTTGAAAACATTAAGTGAAAGAAGCCAGATGCAAAATACTACCTATTGTATGATTCCACTAATCTGAAACATCCAGAAAAGACAAATCTATATAGATAGAAAGTCTATCAGTGGGCCAGGTATAATGTAATTAGGGCCAGGAGAGGTTTAGGGGAAAATGGGGATGAGATTTCTTTTTGGGATGATGAAAATCTTCTTTTTGGGGGAGCCTGGATGGTGCAGTTAAGCCTCCACTCATGGTTTCAGCTCAGGTGGTGATCTCAGGGTTGTGAGATCGAGCCCTACATTGGGTATTGAGATTACTTAAAAATAAAATCTTTTAAAAAAATAATAAAATGTTAAATTTCAATCAAGTTCAGGATCTGTGGAAATCCTGAAGTTCCTATTTCTGTAGAAGAGTACTTTAAGAATAAATCTTAATACTGTGGTCTGTCATTTTTCTAGGAATATATCTGAAAGATTTCTAAAGCTTCACATGACTCTAAAATCTTGACCTAAAGCCATTTTGGTAAATTGATCAAAAAAATCTCATCAACTATACTTACCACGGTACACACTGAGTAATGTATATAGGATTGTAGAATCACTATGTTGTACACTTAACACTAATGTAACATTGTATGTCAACTATACTTCAATTACAAAAATTAAAAAAAAAACTCATCATATTCTGGTCCAAGATACAATGTAAATTCATATTAAGTGTGGTTATTTGTAACTTTAAAACATAGAAATAAATCAGAGAGAAGCCGGAAGTTTTACTGAAAAGGGTAGATATTGCATTTTTGGAGATGTTCAGATATCAGACTTCCTATCCTAAATCAGGGGGTGAACTGAAGAATTTTTAAGGTCTTTACAGCATCATGATTCAGGCAGGGGGAGAAAAGTCATACTTCAAAAACTGAGGATGAAGAATTTATATACTATAAATAGACCATTACATTGTCTGAAAGCACTTGTTTTATTTTTATTCATTAGTCGTGTGTGTGTGTGTGTGTGTGTGTGTGTGTGTGTGTGTGTGTGTGTAGTGGGGGACTGATAGATTCTCCATCAGTCATCTGCCAGAGAGGTACTGACTATCAGGTCTGGTGGTGGTAGGAGGTGTGTACAAATTAATGGCTGGAGTTCACACAAGCCTATTATTGTTGCTGTTGATATCTTACCCTCCACTTAGGATAGAAAAGCTGCTTTGGGGTAAATAATGGGACTCAACCTTCCCATTACCACCAATGGAGATAACAATACATATCTTTTGAAATCAAAACAAAGATTTTCTTCTCAAATTATCTTTCTTCTATTGGGTTTTACATCAACGATAATTTATTTTGAAATTTAAAATAACATTAAAATAGGGTACTATTTTACTTTGACAAAACACGGGCATGGGCTAGAAATAGTGAAGAAAACACCACTGTGTGGGTATTCTTACTCTTAATTGTTCGGTTAAAATTAGCCACACAAATTAAATACTTGTGCTTACTGACTAAGAATCTTCATCGAATTTTTGGGCTAACAAAGACATCTAATATCTTAGTTTTAGAGGAGAGAGAGTGGGGAGCAGAGATCTAGCAGTCTCATAGCTGGGATGCTCCCAGAACTTGCTATACTGATGTTACAATGTGTCAATAAGGAGGAACTCCAGAAGATAAGGAGGAGTACTATATATTACTCCCCATTCCTATAAAATGGTCAGTCAAGTTTCCCCACTCAAATGGGAAATATTTCAAACCAGATATTCTGGACTCTCATAAATTTAACTTCTGTATTTCTTAAGTTAGACAGAGGTGTTGTTTTGTTTTTTTTTTTTTACAGATATGCTTTTATTTCAGGAAACTACTCTTTTTTTTTTTTAAGGTTTTATTTATTTGACAGAGACAGACACAGCGAGAGCAGGAACACAAGCAGGGGGAGTGGGAGAGGGAGAAGCAGACTTCCTGCTGAGCAGGGAGCCTGATGCGGGGCTCGATCCCAGGACCCTGGAACCATGACCTGAGCCGAAGGCAGACGCCTAACAACTGAGCCACACAGGTGCCCCAGTTAGACAGATCTTGTTAATTTTTGCTGGGCATCTGATTTCCAAGGAAAACTGTGAAAGCCATACAAAGACAGATTTTTCTTCTATGTCTGTCCTTTTGAAGAGCAGTCATCTAATAACATCACATTAGGATTTGAATGACAGGCCTGTGAGTGCTCTTAAAGTATCAAGTGCAATGTTAGAGGTTTTAAATTCAAATCAAAGTAAAGCAATTTGGAATTAAAATTTGATTTGTGGATGGTTCCTATTTTTTTGTGTCAAAGAAGGAACAAACAAACATCACTGGGATGCAAAAGAATCTCACTTTACGAAAAATATCTCTGAAAAGTTGACTATAAATTGAATTTAAATACAATACTGGAATTATGGAAAATGTTTCTATAAAATAATCATTCCATAATTTATCTGCAACTAATTTGTTTCAATATCGCGAAGTTTTTTTTTAACTCTAACGCTCATATTACTTAAGGAAAAATTAATTACTATTAATTTTTTCTTAAAAAATATTCAAGAAAATCATACTATGAAACTACAGCAATGTATTGAAGTTCTTATTTTAAGAGCTTCTTAATGAAATAAAGTATGTCCTGAGTTAAAATCAAGCATAGCAAAAGCTACATCAGTATTTTCAGGGTCTGAAGATATCACTTGGAAAATTACAGCTCCAATAACAAATTCTTTTTGCAGATCAACACCCTAAAGAGAAGAAGCAATGAAACACAAAAATTACTGCATTAAACTTCAGTCTGGGGATCAACTAACTTACCCAACAGGATCTATTTTTTTTTGTTAGTGACACTACCACCATGAATGTTAATTCAAATGAGTAATTAATACTCCCGATGTTTGATGGTGGTCGTGAAAGACCTTCTCGGCTGTATCCCGAGAGGCAGTATTTGCTCTTTGGAATATGATGTGTGAACGTGATCCAACAGCAACTCATGAAGAGAGATAGTAACAGTAGAAAGCACTAACACAGTACTAACTAGACAGCCAGGTGCTGTTCTGAACATTTTACCTACATTCATTTAATCCTCATAATAGCTCTATGAGTTGGAGACTGTTTTTATCCTCACTTATAGATGTGAATAGTCACTTGCCAAAGGCCACCCAGTAAAATGATGGAGAAAGGACCCGATGCCAGAGAGCCTCTTTCCCTCCAGGTTTGCCTCAAGACTCCAGTATTGCAGTGATGGCCGTTATATGACCAGGGATACACAATTCCACTCCCCATTCACTAGTGTAAATCTAGCTGGGGCCAGTCGTACCCTCTGTGGAAAAGCTTTTACTGGCTAATATGCATATTCTGACAGTTTCAGTCTGACCCTGGAGCATGTTACAAAAGATGCAATTCTAGGAGATTATTTACTTTTTAGTCGATCTCAACATGGAGCCTAAATGCCTCCAAAATGACTCAATCAGATCATGCGAAAATTTAGGACAGTAAAACTCGTATTACTACATTTGCGACAGCATGCTTAACGTTTGTAATTGGACCTAAACTTCCAAAATTCCTACGCCTGATTTGCCCTCTTAGTGAGTTCAGCTAATCTCCCTTTCCACTTCCAATAAATAAAGCATACCCAGAAAATGCTGTCCAAGGCAAGTTTGCAGACACGTATCTGAATATAGTATCATTCTCTTTCAGATCAAATGTCAGGGTAAATGTGGGGCCTTTCAGGTGGCCTGCTTGGCTGCCCTCTACCCAGGAGCACCTTTTGCTTTTCTGAATTTCACAGTAAAGTGTAGCAACATGTTACAGCTCCCGCTGAAAATGTAAATAGGATATTAAAGTTGTCAGACAAGAGCTGGCCCAAATGTTGCCCAAAGGATGTTCATACTTAAATTTATACTCATTTATACCTCACAATCTTTGAAGAGCAAAAATGTCTCGAATACTTAACAGTGGTCAAATAAAGCCATTTCAATATCAGGTTGTAATAAATAACTTTAGGTTAAATAGCAAGCAACTTAAACTTCAAAATGCCAAGAGCGCAGAGATGCAAGGTGATAGCAGCAAGGATGGAAAAAAAAAAATCCAAGTCTATAGGCAACACCTTTACCAAAAACCAGGTGAAAAAAGGTCCCGGAACTCTAGAATGAGTAGAGTCAAACTGCACTTAGCAACAAAAAGGGAGTGACCACAGGGGCGCCTGGGTGGCTCAGTCATTAAGCATCTGCCTTCGGCTCAGGTCATGATCTCAGGGTCCTGGGATCGAGCCCCGCATCGGGCTCCCTGGTTGGCGGGAAGCCTGCTTCTCCCTCTCCCTCTCCCACTCCCCCTGCTTGTGTTCCTTCTCTTGCTGTGTCTCTCTCTGTCAAATAAATAAATAAAATCTTTAAAAAAAAAAAAAAAGGGAGTGACCACAGGGGCACCTGGGTAGCTCAGTTGGCTAAGCATCTGATTTTGGTTCCGGTCATGATCTTGGGGTCTGGGGGTTGAGCCCCGGCTGGAGACCCCAGTCAAGCCCGTGTTCAGTGGGGAGTCTGCTTGTCTCTCTCCCCCTGCCCAACAACCAGCCCCCTCCGCCCCCGGCTCATGCTCTCTCTAATAAATAAAATCTTAAAAAAAAAAAAAAAAAAAAGGCGAGATGACCACAGCTGTGCTGGCAGAAGTGGAGGTTTGAAAATGTGGTCTTGTAAGAGTCAAAAGAGCCAAAGAATCCAGAAATCACCAGCTCATCATGCAAAGGAAGGGGCCCCTCTCCCCACCTTGAAATGAGAGCCCCACAAGTGAATCTAAGAACCACAGTGAGAACTGGGAGCAGGCCTGGCAGGGTCTCTCTTGCCCATGAGTGCAAGGAAAGGTTCCATCCAGGACCTTCTAGTTTAAAGAAAATATGGAGAAGGGAATATGCTAAATAATACCATAAAAATGCAATCAGCCAAATGTGGGAAATTCTATAGGGTAAATAACCTGGTCTCTTCAACAAAATGGCATGACAATGTGGGGATGACAGGAAGGAAAACTAAAAAAGACCTAAAGACATATCAACTAAATGAAATATCTGGATTTTGTTAGGATCCTAATTTGAAGTCACCAACTCCTAAAAAATTTTTTTTGAGACAACTGGGGGAAACCAAATATGGATTGGGGATTAGATTATATTAAAATATTACCATTTACTTTGTAGGTGTGACATTGGTATTGTGGTATGTTTTTTGAAACAAATAATACATTATATGTTAAAAAAAAAAAGAAGATAGCAGGAAAGGAAAAATGAAGGGGGGGAAGTTGGAGGGGGAGCTGAACCATGAGAGATTATGGACTCTGAGAAACAAACTGAGGGTTCTAGAGGGGAGGGGGTGGGGGAATGGGTTAGCTTGGTGATGGGTATTAAAGAGGGCACCTACTGAATGGAGCACTGGGTGTTATACGCAAACAATGAATCATGGAACACTACATCAAAAACTAATGATGTAATGTATGGTGATTAACATAAAAAAAAAGTCCTAATCTGTTACAGATACTTAAGAGAAATGTGTACCAATGAAATAATATGATGTCTGGGATTTACTTTAAAATATTACTGGGCCTGCCACAGGAGTGTGGGGGAGACCATGAATTCTGTTTCAAGGCCTCTTTGAGCTTGTCAAATAATGTCATGAGCAAAGCTCACCCTCTCAAGTTGAAAAATTTAGGGACAAGAAGTTGTAATTGAAATTAAATGGTGGCAGACATGTCCAAAGAATTTTGAGGGATTGGATAGCTTTATGAAACTTGTGATAAATGAACGCATCGAGATGGCAGTCAGTGGGCAACAGAACAATACAAGAAGGTGGTAATATGAGGAAATAGTATCATCATATTTAAGCCTTGGAACAAGTATAAACAAAGGCTTGTTCACCACAGCAATCAATTGCTTCTACCTGTCTCCTCTCCAATAAGCCAGTTTTACGATGATATGAAATTCGGGGCTGCAAATATTTTCATATTAAACTTCTTTATTAAATACATTTTTGTAATAGTAAAAAAATTCTGCAGAAAAAAGGTATAATAGATGAACTAAGAACAGCAAAATCTTTTTTTTAAAGATTTTTTTTTTTTTTTTGACAGAGAGAGAGAGAGAGAGTGAGAGAGGGAACAGAAGCAGGGGGAGTGGGAGAGGGAGAAGCAGGATCTCTGCCAAGCAGGGATCCCGATGTGGGGCTCGATCCCAGGACCCTGGGATCATGACCTGAGCTGAAGGCAGACGCTTAACGACCGAGCCACCCAGGCACCTCAGAACAGCAAAATCTTTTTTTTTTTTTTTTAAGATTTTATTTATTTTTTGACAGAGACACAGAGAGAGAGGGAACACAAGCAGGGGGAGTAGGAGGGGGAGAAGCAAGTTTCCTGCTGAGCAGGGAGCCCAATGCAGGGCTCAGGGCTCTATCCCAGGACCCTGGGATCATGACCTGAGCCGAAGGCAGATGCTTAACCAACTGAGCCACCCAGGCGCCCCAGAACAGCAAAATCTTGATAACTGTTACAAGTGTAGTTCATAAGACTTTGTTTCTATATTTGCATGATTGAATTTTTTTTTTAAGATTTTATTTTTAAGTCATCCCTACACCCAACAGGGGGCTCGAATTTACAACCCTGAGATCAAGAGTTGCATGCCCTATCGACTGAGCCAGCCAGGCGCCCCCATGATTGAAATTTTTCAAAATAAAAAGTTAAATAGAAAAAGTCTATGCACAGCATGATTTAGAATATCCAATTACTATATTAAAACCTATGAAACAAAAGGAGCAAAGGAGAATAGGATTTATTTTAAAATGCTCTAAAGAATTCTTCAATCTTTTTTTGTGGGGTAGTCGTCATGTTCTTCAGGTAAGTCTATTAATAGAAAGACAAAACCATCATTTAAAAACATGTTGTTATAAAAAAAAAAACCACACAAGTTTTTGTGAATTTTTGCCAAATTTAAAACATTCTCCACAGAGAACAGTCTCTAGCATAGATTTCCTAGGGAAAGAGTCTGTGTCTGGTATCATTCTTTTGAACATTCTCCACTGTTGCTCTAACAAGAGACAAACCACATTTCCAAGATTGTTAAATTATTACCTAGGAAAGTTTTGGCAATTTCCCATTCAGTCACATTTTCCAGTCATTTGGTTCTCATATTTATGGACCTGGTTGTTCACTTTTGGCCAACGTCCAGGAGGGACTCTGCTTCAGGCAATTTTTTTCCCCTTCAATTGTGACATCTTTGTGAGTTAGCTATTTATTATACAATACTATCAAAGCATACTGCTTTCTGACTCATATTACCCAGAAGACAATTCAGGAATGAACTTGGACTAGAATTTTATATAGTATGCTGAGTTTCCTAAAGATTTTGGTACCTATTTTTCTATAACCTTTGAAGGTCCTTTTCCTTTTTTTTTCCACACAACATATTATTTGAATAGTTCAAGTGCCCTGCATGTATTTCTACAATTTTCTTAGCCACAGGCAACTGCTGTAATGAGAAGTAGATATCCGATCTTAGTTGGCAGGTTAAACCATGGTGTAGGGCAAGGCTGTCTCCTTTTCTGTTCTATCTACATTACACGGTTCGCTCCTTTGGCTGTTTTGCCAGGGCTTCTCAAAGATCTTCCTCCTTTGTTCTCTATATTTATAAATGTAAACACTACATAAACACTACAAAATTTCCCCAAGTGACTAAATCACCCGCAAATCGCCTAAAAATGACTTCAAAAGTGCAAATGAACGAGAGATAGTGATACTGAGCCACTGATAGGATAGTAGGAGGAATAGTGAAGGGAGACTGTGTTTCCAAATAAACATATACACTCACTGATACGAGTAGGGCCCACTTCCTATTTTACTAAGGGCCTGAGGGGTGACCAGAACTCTTATCTCAGCTTCCTCATCTCCCCATGGAGATAATTGTACCTGTTGCAACCTTTCCACATGATGCAAAAAGATGACTAGATCAGTGTTTGTGAACCAGTTTGAGCTCTTTTTTAGAATGATGTCAGGTTTATAGTCAGCAAGGTGTAAAACTGGATGTACAGGTGAGTAATTACAGGGAGTGATTCAGTTCTCAAAGGCAGGGTCAAAACTCTTTGTACATCAGGTATTGCAATAACTGGGAAGAAGACATCTTAGTGTTAACTACTCCTGACTTATTTAAAAGCCTGGAATTCTTTTTTTTTCTTTTTTTTCAAAGATTTTATTTATTTAATTGACAGAGAGAGAGAGACACACAGAAAGAGAGGGAACACAAGCAGGGGGAGTGGGAGAGGGAGAAGCAGGCTTCCCGCCGAGCAGGGAGCCCGATGCGGGGCTCGATCCCAGAACCCTGGGATCATGACCCGAGCCGAAGGCAGTCACTTAACCAACTGAGCCACCCAGGCGCCCCTAAAAGCCTGGAATTCTTTAACATACCTCTACTGATATAACATACTAACATCAAATATGACAAATCCCTTTTTGGTCAGATAGAATAAGCACACAGGTGTCTAAGGTTAGCTAACAGGAAAGGGAAAAAAACCCTAAAATTCTAAATTTATATTTAATGTGAACAGGTACTCTTGAAGATCATCAGCAGTATACCGAAACTAAGAGAATCAATGGGAGAGGAGGAGCGATGAACAGGACTGATGAAAAGATAGAACAAACAGGAAGTTTCAAAGGTACACTGAAGAGAGGAAATGACTCAGCCATGGTTCCAGGAGGGAGTTCCAGTTAGGTGAGTTGTAGGTGATAATACTACCTGGGAAAGCTCATTACATACAAAGGACAAGATTCTAGAAGCTCACTGCAGAGTGTCCTCAGGAGTCATGGACACAAAGTACAATGACAATAATGTAAAAAATATTCTCACAGAGGAGAAAATCTTGGCATCTTTCTCTTTTAATACTTAGGGTAAAAAGTCAATTATAAAAAACAAAAACAAAATAAAAAGAACTCAGGGTGGTTTCGGTCACTGAACCTTGAAATGGCTGGTATAATGGCAGCAAAAACTAATACTACAAAAAAATTGAGGTGAAGAAAAAATATACCTATTATTCTAGTCTAAATTTCAGTTATTCATCATTTTGTAGAGACTGCACTATAACAGACACTGGGGGTACAGTTGCAAATAAGAGGGGTATGGGTCCTACCTCTCTAACAGGCTGCAAGGCTGCAGATACATGGCTGTGATCTGTGAAGAATATGGCCAAGGATTGCATTATTGGCATTTATAAAACCATGGTGAAAGTGAGTGCAGACATGCTCAAATGGAATTCTTCAAATAGGGAGTACTTCAATTTTTTTTTTAAAGATTTTATTTATTTATTTGAGAGAGAGAGAGAGAGGCAGAAGGAGAGGGAAAAGCAGGCTCCTCACTGAGCAGGGAGCCTGATGTAGGGCTTGATCCCAAGACCCTGGGATCATGACCCGAGTCGAAGGCAGAGAATACTCAAACTGAGTTTTGAATGAAGAAGGGAAGGAAAGCCAATGGGGTAGAGCATGTGCTAAATTCTCATGAAATGAAACAGCATTATGCTCTTGAGGAACCAAAATCAGTGCAGCTTGCCTGGAGAGAAGAATGGATGCCATATTGGTGTGATGGTAGACTAGGCGATAGGGAGGATCTAGAACGTGAAGGATCTTTATATGCTATGCTAAAATTGGGGCTTTATTCTAAATCTGGTGATCACCAAAATATTTTTTTAAAGATTAATTTATTAGAGAGAGGGAGAGAGAACACATAGGGGGAGGCACAGAGGGAGAGACAATCTCCAGCAGACTCTGTACAGTGTGCAGAGCTCCACATGGGCTAAATCTCACGACCCTGAGATCATGACCTGAGCCCAAACCAAGAGTTGAACGTTTAACTGACTGGGCCACCCAGGCCTCCCATCACTAAAATATTTTAAGCAAGGAACAATAGAATCAGATCTGCCTTTTGAAGATCACTCTGGCATCAGTGGTAGCAGGAGGTGGGGGAACAAGTAAGGTGGGAAGGTTTAAACTAACACAACAATAAAGATAATGGAATAGATATGATATAGGTAAGGAATAGAAATGAAATATGTACTGAGAAAGGGATTGGATGTGGGGGTGAGTGAAAGGCAGGTACTACAATGACTGCCAGCTCTCAGGTCTGGATGTAGTGCTGCTTAATAAGATAGGTAATAGAAGAGAAACAGAGTGTTTTTTTGAAGGTGGGTGGGGAGGAAAATAGAAGGATTATCAATCTAGTTTTACTTGAGCTTGAGGTACCAGTGGGAAATATAAGTACACATGTTCTTCTTTTTTTGATGCCAACATAACAGAGATCAATTACACCTGCTCAAACATGTTTCTTGGAGACACATTTTGGAACTTTTTATGTGCTATCAGGCCCCTTAAAAGGGTTTAAAGCAGGTTGTATGTTGGTCAGTATAAAATGGAAAAATAGGGGGCACCTGGGTGGCTCAGTCGTTAAGCGTCTGGCTTCGGCTCAAGTCATGATCCCAGAGTCCTGGGATCGAGCCCCACATCCAGCTCCCTGCTCCACGGGAAGCCTGCCTCTCCCTCTCCCACTCCCCCTGCTTGTGTTCCCTCTCTTGCTGTGTGTGTCTCTCTCTGTCAAATAAATAAATAAAAATCTTAAAAAAATAAACAAAATGGAAAAAGAGTACTTAATAATATGGAGAAACAGTTCCTAATAATATGTGACCTAAGATCTCATTTCATATACAAATAAAATATGGCAGCATGGGTAACACGTCCAATCTGCTCTCCATTAAACATAATAATAGTAAAGCAGACATGTTAAAATAAGATGTACTATTTTTATCTTTTTGAAATTATACCTTGAGTGGTCTTGTATATCACATAGTGAAAACTTTATTGGTAGTAGAGAAGAAAAAAAATTAATGCAATCAATTATATGTGCAATTTTCCTGCATGGCTGTAATTATTGAACCTTTTTTCCTTATTATATTGTTAAACATTTTTGTCCTATTTTTCAAACAAGTGGTTATTAGCTATATTAACTTTCTTTAGAAACGTACTAGTTCATTAAGAATGTTTCTTGGCAACCTAGGGCGCCTGGGTGGCTCAAATGGTTAAGCATCTGCCTTCGGCTCAGGTCACGATCCTGGGGTCCTGGGATCGAATCCCGCATCGGGCTCCCTGCTCCTTGGGAGCCTGTTTCTCCCTCTGCTTCTCTTTCTCTCTCTCTCCCCCTCTGTCTCTCATGAATAAACAAATAAAATCTTAAAAAATATATATATAAAAAAAGAATGTTTCTTGGCAACCTAAGCACATAAAAAGACACACTATGGTACTTAAAAGATTAAACGTGTCTTTTAGGTGTATATTATATTCATTCAAACACCATTTAATGACCCAGGAAAACATCTTTGCAGCTGTTCATCTAGGATTTTACGTGTATTCACGATGCTTTTATTTTCTGTTTCCATCAAAAGATTCTGCTATGAATCCTATTTGTGAGCCCATTCATTCTAAAACACCGAATTGTTAGTCTAACAAGTCTCCTTCAAAGGTATCTTTCTCTCTTCGCACCATTGCCAAGATCTAAAGTTTTTCACTTTCCCTTTTCCCAAGAAAAAATGAAAACATTCACTCCTGCTCCAACTGCCCCCCCCCCACAAACAACCCACTCCAGAAGAGTAAAGAAGAGGGGAGGCAAAGTGGAACAAGCTGAGACCGGCAACGGAGAGCACAGAATAAGGACCGAAGTCCGGGCTTGAAACGGAGACCGGGGATCAGCCACCAATGTCCGGAAGGATCTGGGCAATATGCCAAAAGAGAACATCCCCAAAGCCTCAGGAGTTGACTCGTGCTAAGAAACCAGCGAAAGAGCGAGTGACAAGCAGAGAAAGAGGCCCGACCCTCTGGGACATCCTGAAACACGCAAGGAATGCGAAAGAAACGTCAGGAATCCGGGACCGGCTGCGGCCGGCCGGAGCGCCCAGCCTGGTTAAAACAGCTCAGAAGGGAGGCATGCTGCTGAGACCCTTGCGTGGGGAACGGCGTTCGTGGGGTTGGTGACTGAGCAAGGAGAACTGATTGTTGGGAGCTAAAGACCGACCGGCTCCCAAAAGTTAAGAGTCGGTGGGCCACGGTCCAGTAACCGCAGCGAGACACCCGGAGCAAGTTGGAAGGAGGGCCTAGGGGCGGGGCCAGAAAGCCAACCCCGCCTCAAGTACCCTTACTGAGTCCTCAGTACGCCTGCGTATGGTGAGGCCTCACTCTATTTGGCTGCTAGGCGTGCGGCGGCAGCGGCGTTCTCTACCCGGCATGCTGCGCGGGAGTGACGGCCCTACGTCTATCCCCTTCCCAACCCTGCCCCCTTTCCCCCCCTCCCAACGCGGCCCCCCCTTCCCTAAAGTGAGTGAGTGAGACGGGCAGATGGAGGAGGGACTGTAATGGCGGCGACCGGCAGCTCCCTGCTCTGACCCACGGCAAGCATACAGCAACGACCCCCTCGTCGCCCCTCTTCCTGCCGGCCTTCGCCCCGCCGCCAGCGCGGGGCCACCCTCCCCGGCCCTTCCCCCAGCCGTCGGCTTCTCGCCCTGCGCCCCGGCCGGGGCCCCACACACAATGGACGAGCTCGCCGGAGGCGGTGGTGGAGGCCCGGGGATGGCGGCCCCTCCAAGGCAGCAGCAGGGACCTGGGGGGAACATGAGCCTTTCGCCAGGGGGGAATGGAGCGGCGGGCGGCGGGGGTCCTCCAGCCGCCGAGGGAGCGGGTCCCGCAGCAGGCCCGGAGCTGTCCCGGCCGCAGCAGTACACTATCCCGGGGATCCTGCACTACATCCAGCACGAGTGGGCTCGGTTCGAGATGGAGCGGGCGCACTGGGAGGTGGAGCGGGCCGAACTGCAGGTACCTCGCTGGGGTCGGTGTGCGGGACAGCTGCGGCGACAGGGTTCCCGGCCGGGGGGGTGGGGCCGGGACTCCCCTCTGTCGGAGCCCCGGGCCTTGAGGGCCGAGGGGAACCTACCTGTGCAGCTCTGGGGGCGATAGTCCTGCCTGCGGTTCTGGCGACGGCTCTTCCGTGAGCCCCCCTCCCCCTTTCCCGCAGAAGCTTGTTCCCCAACCCTTAGTAGCTGCGCGGTGCGGGCTTCCTTGGGGCAGCCATTTTGACTTTTAGTATGGCGTCTGCGGGGGCTCCTCTGGAGGCGGCCTGCTGGGCCTCCGGGGCTTGGGGCTAAACTCTCTGTGGGAGCGTCCGGCGTGGGGTTATTGGGCATTAAGCCTACTTTTGATTGTGCCTGTTGAGATGGAGAGCCAGAGGAGAGGGTCTGGGATGGGCATTTTATTACGTTTTCCCTCATCACCCCCCCCATCCGATTTGGCATTTTTGGCCACCTCTCTCGGAGTTGGTACGCACTTGCCCCTTGACAGCCACGCTTCTTTGCAGGGCTGCTACCAAGCATAATGTCTTGCTGCTCACTTGTGAAGTTTTCATTTCCTACCGCCAACTTTAAGTACCTTCTTACCTGGGATGCTGCCTTAGTCACTTAGGTTCTCTTTCAGTTCTTCCTAAGCGACTGACTCATCAGTGTTTCTCTAAATTGAAATTTTCTTTTTAGAGTACCCTTCACTGGGCTTCCAGCCCTTTCTTTATCCGTAAAAGGCTAAACCAGAGTATCTGTGCTGTATTTATGAAACGACTGAGGAAAGATTTCATATTAGCTTGAAGTAAAACGTACTTGTCTCGCGTTACTGACTCGGGAAGCAAAGTTAAATATCCTCAGAACCCTTTATAATTGGGCCTTATTTGATCTTTTTAAGGTGAAACTTTGATAAGCTGATTTACCTAACTTTTGGAAGGTGTTGGTAGTTGAAGAGCTCATATCTTGGATTTCAGAATGGCTACATCTTTTTAAGAGGATTGTTCAACTCTTGGGTATTTGTGTTTATTTTTAAATCCCTTTCCAGGGCAAATTTAGGCTTAGAAGACAAGAGCATGCATCCAAATAGTGTCCCACCTGTTCTTCACACTGGTATATATTTAGAATGTAAGCAATAGTGTTCACTGATATATGTATGTCATATATGCCTATGGTGAGTAATTGGGAAAATAGTGTTGCAAGAAGGAAGATTGGATTAACTTGGGGTGTCTTCAAGCAAATATATACCTTATTTAAAAAAGATTTTATTTATTTAGCAGAGAGAGACACAGCAAGAGCGGGAACACAAGCTCGGGGAGTGGGAGAGGGGGAGAAGCAGGCTTCCTGCGGAGACCATGACCTGAGCCAAAGGCAGTCGCTTAACGACTGAGCCACCCAGGCACCCCTCAAATATATATACTTTAGTTTAATTTTGAATTAGGAAACTTTTATTTGATTCTACAAAGTTGGTGAAGCTAAACTTTTAAAAAGTAAGGATGTTTATATATCTTGACACTTAAGTCTTCAAAAAAATTAATTATAAATTATCCCGTTAGTCAATTCAGTGTTTTAGAATTGTGCTTTGATATACTATTGGACTTTTATTTATTTTTTTATTTTTATTTTTTTAAGATTTTATTTATTTGACAGAGAGAGACAGCGAGAGAGGGAACACAGGCAGGGGGAGTGGGAGAGGGAGAAGCAGGCCTCCCACTGAGCAGGGAGCCTGATGCGGGACTCCATCCCAGGACCCTAGGATCACGACCTGAGCCAAAGGCAGACGCCCAACAACTGAGCCACCCAGGCGCCCTATTTTTTTATTTTTTAAAATTTATTAGAGAGAAAGCATGAGCAGGGCAGAGGGAGAGGGAGAAGCAGACTCCCCACTGAGCAAGGAGCCCGATGCAGGACTTGATCCCAGGACTCTGGGATCATGACCTGAGCCAAAGGCAGACACTCAACCGCCTGAGCCACCCAGGTGCCCCACTGTTGGACTTTTTTAAAAAATACAACTTTCAAAAAGCTTGTATCAGAATTGTGTATTGTTTCTTTTAACTTGTGTATAGTCTGTTTTAAAATATCTGGGATTTATAGAGTTCTGTTGATAACTTTTTACTACACCATGTTGCAAACTTAATATTCTGTGTGAATGAAGATAGTAAGACAATTATTTTTAAAAAATTGCATTTATACATGCACTGAGTCTTGTACTAAGTAAATAATACCTCACCAGACCCTGGATAATAGTGTCTTACGACCTTTGCACTGTTGTATGATAGCTTGGATTTTAACACTTTGCAGGTTAACAATGAATTAGTCATTTATAAGCTTCACTAATTTAAGTATCTGAGAAAATGTCTTGTGTCTAAATTAAAATCTATACATTAATGAGGTCTGTATGTCTGCCTTAGCTCCTTCTTTCCCTTATAGTTCTCCTCTCTGCGATTAACAGTGAAATCTTTTAAGGAAGATTCCTTTTGCTTGTTTGCTTTCCAATTGATCTGCTATTGGCATATTAGTTCTGATAAAGCTGATCTAAGCTTTTTTTGTTTGCTTATTTTTAACAAGTTCTACAGTGTTTCTAGACTCTTACTTTTTTCCAGGGATTTTCGTTATTTCATGCTGATTCTTTGAAATGGAATGTTCATGATTCTGTTTGTATGTTTTCTACGTATTTCTCTAAAATATTTTA
Source organism: Eumetopias jubatus (assembly GCF_037043125.1). Taxonomy (NCBI): domain Eukaryota; kingdom Metazoa; phylum Chordata; class Mammalia; order Carnivora; family Otariidae; genus Eumetopias; species Eumetopias jubatus. Next base: position 64,926,541 of record NW_028274813.1, read on the forward strand.
TTGGGGTACTTAGTTAATAGGGTTTCAGGTTTGTTTCTGGAATATTGAATTTGCTTTAGGTACCTTCAGTCTTTAATAAGATTGCTTGTGAGATGCACATTTAAAAATGATGTGTCAAGGGGCGCCTGGCTGGCTCAGTTGGTAGAGCATGCAGCTCTTGATCTCCAGGTTGTAAGTTCGATCCCCACATTGGGTGTAGAGATTATTTAAAAAAAATAAAATCTTAAGGAAAATATATGTGTCAAATAAAAAATTTATTAGGGTTTAAGTGAAGTGTCAGTGGATCTTAACTGTAAACTTTAACTTATTTTTAAGAATGATCACAAATAAGAAAGCTTAAATATTATTGTATACAGCCTTGGGTTACTGTTGATGTGTAGATGAACAGTGACTCAGAAATATTCAGTATTGGGCGCCTGGGTGGCTCAGTCAGTTAAGCGTCTGCCTTTGGCTCAGGTCATGATCCCAGGGTCCTGGGATCGAGTCCCACATCGGGCTCCTTACTCGATAGGGAGCCTGCTTCTCTCCCTCTGCCTGCTCCCCCTGCTTGTGCGCACGCTTTCTCTCTCTCTCTCTCTCTCTGTCAAATAAATAAGTAAAATATTTAAAAAAAAATTCAGTATTAGAACTGTTTAATAATGAATATGAAGAGGTTAGGGTATACCCAATTTTGATGTAAAATTTCAGTATGGAATCCTATTTTCCCTGGCTTTGGAAAGGATTTTTATTTTTTTATTTTAAGTAGGCTTCACACCCAACTTGGGGCTTGACCTCATGACCCTGAGATCAAGAGTTGCATGCTCTACCAACTAAGCCAGCCAGGCGCCCTTGGAAAGGATTTTAAATTGGAATTTTGCAGTATGGTTCTGTTCTCTGTAAAAGGAATTTTGGGTAAAGATCTGTCTTAGAAACGTGGAACTAAACCAGAGGATCATGTCTTAATGCTTTTATCTTCATGTTGTTAACTTAACCTGGGGCTCAGGTAAAGCTTTAGTAGTGAGGCTCTAGGACAGTGATTCCTAAATGAGAATGCTACTCAGAATCACTTGTAAAACTTTTGAAAATATGCAGGCCTCTGCCTCATCCTCCAGAGATTTGGATTAATTTGGTCTAGGACTTGGAAAAAATGGACTGTTTTTGTGATTTTGGCAATTCACGTTATATAAAAATTATAACTTCCATTTAATTAGCACTACAACCTTATGAGGTAGGTATTGTTCCTATTTTACAGATGAGGAGATAAACTTAGGTGAAATAACTTTGTCAAGGTCACTCACCTATGAAGTGTTACAGTTGAGATTTGAACCCCAGTTTGAATCCAAAGCTTGTGGTCTTATTACCATTCTTGTAACCATTGTATTATATTGTCGTCTTACCATTTTTTGTAGAAATGGAATTTGACTTGTAATTCTTTGTCTACCATTATGTGGCACACTAGGACGTTTCAGCAAAGTTATTGAGCTCGCATTGTGTGCCAGGTCTAGTTTATGTATATTGCAGATATGTCCTATTTTTCTCTGTAGTCGTATGCACTTAGGGTATACACAAAATGCTTGTCAACTATAAAAATATGGCACAGATATTACATAGAAATGTAGTACAGGAGTTTGTGTTCTAAAACTGTTAATTGTTTTTTTTTTTTTTAGATTTTATTTATTTATTCGACAGAGAGAGAGAGAAAGAGACAGAGAAGGAACACAAGCAGGGGAAGTGGGAGAGGGAGAAGCAGTCTTCCTGCCGAGCAGGGGGCCCGATGCGGGGCTCAGTCCCAGGACCCTGGGATCATGACATGAGTCGAAGGCAGATGCTTAACAACTGAGCCAGCCAGGCGCCCCCCTAAAACTATTAATTGAACAAATGTAAAAATTTTAATTAGTGTTTTTGTTTGCACACTCTGGCATACTGATTTGTCATAACATGACAGATGTTGCCACCTAAAGACCTTAAAAGATAATTCGCTTAAGCATAACTTGATTTCTTCATTTTTAAGAGGAAAACTAACAGTTTACTCTGCATTATTACAACATTTTTATGAATCTACTGTGAAAATACAAAAGTAAGAACAGTATGGTAATTTTTTGATTTATTTATTAGAGAGAGAGAAAACAAGAAGGGGGAGGGTCAGGGAGAAGTAGGCTCCCCACTGTGGGGAGCTTTATGCGGGGTTCAGTCCTGAGACTGTGGGACTCTGGGATCATGACCTGAGTCGAAGGTAGACACTTAACCAACTGAGCCACCCTCATTGACTGTTTCTTAGAGCAATTTTAGGTTTACAGCAAAATTGAGGAGAAGATACAGACACTTCCCACATAATCTCTCCCCGACCATACCCCTGCTAGCTTGGTGTATTCGTTGTAACCGATGAACCAACGTTGACCCATTATTATCAACCAGAGCCCATAGTTTACATTAAGGTTCACCCTTTGTCTTGTATGTTCTTTTTTTTTTTTTTTTTTAAGATTTTAAAGATTTGTTGTTGTTTTTGTTGTTTTTAAAGATTGATTTATTTGAGAGGGAGAGAGAGTGCCCGAGGGAGCTCGAGCACCAGCAGGGGGAGGGGCAGGGGGGCAGTGGACTTCCCACTGAGCAGGGAGCCCAGTGCAGGCTGGAACCTGATAGTCTAGAATCATGACCTGAGCCAAAGGCAGACGCTTAACCGACTGAGCCACCCAGGTGCCCCTGTTCTTTGGTTTTTGACAACAGTATAAGGACTTGTATGTACCTTTATAGCATACAGAATAGTTTTACTGCCCTGAAAATTCCGTGTTCCACCTTTTCTTCCTCCCTCTCCCCAAACCCTAGGAAGCTAGTGTGCTTTCACTGTCTTCCATAGTTTTACTTTCTCCAGAATGTCAGATTGTCCAGAATGAACACTTAGTGTTCATTTAAGGTTCCTTAAATGTCTTTTTGTGGCTTGGTCTTTTTAGTGCTGAATAATATATTCCATTGCACTACATTTATTTGTCCACTTTTTGTTTTTAAGATTTCATTTTTCAGTAATTTCTTCACCCATCGTTGGGCTTGAACTTAAAACCCCGAGATCAAGAGTCACATGCTCCACTGACTGAGCCAGTCAGGTGCTCCTGTGTCTACCTATTGAAGGATGTCATTGCTGTTCCAAGATTTGGCAATTATGGATAAACATTCATGTGCAGATTTTTGTGTGGACCTAAGTTTTCAAGTAGTTTACGTAAATACCAGAGAGCTCGCTTGCTGGATTGTATAATAAGGGTATGTTTAATACTGCCAAACAGTCTTTCAAAGTGCTGTACCTTTTTTGCCTTCCCACCAGCAATGAATGAGAGAATTCTTGTGCCACATCCTTGTCAGCATTTGATGTTGTCAGTGTTTTGGATGTTAGCCACTCTAATAGGTTGTAGTGGTATCCTGCTTTAATTTGCAATTCCCTAATATCATAGTCTAGAGCATCTTTTCATATGCTTATTTTTCACTGTATATTTTTGGTGAGGTGTCTGCTCAGATCTTTTACCTGTTTTTAAATTGTATTCTCTATTCTCTTCTTCTTGGCATTTTGTTTTTGAATGGAATGATGTTGGACCAGTGAGTAGCTGTTCAGTAAATAGCAGCCACACTATAACTTAGAACACTTATTACATATTTACCTTAAAATGTTCTTTAATGGCTTAGTCTAAAGGAATAATTGTTTTTTTTTAAGATTTTATTTATTTATTATAGAGGGGGAGAGAGCACGCACACGCGAGGGAGCACGAGCACGGGGAGAGGGACAGGGAGAAGCAGACACCCCGCTGAGCAGGGAGCCTGACATGGGGCTCGATTGATCCCAGGGCCTGGGATCATGACTTCGGTTGAAGGCAGACGCTTAACCTCCTGAGCCACCCTGGCATTCCCAGGAATGACTAATTGTAATATCACGTTACCTTTGGCTTTACAGCTACCAAAGGTAAAGATTAAATTTATTTTATCTGGAGATACTTGTAAAGTCTCTAATTGTAAGATAGGGAGTCCTGTGGTGCCTCCCAAACCTAGTTAATGATCATAATCACCTGGGATGCTTTAAAAATACAGATTCCCATATTTCATCCCTCGTCATTGTGATTAAGGAGTCTGAGGTGGAATCTTTTGTTTTTAAAATACATACCTAGTAATTCTGATTGTCAGCCAGGTTTGGGAACCAGCGTGATCAAAGGTTATTAATAATTTGTATAATCCATTTTTCTAACTGCTTTCCCTTCAAAATCTTCATTCCTCTATTGATATTTATTAACTTTTTTTGAGATTTTATTTATTTATTTGACAGAGGCAAAGCGAGAGAGGGAACACAAGCAGGGCGAGTGGGAGAGGGAGAAGCAGGCTTCCCACAGAGCAGGGAGCCCGATGGAGGGCTCAATCCCAGGATCCTGGGATCATGACCCAAGCCGAAGGCAGACGCTTAACGACTGAGCCACCCAGGCACCCCTATTTATTTAATTTTTAATGATTTTCGGGGCACCTGGGTGGCTCAGTCATTAAGCATCTGCTTTGGCTCGGGTCATGATCCCGGGGTCCTGGGATCGAGCCCCTTCATCGGGCTCTGCTCGGTGGGAAGCCTGCTTCTCCCTCTTCCACTCCGCCTGCTTGTGTTCCCTCTCTCACTGTCTCTCTCTCTCTCTGTCAAATAAATAAATAAAATCTTTAAAAATGTTTTTTCATTTGACGGGGAGAGAGAGAGAGAGCCCCCTTGTGAGCATGCACAAGCAGGGGGAGAGGGAGAGGGAGAAGCAGGCTTCCCTCGGCTCAGGAAGTCCAATGAAGGGGTTCGATCCCAGAACCCTGGGATCATGACCTGAGCCACCCAGGCGCCCCTTCTATTGATATTTTAAACTTTAGCAATATGTCACTCTCTTTTCTGCACTCAAAGTGACTTGCACTCTGTGTGGCTACATTGTTGCACTTCTATTTTTTATTGTTATTTTCACTTTTCTGCTTTTCCAGTACATTGAAGCTATTTAACAGGAGTTTACTGATTTGGAATATGCTATCAATTGTTGGATTTGATGGAAACATACTGTGGTATTTGATTATATAGATCAAAACTACATGTCCATAAAAGAACTATGAATAATAACATCTAACATTTAATCAGTTTTCTGTGTGCTGGGAATCATTCTAACTTTCATACCATGCCATAGGTACAGTTATTTCCATTTTAGAGAGAAGGAAACATGGGCAATAGGTTAAATAACTTGCTCAACATAAAACAGTGGGTAATGAAGTCAGGAGCTGCTGAGTTACTTTTGAGCAATGTGTTATGCCCTTTTAAATTAATAGCAGTACCTACTGTTCATTTGGACCACCTGAGTGGTAAGGAATTGTAAACAAATGACTAATGGATAGGCTCAGTGTGACAAGATGTAAAAAACTATAACTGAAGCTGTTATAAATTTGTAGTGAAATTTTGGATCATCTTCAGACAGACTTTGTAAAATGGCTTCTAAAATTCTTATTAAGCAGTTTCAGACTTTTTAAAATAAGTAATGCATGGTTCAAAATTAAGTCTCTTAACCATAAGCCTGTCCACCCTTGGTCCCACATTAGCAACTACTTTTATTAGTACTATATGTATTCTTTTTTATTTTTATTTTTTTAAAGATTTTATTTATTTGACAGAGACACAGCGAGAGGGGGAACACAAGCAGGGGGAGTGGGAGAGGGAGAAGCAGGCCTCTCGCTGAGCAGGGAGCCTGATACGGGGCTCGATCCCAGGACCCTGGGACCATGACCCGAGCCGAAGGCAGACGCTCAACGACTGAGCCACCCAGGCGCCCCTTACTTTTTTAATACAAATAGATAAAAGCAAATACACAGTACCCTGTTTTTCACCTTTTTGTTTAACACTTCTTGGAAATCATGCTAAACCTTTTAATAGAGAACATTCTCACTTTTTTCTAAGAGCTGCATAATATTCTACCATGGTGGGGACTAGCCATAGTTGATTTAACTACTTTGCCATTGCTGGATGGTTGTGTTAAATTTTCACATAGCATTTGTAGCTATGTTCTTAAATGTGTGAGCAACCAGCCTTGCTGCCTCAAAATAAACTCTGTTGTATTGCTTTCTGTTTTCTTAGAGTTGATTAGCATTTGTAAAATTAAAATTTCATTTAATGCTTTATTTCATGGTTTTCTTTAAAACCTGAATTTAAATTAAGGGTCATGAATATTTTAGCTTTGAAAACTGTTAACCAGAGATTGGTTCATTTAAGGCCGAAGTCTGTTACTGAAATCCTGGCGAATGTAGGAGAAAGGCACAACAAAGAAAAAGATGAAACAAAAAAAATGGGGTGGGGTGGCTGGAAAGAGGATATAGCTAATGATAAAACAGTGGGTGTAGTAATATCCAACTAACAGTTGTCTCAGATAATAAAATAATTTTAGAGTGGCTTAGACTAACATTTAAAAAGTGGACCAGACTTTGATAAAATTATATTTAAAAGAGGGGTGGGGATAGGGAATGGAATTCTAGAAAATCGGTGCTTGTGAGTTTTTATACTTCATATATATCACTACACATAGGTCATTTTCTTCCTAATCTTTAATATAATTTGTAATTTTAGACAATGTTGCTTGTTTTCTCCTTTTAAGATCGTAAACTGAGAGGAGGAATCTACCTTTTTTATTTTTTATTTTTTTATTTAAAAAAAACTCATGTATATACCCAATGTGATGGTAAAGGGCCTGGCACATACTAGTTATTTGCTAAATATTTGTTAAATGAGTGAAATTGAGGCACCTGGCTGGGTCAATCGGTAGAGCATGCGACTCTTGAACACAGGGGTCGTGAGTTCGAGCCCCACGTTGGGTGTAGAGTTTACTTAATTATAATTGAGTGAAGTTGCTTAGGATTCCATTAAGCTGTTAGATATGAGAACACCTGATTGTAATTTTTATAGTACATAAAAGGGGAAAAAAGCCCACAAGATGGAAATAACATCTCAATAGTACATTACTACTCTTCCCTGACCCTCTCCATTTGATACTGGAATGAAACCAAGTTTTTATTTTTATTGTAAGGTATTCAAAATTATTTTTTAAATTTTTTAATTTTTAAAGATTTTATTTATTTATTTATTTGAGAGAGCGCAAGAGAGCACAAGCAGGGGGAGTGGCAGAGGGAGAGGGAGAAGCAGGCTCCCCGCAGAGCAGGGAGCTGGATGCAGGGCTCATTCCCAGGACCTGGGGATCATGACCTGAGCCCGGAAGGCAGCTGCTTAACCAGCTGAGCCACTCAGGCGCCCCTATGGTAGATACTTTCTTTTGTTAAAATTGATATTTCAGAAATGGATTGTTTATGCCTGTATAGTTACTGATGAAAAATACTTTATCATAAAACAGCAAGTTGAACTTACTAGTTTTTTTCCCCCCCTTAAAGTAAGCTGTATGCCCAGTGTGGGGCTTGAACTCATGACCCCAAGATCAAGAGTCACATGCTCTACCAACTGAGCCAGCCAGGTGCCCCTGAACGTACTAGTAATTTTAATGAATTTACATATATATCTTTTTGCCATTTCCTTTTTTTACGGATTTCTTTTTTTTCCTTTTTTAAAGATTTTATTTATTTGTCAGAGAGAGCACAAGGAGGGGGAGCAGCAGGCAGGGAGAAGCAGGCTCCCCACTGAGCAGGGAGCCCAATGTGGGGCTCCATCCCAGGACCTTGGGATCATGACCTGAGCAGAAGGCAGACACTTAACCAACTGAGCCACCCAGGCGTCCCTTTTTTGGATTTCTTTAAAAACTGACAAATACTCTCTCTTAAGATTTTATTTTATGATTAAAACTTTTGTAGTTGCATTTAGTTTTATTTTGTAAGTTTTTATATTAGTTTTTAATGTTTATTGTTGAAATAATGAATTTATATGAAAATCAAGCTACAAGAATGTCAAAGATAGTGACTTTTTTGCTAATTTTACTCTTCCAGTAACAAAACTGCTATCTTTCTGGGTGTGTATCATTTCAGAACTCCCCTCCCCCCCCTTTTTTTTTAAGATTTTTAAGTAATCTCTACATCCAATGTGGGGCTCAAACTTACAGCCCCGAGAACAGGAGTCACATGCTCTACTGACTGAGCCTCCAGGTGCCCCCAGAACTTCTTCAACATGTGAAAAATACACAACAGTGATTCTCACCTGGGGGGGGGGGGGCAGTTTTGCTCCCATGGGACATTTGGCATGTCTGGAGACATTTTTGGTTATCATAGCCAGAGCGGGGGGGGGGTGGTTATTATTGACATCTAGTGGATAGAGGTCAGGGATATTGTTAAACATGCACAGGATAGTCTTCTGCCCCCCCCCCCATAAAGAAATTATCCAGTCCATAAGTCAGTAATGCTGAGGTTAGAAACTGATACACAGTTTAATTTATTTTTAAAGATTTTATTTATTTGACAGAGAGCGAGAGCAGGAACACAAGCAGGGGGAGTGGGAGAGGGAGAAGCAGACTTCCCGCCGAGCAGCGAGTCCAGTGTGGGTCTCCATCCCAGGACCCTGGGATCATGACCTGAGCCGAAGGCAGACGTTTAAGGACTGAGCCACCCAGGCACCCCTGTGTGTGTATTTATATAGATCATCTATCCATTCATGTTCAGTGCCTAGAAAAATGCCTGGTAGTTATATAATTGTTGAGTGAATATATTAATAAACTCATACTAAAATTTATCATAAACATTGTACCATTTCAGTATATATAAATCTAATTTCTTAATAGCATGAATTGTTATATTTATGAAATACTGTCATTTCTCAAATTAATTTTGCTGAGAAACACATGAAATACTAGAATGCTTATGACCAAAATAGTTTGGCCTTTACCCATCCTCTCTAGTCCAGCTTTCCAGAAGCAACAACTATCAACTCTTCTGATATTTATTTCCTTTTTTAAATAATAGAAATATACAGCTATGGTCTCTGACAATATTTTATATTACCTTTTAACTTAAAACACCTTCTATCTCCTTTCACCATATTTTAATGTAATAAAATTAAATCATTAGATTTTACATTATTATTACCATGTAAATAATAAATTGTTAATCAGGTGAATACTGTGAATACTATCCCTTCTGTACATGTTTTGTTTTTCTTGGAGTTATTTGCCTCCTCTTTTTATGTATTTCATTTTCTGTGTATTTATTGCTATTTTCGCAAAAGGTCTTGGAAAGCTGTCAGGGTTTTCAAACTCTCAATGAGAGGGCATCATACGCTTGAGAGAGAGGAGCAGGGAAGATGTCAGTCCCCTTGCTCTGATCTAGACTTGTTCTTAAAATTTGTTACAGAGTGATTATTCTGAAGCTTCTGTGGGCTCTTCCATTTGTTACAAAGTTACTATTCTGAAATTTTTGTCCACTCATCTGCAGTCGGGAGTCTCCCTCCAGATAGGTGCCCCTATCTGTGCATGCTTAAGAGTGAGATATTATAGGGCGCCTGGGTGGCTCAGTCGTTAAGCGTCTGCCTTCGGCTCAGGTCATGATCCTGGGGTCCTGGGATCGAGCCCCGCATCAGCCTCCCTGCTTGGCGGGAAGCCTGCTTCTCCCTCTCCCACTCCCTCTGCTTGTGTTCCCTCTCTCTCTGTGTCCCTCTCTGTCAAATAAATAAATAAAATCTTAAAAAAGAAGTGAGCTACTATAAGGCTAGATGGTACCTATGAGATTTTTTTACCCCTTAAAACTTATTTTTATTACCATTCTTTAGAAAGGCCTACCTAATATTTATTTTTAAAAGTCATTCATTGATAGTGGCTTTTAATCTGCTTTAGCCTTCCCATAGGTTTGTCTTCTTAAATCTTTAATTGTTTATAATTGGTTCTCTGAGCTTGTAGTTCTCTGACTTCTCCAGCTAACTTCCTGTGCAGACTTCTAATGGTCTCAGATGTCCATCATTGTAATTTTCTGAAGTTTTAGCTATATAAAAAGTCGAATTTATCATTCCTGTGCTACATTTTGTTTTGATCCTACCTGTAGGATTATATTCCATCTTTGCTGAACTTTTTTGGAGCCTGGTATTCTTTAGGTCTTCTGTCAGTTCTTTTCAGAATTCTCTTATATCCTGTATTTTCCATTATCATGTGGTCACTTTCTCCCTACATTTTTATTACTTCCACTTTACCAGCCTTACATAAACTTTAGGTCCTTGATTCTCCTTTAGTTATTCTTTTAGCCATATTGTATCTTTCTGGTTTGTCATGTCTTTGTGCTCTGTATTGTTGTTTTCACTGTTTCTGGTGTCCTTAAATCCTAGTTTTTGCATACTAGGTTCAATTTATTTATTTGTCTATTTAAGATTTATTTATTTGACAGAGAGCAGGAGAGCACAGGCAAGGGGAGCAGCAGAGGCAGAGGGAGAAGCAGGCTTTCCACCGAGCAGGGAGCCCCATGTGGAGCTCGATCCCAGGCCCCTGGGATCATGACCTGAGCCCAAGACAGATGGTCAACCGACTGAGCCACCCAGGCGCCCCGGTTCAGTTTATTTTTTAAAGTCCCATTCTCAGAGATAATGGGTATCTCAAAGCTTTAGCTTCTGTTGTGCTTTGGTATAAACAAACATATGGCATGAAGTACAGATGATTTAAATTCAGTGTCTAAAAAAGTGGTTTTTTTCTTTAAAAGTAACAGGATATCATTTTTTGCTGTGCTTTAATACATAATATACTATAATTGACTTTTTCCTCCCAATTTTATTTAAAGATATATTTATTTTAGAGAGAGAGAGGGAGTGCATGTGCGAGTGGGGGAAGGAGCAGAGGGGGAGGAGGAGAGAGAATCTTAAGCCGACTCCATGTTGAGCTCAGATTCCCACTGGGAACTTGATCTCCTGACCTTGAGTTGGTTACCTGAGCTGAAACCAAGAGTCAGATGCTTAGCCAACTGAACCATCCAGGCACCCCACCCCGATTTTTAAAATTGTGTTAAAATACAAATATAAATACCATCTTAGCTGGGCGCCTGGGTGGCTCAGGTGGTTAAGTGTCTGCCTTCGGCTTGGGTCATGATCCCAGGGTCCTGGGATCGAGCCCTACATAGGGCTCCCTGCTTGGCGGGGAGCCTGCCTCTCCCTCTGCTGTTCCCCCTTCTTGTGCTCTCTCGCTCTCTCCGTCAAATAAATAAAATCTTTAAAAAAAATTTATCATCTTAGCTATTTTTATGTATACACTTTAGTACTGGGCAACCATCACTACAGTCCATCTCCAGAACTCTTTTCATCTTGTAAAACTGAAACTCTGTACCCATTAAACGATAACTACCCATTCTCCATCCCTGCAGTTACTGGTAACCCACCTTCCTACCTTCCGACTCAGTGAATTTGACTACATATGTTATGTAAGTGGAATCATTCAGTATTAGTCTCTTTGTGACTGCTTTATTTTACTTAGCATTATGTCCTCAAGGTTCATCCATGTAGCATATGTCAAAATTTCCTTCCTTTTTAAGGCTGAATAATATACCATTGTATATATATGCCACAGTTTGCTTATCCATTCATCTGTTGATGGACACTTGGATTGCACATAACTTTAACTAGTGTGAATGATGCTGCTAAAACATGAGTGTACAAATATATCTTCAAGACTCAGCTTTTATTTCTTTTGGTGTAACTCATTTTTACTTGGTATTAAAATTGATAAATTCAAGGGTACCTGGGTGGCTCAGTTGGTTAAGTGTCTGCCTTCGGCTTGGGTCATAATCCCAGGGTCCTGGGATCGAGCCCCACAACGGGCTTCTTGCTCTGTGGGGAGCCTGCTTCTCCCTCTGACTCCTGCTCCCCCCGCTTGTGTTTTCTCTCTTTGTCAAATAAATAAAATCTTTAGAAAAATTGATAAATTCAGTACTTATAGGGTATACATGTTTTCATTTGATACAGTGTTCTTTTCAAAATCTGAATTCAAGGCGCTTATTTTATTTTGATTTTTTTTTAAAGTTTGAACATTTTTTTAAGTGGTAAGACTGCATGAATTTTTGTGAACAATTTTACATGAAATCATGTGACTGCTGATTTAAGGCAACAGTGCTCAATCAAACCTATCAGAATTTGAATTTGATACAGAAATTTTCAACAGAAGCACGCAAAGCAGCTAGTTGCTGTCTGTAAATCTTCAGCTCTTCCACCTTCCCCTCTAACTCAGCAGATGTCTTTACCTCCTACTTAGCAGAGAAAATAGAAACCCATCAGATGGGAAGTTCTTTATCTTCTTGCTACCAAGTCTACAAGTTGTATATGTGCACACATAGCCCTTCCTTGTAGGCTGCTCTTAAAATGGGAGACATTTCTCATAAGGCTTATTTCTACTGATTGTTCATTTATTTATTCATTCATTGGCTTTTTATTAAGCACCTACTCAATGGGCATGTGTTTGGGGATAAAGCTATAAACAAGATACAGCTCTTGCCCTCTTGAAGCTTAGATTCTATTGAGTAGAGAAAGAAAATAAAGGTGGTCAGATGGTGATAAGTGCTATTGAGGTAAGTAAAGCAGAGAAGGGTGATAAGGAATGGATTTGTGTGTAAGAGATTACTATTTAAATGGGAAGACATCACTGCTGAACATTAGATATCTTTTGTTCCTCTTTTCCTTTATTATTATTATTATCATTACTATTTTTTTTTTTTGCAAGCCGGGCCTCGGGGAAGGCATTTAATGATCAGTGGGGACACCACACAGCCCCATACAAAAGCACCAAACTTAGCTCTGAAGGAAAACACACACCAGACTTGCCTGGAGAAGGGGCTGCCTTTCATTTGGCTGGGGGAGGGGGAGGAATGTTTCCAGGGCCTTCGGAGGGCAGTGGGGGCCTCAGCATCGGGGGCATGGGAGTTGGGGGATGTACCCCAGGATTTGAGGGGTGAACTCCAGGAGGCTGGGGGTAGACCCCAGGAGCTGGTGGGTGGACCCCAGGGGCCTGGGGATGAACTGCAGGAGCTGGAGGGTGCACCCCCGGGGCCTGGGGGTGAACTGCAGGAGCTGGTGGATGTACCCCTGGAGCCTGGGGGTGAACCCCAGCAGATGGGGGAGGATGGACACCTGGAGCAGGTGGGTGGACCCCTGGGGCTGGAGGGTGGATACCCGGAGTCGGTGGGTGAACCCCAGATGTTGGTGGGTGGACCACTGGTGCCGGGGGGTGGACCCCAGATGTTGGGGGGTGGACTCCTGGGGCCGGGGGGTGGACACCGGGAGCTGGGGGGGGGGCAGCTGGGGAGGGCCTGGAGGCCCTGAGGGTGCAGGCCCACTGGGCGGCATGGGTGGCAGAGGCAGGCCTCCTGGTGGTGGCGGGGGCAAAGACTCTGGCAGAGGCGGCCGGGGGTGGGGGAGACAATCGGGGGGGGGGGGCGGGGGTCTCTTCTTCCCAGGAGGCCCAGCAGGGAGGCTTGGAGGGGCTGGTGGCTTCTCCATCTTGGAGTGAAACTGCAGGAAAAACTGCTTGGTTTCCCGATTCCAGTGAGTCCAGAACTTGCCTTCGGCCTTATCGATCTCCCCCTGCTGGGGGGAGACCTTGAAGGCGATGGTCTCATAGGGCTCGGCAGCCCTGAGCAGGTACTGTCAGCGCCCGTCAGGAGGCTTGATCCTCTGCTCATAGGCAGACATGAAGCGGTGGCGGGGCATGATGCCCTCGGCGATCTCAGGGTAGTCAATCTGGAAGAGGAGGCTCTGCTGGCCCATCTCCGTGTCCCTCTGCTTGGTCAGTTTGTAGCCTGGGCGGCCAATCTTCACAAACTTCTTCACCTCCACCTTGACCTTTTCTGGCGCTGGCTGGGCGGGGCCTCCTTGGCCTCCTTGGCGGCTCGCCAGGCCAAGTTGGTCTGATGCTTCTTCCCTTGGGTATGTGCCAGGTAGCTGCCCTCGTTGTTGTGCAGGGTCAGACACAGCTTGCACTCATATGAGCCCAGATGATTCTTCATGAAATATGGGTCGTTGTTGATGTCGATGGTCTCCAGGGCCAGCTGCCAGAGGTGCTCCCTGCGATCTCGGTTGCTCTCCGAGGAGGAGGCCACGCCTCTACTCCCGGTCTTCCCCCCGGGGCGGTGCTAGAAGTCCATGGTGAGGGTGCTGGGGCTTTACCACACTGGTCCCTACCAGTGAGACCAAGTCTCACCTCCTTCAGGAAGCCTTCCTCGACTGCCCAAGCACACGGTGTGCACTCCTGAATTTCTTCTGCTTGTCTCCACTTGCTTCTCCCAAGCTAAATTCTACTTCTGTGGCTCAGCTCTAAATTTGCTGAAAGCAAGGAAGATCTCTATCCATCCACCTGCATCTTCTGCCCCGCGCTCCTCCTCACCCCCCCTTTTCCTTTATTATTGTCTTCTTTTGTGTTAGATATTTTCTGGTGTACCATTTATTTTATTTTTTAAAGATTTTATTTTTTGATAGAGAGCACAAGTAGGCAGAGAGGCAGGCAGAGGGAGAGACAGAGAGAAGCAGGCTTCCTGCTGAGCAGGGAGCCCAACGTGGGGCTCGATCCTGGTACCCTGGGATCAAGACCCGGGCCAAAGGCAGCCACTTAACTGACTGAGCCACCCAGGCGCCCCTGGCCATTTAATTAATTTTTTTTTGTGTACCATTTTAACTTGTTCTTTTACTGTAGTTTTTTAATTTTTTTAAGATTTTATTTATTAGAGAGCTAGAGAATACCAGGGGGAGCAGCAGAGGGAGAGGGAGAAACAGGCTCCCCGCTGAACAAGGAGCCCAATGCGGGGCTCAATCCCAGGACCCTGAGATCATGACCTGAGCCAAAGGTAGATGCTTAACCAACTGAGCCACCCAGGTGCCTCTAAAAATTACATCTTTATCCATTGTATACTACCAACGCATTTCTAACTATCTGCTGAATGTGGTCCTCTTTTAAATCACATATGAGGGGAAAAAAAAGTTACAAACAAAAAACATACAGTGTTTTTTATAGTTACCTGAAAAGTTGCCTGTACTGATGCTCTGTATTTTTCATATGGATTTGAATTACTGGTTAGTGGCTTCTCATTTTACCCTGAAGGGCTCCTTTTAGTATTTTTTTTTAGGGCAAGTCTACTAGCAAGCTTTTTCAGTTTTTGTTTATCAGGAATGTCTTAATTTCTCCTTCAGTTTTGAAGGACAGTTTTGTTGGATATAGATTCTTGGTTGACACTCTTTCACTGCTGTGAATATATCATTCTACCACTTCCATGGTTTCTCTGAGAAATCAGCTGTTAATCTTGTTTGTGACAAGTTGCTTTTTTCTTGATGTTTTCAAGATACTCCTTTTCTTGCTAACTGTTGACTTTTTTTGTTTTTAAAGATTTTATTTATTTGACAGAGAGCACAAGCAGGGGGAGTGGGAGAGGGAGAAGCAGACTCCCCGCTGAGCAGGGAGCCGGATGCAGGGCCCAATCCCAGGACCCTGGGATCATGACCTGAGCTGAAGGCAGACACTTAATGACTGAGCCATCCAGGCGCCCCGTTAACAGTTTTGATCATGATATGTGTTGAGCCAATCTCTTTCAGTTTAGGCTCCTTGAAATCCATTGAGCTTCTTGGATGTCTATATTAATTTTTTTTTTAAATCAAACTGGGAAATTTGGGGCCCTTATTCAAATACTCTGTCCTTTTCTCTCTCATCTCTCCATTATGCATTTATTGGTATCCTAATGGTATCCCACAGGTTTCTGAGACTCTGTTCATTTATCCTCATTCTTTATTTTTATCAGACTGGCTAATCTCAGTTGAACTGCCTTCAAAATTTGCTGATTCTTCTGCCAGCACGTATCTACTGTGAGCCTATCTATTGAATTTTTCATTTTAGTTACTGTATTTCTCAAATCTATAATTTCTATTTGATTGTTTTAAAAATAATTTTTGTTGGCATTGTCAGTTTGGTGACACATCATTTTCATATTCTCCTTCAGTTCTTTAGACATGGTTTCCTTTAGTTTTAACATTTAAAATAGTTGTTTTAAAATCTTAGTCTAGTAAGTTAATTGTGTTTCCTTAGGGATATAGTTTATATTGACTGCTCTCCCCCCACCCCCTGGATTTTTTACTGCTGATATTAATACCATACCATAAAGTCTGTATTTTGTTGTCATATGTGGTTACTGTAAGCTAATGAATAGACAGATACTTCCTTGGATGCCTGGAACATGTAAGTCTTCCAGTTTTTGCTAAGGGGCTCTATGTGTATGTTTTGTACATGCCTTTAGCACTCAGCCAGGCAGTTTACACCTCTGTTCTAGCATTCTTTTTCTGCTTGTACAGAGCCTAAAGTTTAGGGCCACAGTGTTTGACAATTGCCTCTGACTGTTTTTGGACAAAGGCACCCAGAGAAAAGGCTGTTTGGACTAGATGAGCTGAGTCAGGTCAAATAAAGACAGCTTTGCTAGAGTAGAGTCTTCCGGGGAACTGCCAGATAGGTCAAATAATGGCAGTTCTCTGGGAGTGTGACTTTGAAGGAGCTCCAATCCTATTCTGGCCCCTCTAGTGGCTGCGAATTTTCACTGTAATTGCAGGCTGTTGGTTTTTCATGGCTACATGGAACTGGGATGTAAGGAGAATAGGGCAAATGACAAAGTGGCAGAGCTTGCCAGTCCTAACAGAATTCAGCCATATTTGTTGAATAAACACTCCCTAGATAGCTGCAGTGCTTTGTAATTTCCACAGTTTGGAAAAGATGATTCTTAGAACTTCTGTTGTAATATCTTTCATGAAGGAGAGAATTTCAGAGGTCTTTACTCTGCTCCTCTTATTAATAAGAGTAACACTAGGACTTAGGGTGTGTAGGTTCCTTCTCCACGCTCAGGGGGCTCAGGGGGACCTGAGGGTTGAGGATTTTCAGGTTAATCAACCCATATCCCCATTCTGTTTTTTCAGGGTTCCAAGTCTTTCTCTTTTTCTATTCATTCCTTAACCTTGATAAAGCAGACCTGTTCTGAGAGTTTAACTTTCTTTGGAGCTCTGCTACTCATGATTAAGACCTGGTCCTGCCCCTTAACCTTCTGTGACCTTAGCTGCTACAGATGAGTGACTTTTTATGCTACCAAAGAACCTTCTGGCTTTCATATTTAGTTTTTAATTCCCCATTACTCACTTTGACCTCTTGTTACATTTTTTCCAGAGGGTTAATTGCCTTTAGTAACGACAGCCTAATTTCATGATCCTTATAATTACTGTTTTCTTATATTTCTTAAATGCCTAATACATTGTACCTTATAGTGCAGGGTTTGGCAAACCATGGCTTGCAGGTCAAATCCAGTTCTGGGCCTACCTGTTTTTGTTATACCCCATTTTTAAAAAGTTAAAAAATGAAAACAACAAATAAGAATAGAATACAAAATAGTATCTAGTCCTTTAAAAAAGGTTGGCCAGGGTGCCTGGGTGGCTCAGTTGGTTAAGCGACTGCCTTCTGCTCACGTCATGAACCTGGAGTCCCAGGATCGAGTCCCGCATCGTGCTCCCTGCTCAGCAGGGAGTCTGCTTCTCCCTCTGACCCTCCTCCCTCTCATGCTGTCATTCTCTCTCTTTCTCTCAATAAATAAAAATCTTTTAAAAAAATAAAAATAAAAAAGGTTGGCCAACGTCTGTATTCCCTTTCACTGGAAAACTACCCAGTTTACCTACAGTGAAAGTTTTAACTGTTGACTGCCACTTTGTGCAAGGGGCTCCCTGTTCTGCTCATCACCAGTGGTGGGTTTCTCTGAAGCTGGGCAGCTAGGTGATCCAACTCCAAAACTTCACTGTAGAGCCTGCTTTCTTGGACCATTCCCATCACCAGTGGCTGTAAGTTAGTTTCCCTGGGGAAACTGAGATGGTGATTTGCATGCAGAAGTCTATTAGGGGATGTTTTTAGGATCAACATCTGTAGAAAGAATGGAAAGGAAACAGAAGGGAAAAGTTGGGCTGTAATGTACTATCAACAAAAGCCACAGTTGACTCCATGGGAGCTCTGAAGCTGGAATAACTCTCAGAGTTGTCCAGAGTTGTGGGAAGGTGCTGCGCCCTTATGCCCCTGTTTTTGTTTTTGTTTTAATTTTTTAAAATTTTTATTTGACAGAGTGAGATAGAGCGCACAAGCTGGGGGAGCTGCAGGCAGAGGGAGAGGAGAAATAGGCTCCCTGTGGATCAGGAAGTCCAATGCGGGGCTCGATCCCGAGGTCCTGGGATCATGACCTGAGCCGAAGGCAGCTGCCCAACCAACTGAGCCACCCAGGCACCTCTGTGCCCCTGTTTTAATCAGTTACTTGATGGAGGCCACTTGGGCAGGCACCTGTCTTTAGCTGAGGCAATTCCTGAAAAGGCCATGACAGGTGAAGACTGTTTTCCAGCAGCACTTCCAGCAGCTATACAAGAAATTGTTCAGTTTTTTTTTTTAATTTATCTGAGAGAAAGTGCCCAAGCTGGGGAGGGGCAGAGGGAGAGGGGGAGGGGCAGAGAGAGAGAGAGAGAGAGGCAGACTCCCCACTGAGCAGGGAGCATGCAGGGCTCAATCCCAGGACCCTGGGATCATGATCTGAGCCTAAAGCCAATACTTAACCAAAACGACTGAGCCACCCAGGCGCCCCAGAAATTATTCACTTCTGAAAGGGAATCTGGGTAGCACATCAGTGTACCCTTCATATAGCTGCTGCTTTTTCTTTTTAAGATAGATTTATTTATTTGAGAGAGCATGAGTGGGGGAAGGAGCAGAGGAAGAGAATCCCGCTGAGTGGGGAGCCCGATGTGGGGCTCTGTCCCAGGACCCTGAGATCATGACCTGAGCCAAAGTCAAGAGTCGGCCACTTAACCCACCGCCACCCAGGCACCCCTACAATTTACACACTTTATAATAGGGGAATATAAATGTGTATAAAACTAAATATGATGAATTGTGCTGAATACCAGTAGAAGTTTTACTGAGTGAGTCCTTACTCTTGAGAAGATATTTCACTAATTTTAATTTGTAATTTCAATAAAACATCATTTGCCATTGTAATTTTCCTTCTAATTATCACCCATCTGGGTATGTCATTAAACCTTCCACAGGTCTTTTCTTTTTTCTTCTTTCTTCCCTCCTTTCCTTACCTGCTAGTTGCCAGACACCTTCTAAATGCTTGGGATAGTGGCAGCTGGTTGGCTCATTTGGAAAGGCGTGGGACTCTTGATCTCCGGTTGTGAGTTTGAGCCCCACATTGGGTGTAGAGATTACTTAAGGAAATTAAAAAAAAAAAAAAATGCTTGGGATATAACCTAGAACTAAACATTCAAATATCCCTGCTCTCACAGAACTTAGTTTTTATTTGGCCTGAGGGTGGGAGGAGAGAAGTGATAATCTATAAATAAGTTATTGTGAAATTATGTGAATAAATGAAAAGTATTGTTAGAAAGTTGTAAGTATTGTACGAAGAAAAAGAGAGTAAGGGATGGGGGTATACAGGGCTGTGGAACAGTTTGTGCTTTTTGAAAGGAAAGTTAGGATAGGTCTCATTGAGAAGACTACATATGAGCAAAGATGTGGTAAGGGGGAGTTAGTTATGTGGTGGAAGAACTCACTGCCATTGCGACCAAGGCCCCAAGAAAAGTAGGTGCTAGATGTGTTCAGAAACTAGTAGGGGTGATCAATATGGTTGAGGTAGAGTGAAGTGTAGGGGAGAGTGGTAGGAGGGGAGAGCTGAGATGTTAAAAATAAAAAAGGACTAGACTATTAAGACTCTCTTGGCCATGGTAAGGACTCAGGCTTTCTTTTCTGAGTGAGATGGGCAGCCATTGCAGAGTTTTGAACAGAAGAGTGACATGTCAGGCAGGAATGTACTGGCATCTAAGTTGAAAACAGGGTGTGTGTGTGTATATGTATATATGTCCCCAGTGCTTAGACCAGTACATTGAGCATCCTAAGTATACTATAAGCTCTCTTTCTCTCTAGCCAGGGATGAAAACTTGGATTTTAATACTCATTTGTTTTGACTAGTAACAGAGCTGTTTAAAACCTGCAATGTGGAGTAGGAAGACAAATTGTGTGGGAGAAAAAAATTATGTATATTTTTATCAATGTGAGGAGAAGATAAATGAATGTTTTAGAGGGAATGTTTAGATTGATAGCAATATTCTTTTTTTTTTTTTTTTGGCTTTATTTATTTGAGAGAGAGAGTGTGAGAGCAAGAGAGAGTAAAAGCCGGGGGTGGGGGAGAAGCACGCCTCCTGCTGAGCAGGGAGCCTAATGCACTGGGCTCAGTCCCAGGACCCTGGGATTATGACCTGAGCCGAAGGCAGATGCCCAGCTGACTGAGCCCCCCCAGGCGCCCTGATAGCAATATTCTTAATTTTAAAATGTTTTACTTTTAATTGTGGGGAGACTGTAGAAAAGCCTAGAAAAGAAAATGCAAATGACTTACCTCACCATCTAGAGATAACCATATTAATATTTTGGTGTTAGGATATGTATGTGGTAGGTGATACTTTATATAAAAATATAAATACTCAAAAAGATGAGTGATATTTTAGTATATTTTCCCTGAACTTGAAGTATAACATCCATTTAGTATAGTGATCTTAAATATACAATTTGATGAATTTTTACAAACTTACACACCAGTGTCACAATCACTCAAGATGGAGATCAAAATGGAGAATATTACTAGTGCCCCAGATGTGTCTATTTTGTTCTTACTTTGTCACCACTCCCAACCAGAAGTTACTACTAATCTGACTTTCATCATCACAGATTACTTTTACCTATTTTATATTTTAACATTGCAGTTTTACAGTAAGTACTCTTTGGTGTCTTTTTTCCCCCTCAGCATTATATTTTCTATTCCTGTGTTCCTTTTTTTCACTTAAAATTCTCCACGCAGTTAGATTCTTCAACCGCCCCCCCTTTTAAAGATTTTATTTGTTTGAGAGAGAGCACAAGCCAGGGGAAGGGGTAGAGGGAGAAGCAGACTCCCCGCTGAGCAGGGAGCTCTGCATGGGGCTCAATCCCAGGACTCTGAGATCATGACCTGAGCAGAAGGCAGATGCTTAACCAACTGAGCCACCCAGGTTCCCCAAGGTTCTTTACCTTTCAGAGACATAACCATCTGATATGATTTTAAAAATCTGTAAAAATATGTTGATGAGACACTTGGGGGAATATGAATATGGATTGGCTATTTTTTGTTAAAGATTTATTTGAGAGAGAGAGTGGGTGGAGGGACAGAGGAAGAGAATCTCAAGCAGACTGTGCTGAGTTGGGGAGCCCAATGTGGGGCTCAATCTCATGACCCTGAGATCATGACCTGAGCCAAAATTAAGAGTCAGACACTTAACCACCTGAGCCACCCAGGCACCCCTGGATTGGCTATTTGATAATACAAAGAATCACTGTTAATTTTACTAGGTGTGGTAATGGCATTTTGTTCATATAAATGAAATACCCTCATTTGTTACCAAAGTACACAAAAGTATTTATGGGTGAAATAAGATATCTGGAAATTGCTTTAAAATATATCACTGGGGGTGGGAGAAGGGGAAAAGGTAGAGGGAAGGTGAGGTGAAAGAAGATAATCAAATTTAATATTCTTTGGAAGCTAGGTGATGCATACAAGGGACAAGTTTCAATTTCTCTATATCTTTGTCAACACTTGTTATTTTTTTTCTCTTTTTTTTTCTTTTCTTTCTCTCCCCCCTGCCTTTTTTTTTTTTAAGTAGTCATTCTAACAGTTCTGAGGTTGTTGTAGCTTGGCTTACATTTCTTTAATGATCAGTGATGTTGACTGTGTTTTCATATGCTTGTTGGCCATTTGTATATCATTTTGGTCTATTCAGATCGGCCCGTTTTTATATCAGGTCATTTGTTGCTCTTGAGCTTTTTCTATACTATTACCTCTGCTGTTGTGTTGGAGAATATTTAAGAGATCTTCATAACTTTTTTTATATTATGTATGTTATACTAATGCACTGGGCTCAGTCCCAGGACCCTGATATATTCAATATACTTCATTCATCAATATATCAATACTGATATATTCAGATACATATGGTTTTTTAGTGGTATTTTTCTAATAAGTCTTTTTACGACATGGCTTCCAGCTTTATCTCCCTGGTATCGTCTCCTTCCTCTCTTCTACCCCTCTCCCCTGAGACATATAAAGTTCTAGTCATGCTTTGTTTCTTTAAATTCTGGTAAAGTTAGTGTGTCCTCTTTCCCCTTAGGCCTTCACACATGCTGTTCTCTCTGCATGGAACAGTTCCTCTCCTGTTTGAACTATTTTCTCTTCAATTGAGAATTTAGCTGTTATTTCCTCTGGGAAATCATCTCTGAGCCTGCAAGTATAAATTAGGTCCTCCTCCTATGTGGTGAACTTCCTTTATCATATTTATTGAGCTGCATTGCACAGGCCTGATCTGTTTACTCTCTCTCCTATAGTAGGCTATAAGCTCTGTGAGAGTAGGATTGTATTGTCCTTTTGTGCATCACTGTATCCCTAAAACCATAGGAAGCACTCTGTAAATAATTGTTGCAAGAATAAGCAGCAGAACTAATATTTAAACAAATCTCTAGTATGTGTAGGGCACTCTGGATGATATAAAAGTGAACACAAGTTCTTTTGTTCAGGCAGCTTCAAATGTAATGGTGAAGGAGGTTTCCTCTTTGCCCTCCTTCACCTTACCTTCAATATAACTGCAGGCTGTTAAATTTTTGGGTTTATTTGTACAAAGATCAATTCAAATTGAGCACCAGCAAACCAGAAATTGTTACGAGGGCTCCGCAGACAGGATTCAGCTCCAATTCACCTCCAATTAACAAGGAGGTGGCATTATTTGGGAAAGCCTTGTTGGCTGTTCGTGATTGGTTGTTCCTAGGTTTGGATTTCTTAACCTTTAGGCATTACAGGTTTAGGTTTTGGTTTGCTTATGTAGGCTACTAAGGCATTAAAGCCAACTCAGTCTAGTGGCTTCCTTGTTTAACAAAGCCATCCAATATGATCA
Source organism: Eumetopias jubatus (assembly GCF_037043125.1). Classification (NCBI taxonomy): domain Eukaryota; kingdom Metazoa; phylum Chordata; class Mammalia; order Carnivora; family Otariidae; genus Eumetopias; species Eumetopias jubatus. Next base: position 64,949,450 of record NW_028274813.1, read on the forward strand.
TATCTGGTCATAGGCTGATGAAAATAGAGCCTAGGAATATAGCTAACTTAACCCCAAAGTAGCTGGTCAGTGTATTCTCTTTCTTATATTATTTGAGGTAGACTAAGTCGTAATTAATTATCTTAATCCCAGTTACTTCCTTTTCTAGTATTGTCACAGAGGGAGTCTCCTGTGCAGTGTCCGTTTTAGGCTGACAGTTATGGTCACATTTTCTGGCACTTTTCTTATAAACTTACAGGTTAAGGAAGGTGTGTCGTCCTCCCCCCCCCCTTAAAAAATACCAAGTTTGTGCTGTCTCTTAAGAGTCTTGTACCCTTAAAGACTCTAGTAGAGTACCCTAACACTCTGGTTTGCTGTCACATTACCTCTGTTTAGCTCCTTGGATCGTTGAGCCAGGATTTTTCTTTTTTTGAAATACGTAAAGGAGTCTCCTAAATTTGTAGTTTCTTGTCCTGTCTCAGGTCCACATTTCTGAATTGGAATGACATAGATGTTCTTATCTCTGGGCTTTATTTCTGTTTCTTGGTATAGCTTATCATTATTGTCATCATTAAGTCTATAATTGCACAGGATTCATTTCCTTTATTAATCTTACTCTTTAGAGTCTAGACATTTAAAAAGAGAAAATTTATATTCTGTCCCAGTTTTGTGGTTTTATCACCAGTTATATGCTTTAATTTTGTTTTACTGTGGCTCAGCAAATTTGTACTTTGTATTGTATATATTTGTTTAGTAAATGTATTTGGTAAAATTAAGAGTAAATAACTGAAAATATGGTGTACTAGCAAAAATATCCATAACTCATTAAATGTAGGAATTGGCATAAACAGCATAGAAGAATTAATGGCTAGAGCAGCTTTGTGGATTTGAGAAACACTACACAGTGTAAGCTATGCGCGCGCATGCGTGTGTGAGAGAGAGAGAGAGAAAATGTGTGTGTTAAAATTCAGCATTTTCCCCCTCTGACTTGAGCATCTGTTAACAAATTCTAATTAAGTAGCACAGTTTACTCCTGAAAAAAATCATTGATACCTTTGATTTAGTAGTGGGGCTTTGTATCTCAGTTACATTAAAGTATGTGTGAGCCAGAGTGAATGATACTTTTTTATTTCTTAGACTCAGAGAAACATTAATTTATTCGACACATATTTAGTTGGCACTGCATTATACAGAATGGAAAATGCGATTTGCAAGATGTTAAGGTGGTATCGGAGGGCTATAACTGTGGCCTATGTTTTCAGAGAATTTACTGTCTGCATAGTACAGAAAGTAAAAGAAATATAGGAGTAATGATATTAGGTAAAAGGTTTATTAACCTTTTAGATTAGGTTCTCATCTTATTTGCAAATATATCATGTATAGCTACTACTGTAATTTTCAGATTCCTGATAAATGCTTGGGTTCTTGAAGGTGTTTCAGCCAAATGCACATCATTTCTGAGCAAAATCTGAGACTGCCCCTGTGAGGAAAAACTCATCTCATCTGTATCTCCTGGGCTATCCATAGTTTATCAGTACAGTTGACTCTTGAACCTTGCAGGGGTTAGGAGGTGCTGACCCCTGCATCGTTGAAAATCCTCATTTAACTTTTGACTCCCCCAAAACTTCACTACTAATAACCTACTGTTGAAGGGAAGCCTTATGGATAACATAGTTAACAGTGTTGTATGTATTATATACATACTGTATTGTTATAATAAAATAAGTTAGAGAAAAGAAAATGTTAACAGTTATAAGGAAAAGAGGGGCGCCTGGGTGGCTCAGTCCTTAAGCATCTGCCTTCGGCTCAGGTCATGGTCCCTGGGTCCTGGGATTGAGCCCCGTATCGGGCTCCCTGCTCCACGGGAAGCCTGCTTCTCCCTCTCCCCCTGCTTGTGTTCCCTCTCTCGCTGTCTCTCTCTCTGTCAAATAAATAAATAAAATCTTTAAAAAAAAATCATAAGGAAAAGAAAGTACATTTAACAATATTGTATAATATTTGTCAAAAAAATCTGTTTATAAGTGGGCTCATGCAGCTCAAACTACTGTTGTTTGTGGGTCAGCTGTACTTCATTTCAGACACCCAAGTGTGTGTGTGTGGTTTTTTTTTTTAAAGATTTTATTTATTTATTTGAGAGAGAGAATGAGATAGAGCATGAGAGGGAGGAGGGTCAGAGAGAGAAGCAGACTCCCTGCTGAGCAGGGAGCCGGATGTGGGACTCGATCCCGGGACTCCAGGACCATGACCTGAGCCGAAGACAGTCGCCTAACCAACTGAGCCACCCAGGCACCCTGTGTGTGTGTGTTTTTAAGATTTTATTTATTTACTTGTCAGAGAGTGCACAGGGGGAGCAGCAGGCAGAGGGAGAAGTAGGCTTCCCGCTGCGCAGGAAGCCCAGTGCAGAAGGCAGACGCTCAACCGACTAAGCCACCCAGGCATCCCAAATGTGGGGTTTTTCTAAACATTAAGCATTTCTGTGATACCAGCTGGGTGTCCTGCAATTTTATTCAATTCTGACAGTATCTACCTGAAGATAGCATCAGATCCCACAGGTTTAAGGGCTCAGTCCTACAAAACACACTCCACTCCCCTCCCCCACTTTGGGTGCTAATTGCCAATGCAGATTGTCATCTGTGCTTTTGACCCACCACCTGTAAATAGGGGTTCTGACTATCTTGCCCATACCAGGGACTTTGGTCACAAGTGGGCAAAATTGGAGACCTCCTATTTTGTGGAGTGAACGAGGGAAGGAGCAGAGGGAGAGGGAAAAGCAGATTCAACCCTGAGCATGGTGCCCGACTTGGGGCTCGATCTCAGCCTGAGCCGAAATCAAGAGTCCGATGCTTAACTGACTGAGCCACTCAGGAGCCCCTCATGCTGAGTTTTAAATGTCTTAAGTATCTTCTTAATTTTGATCATTAATGTACTGAATTAACATAGACTAGATGAACAGAATTTCTGGAATCACAAACACTTGCTTAACCGAAGTGAGTTCTTCCTTTATGCATGTATAAAATGTCTCATTGTTTTTTTTAAAGTATTGTCATTTACTGTAGATGAATTAGATACTTCCAGGTTTAAGATTTAGCTAGAAATTATATACATATGGTCATTCCAATATTTTACAACTGAGGAAACTGAGAAACTAATTATGACTTCATTTTTTCAGCAACGAATATTTATTGAGTTTTTACTTATGCCATGTACTATCCTGGGTAATAGGAATACATCAGTGAAAAAAAAAAGGAATACATCAGTGAACAAGAGAAATATCCATAATTTTGTGGAGCTTATGTTTTAGTGACATTTGTTTAATTAGTGGCAAAACAAGGACACTTGATTTTGTTTAGTGTTTTGATTTTCTTAGTATGAAATTGGACTGGCAGATATTTTGCATCCTGCTTGCTGGTTCATAAAGTTTTGTCATGACTGCCTAGAGCCTAAGTTACTTATGTGAATTCTTTTCTAACACTACTGAGGCACAGTTATGATGTCTACCTTGGGTTTGGGAGGGGACCTGGTAGTATCATGAGATTGTCAACCCTGACATTATTTCTCTACCTGATTTTCTCTCCCCACTCTGTGGAGCAGCTTTATAGTGTGTAGTTTGGTGATCAGGAGAAGCTGCTCTAGAGTGAGACTGCTTAGATTCAAATCTTAGGGTCTCACTGCTATTATTAGGATGTTGGCCAAGTTTCTTAACCCCTTTGTACCCGATTTGTCTCTTCTGTAACGCGGGGAAAATAATACCTACTCAGGATCATTTTAAGGAGTAAATGAGTTCATACACTTAAATACTTAAAACTGTTTGGCACATAGCATACTTGACAGATACTTGTGATGGTTATTATTCCTCCTTTTCAATTTACAATTCTCAAGTCCCGAAATTCTGATAATCAAAAGGTTTTTTTAACTAATTGATGGCAGGAACCTTATCTGAAGTGATACAAAGCTATTTATAGTCTTTATCCCACTTACTGAAAAGTCATATACTTTGTTGTATTTGTTTGATTTTGTTACTGCCGCAGTTGGCAGTGAATGAGGTGTTACCTAATATGTAGTATATACACTTCAGTAATAAATTCCAGAACACATCTGGCCTGAAGGGTTTTGGTAAAGGAATGTAGACCTCTGCTAGTCAAATTCACAGCTAAGCATGTCTTTTTTTTTTCACATTAGTATCTCAAAATTTATAATGATTTTAAGTAGCTTACCTGGTTAGAAATTTCCTTAATTGAGGACTAAAAAAGTGCTTGAGAGAGTAATAAATTCCCCTCGGCTGCTGTTTTTTTTTTTTAATTTTTTAAGATTTTATTTATTTATTTGACAGAGCGCACAAGCAGGGGGAGCAGCAGGCCAGAGAGAGAGGGAGAAGCAGGCTCCCCGCTAGGGAGCCCAGTGCGGGGCTTGATCCCAGGACCCTAGATCATGACCCCAGCCGCAGGCAGACATTTAACCAACTGAGCCACCTAGACGCCTCAGAGTTGCTGCTCTTGAAAATTTGCTTATAAGATTATTTTTTATTATTTGTAATCTTTTTTTTTTTTTTGAAGATTTTATTTATTAGAGAGAGCACAAGAGGGGTAAGGTCAGAGGGAGAAGCAGACTCCCCGCTGAGCAGTGAGCCCCATGCGGGACTCAATCCCGGGACTCCGGAATCATGACCTGAGCCGAAGGCAGTCGCCCAGCCAACTGAGCCACCCAGGCACCCTATTTGTAATCTTTATTTTTACTATAAAATTTGAAATATCTCCTGGGAGATATAAAAAAATTATAAGAAAAAAGGTTTTAAGAAACATACCAGTCTTGAGAACGTAGTATTATACTTAGTCAACGTAATCATTATTGGCTTTCCTGAAGAATCTTGTCAGCAGAAAAAAAAAAAAAAACGAAAGCTGAAAGTCACTTATATATAGAAGCCTTTTCCACTTAGTCACTTTTTAAAAAATTTATACCTGGCCATATCTCAAAAAGAATTTCATTCTCTTTTCAAAGATACATAAGTAACAATAAAATATGTTATAAGTAGTGGAGTTTATTTGTCCTTAGCTTAGATATAATTTGGATTCTTCACTTGCTACAAAATAGAATCGTTGAGGGAAGAGGGAAGCTTGTTGCTAGTACTTCAATAAAAGAGATAATAAACTTGACCAAGAGTCAAGAAAACTCTTTTAAAAAGTTGGTAGAGGGGGGCACCTGGGTGGCTCAGTTGTTAAGCGTCTGCCTTCGGATCAGGTCATGATCCCAGGGTCCTGGGATTGAGCCCCACATCTGGCTCCCTGCTCGGCGGGAAGCCTGCGTCTTCCTCTCCCACTCCCCCTGCTTGTGTTCCCTCTCTTGCTGTCCCTCTGTCAAAAAATAAATAAAATCTTAAAAAAATAAAAAATAAAAAGTTGGTAGAGGGACATCTGGGTGACTCAGTCGGTTAAGTGTCTTTGGCTCAGGTCATGACCCTGGGGTCCTGGAATCAAGCCCCATGTTTGGCTCCCTGCTTAGCGGGGAGTCTGCTTCTCTCTGCCCCTCCCCTAGCTTGTGTTCCCCCACCTCCCCCCCAATAAATAAATAAAATCTTTAAAAAAAAGTTGGTAGACTTTTTTTTTTAACTTTTATTTATTTATTTGACAGAGAGAGATACAGCTAGAGAGGGAACACAAGCAGGGGGAGTGGGAGAGGGAGAAGCAGGCTTCCCGCGGAGCAGGGAGCCCGACGTGGGGCTCCATCCCAGGACCCTGGGATCATGACCTGAGCCGAAGGCAGACGCTTAATGACTGAGCCACCCAGGCGCCCCAGTTGGTAGAATGTTTTAAGTGTAGTATTTTGATAGGAGAAGTGGCTCTGTGCAGCTCAAGGCATGTGTCAGTCTTTTGTTCCCCAGATTCTGAATAAGTACTATTGATACCATGTTACTCTTTTGCATTATTTTGGAGTTTTTTCTGAACTTGTATGGGATGTAATTTATAACAGATTTACAAAGTAGTTAACTATGTCAGTAAACATGTTTTTAGAGAGTTCATTAAAATGGCTTACAGGTTTATACTTAAAGGGGGGCTATACTTCCTCTGTTTATGGAAAATGGGCTTACCTAGAACATAATGCTTTCAAATACCAGATAAATGAGAACTTAATAGAACAGAGTTGGTAGTTGAAAATCTCTTATGCTTTAAACCAACTATTAACCATGAAAAATGACATTGGGATTATTGAGCATGGAGTGGTATTTTTATTAACTTTTGTTTTAGTCTCTGATAGAAGAGATAACAAAATACAGATTTTATTTGCCTCTGGAAATCTTAGTAATTTTTAGTGTTTCTCTTTTCTCTAGAATTCTTAGCAGTCTATAATATTGGAAAGTTATTTTTTTTGGAAAGATTTTATTTGAGAGAGCATGGGGGGGCACGGGCGTGGCAGAGGGAGAGGGAGAAGCAGGCTCCCCACTGAGCAGGGAGTCCAACACAGGGCCTTGATCCCAGGATCCCTGGGATCATGACCTGAGCTGAAGGTAGACACTTAACTGACTGAGCCACCTAGGTGCCCTGGAAAGTTATTTTTGTGAAAACTTTCTAAGCTATTGCGAGCAGGCTTTTTGTTCATTCTTGAAAGCATAGTATGCCGTTTGAGGCCACCTTGTTAAGTGGGGAACAGCTTTTATATCACTAGATGATTATACAAAGCTTTCTGTGTAGTGCCTCACCATACTGAATTATGAGGCTAAGTTTAATGTCTGTTTTAATATCTAAGTTCCTTAATGATTCTGATAATTACCTAGGTTTTGAAACCTCTGTATTAAATGAATTATTTTCTATTTCATTTTATGTAAAATGTCAGTGGGTCAGCTGAGTCTTTATACTTTTATATTATTTATAGCTGGCTGACCCTTGCTTAATTCCAGATATTTAAGTGCTTGGAATAGAACCACTTTTATAATTTCAGTTGATCATTAGGGGAGAGGGTACTAATACTTGTTGAGAGCCTATTTTATTTTAATTAATTAATGTGCCGAAAGGTGTTTGTTTATTTTTAAATATCTTATTTATTAGAACACCAGTAGGAGTGGGAGAGAGAAGCGGACTCCGCTCTGAGCTGGGAGCCCAACTTGGGGCTTGATCCCAGGACCCTGAGATCCTGACCCGAGCTGAATGCATCCACTCAACTGACTGAGCCACGCAGGTGCCCCCAAAAGGTGTTTTTATTAATAGCACAGAACAGGACCTGTGGGCAGAATAGAGCTGCTGAGAGCCTACTATTTTAAATAGTGGTGTTTTGAATTTATTAATAGTTGCTATAACCTGTTTTTTCTTTAATTTGCTTCTCTACATAAAGTATTTAAGAATTAACTTTGCTAATTCCTTGGGATGTTAAAATTTGCTTGTTGATGGTTTTATAGTCTCTAAGTATATTGTCAGTTTTCCAAAAAGTTGTAGAGCATGTTTAATAATCATTAAACAAAACTGACCTGTCTCTAGTGTTAGCATTTAAGTTTTGTTTAAAGTAAGAAAACTCTTAGAGTAAAGTAGATTTTTTTTTTAAAGATTTTATTTATTTCACAGAGAGACACAGCCAGAGAGGGAACACAAGCAAGGGGAGTGGGAGAGGGAGAAGCAGGCCTCCCTGGAGCAGGGAGCCCGATGCAGGTCTCGGCTCCATCCCAAGACCCTGGGATCATGACCTGAGCCGAAGGCAGACGCTTAACAACTGAGCCACCCAGGTGCCTCAAAAGAGATTTTGTTAAGTAATTTATTTCTTTGTTTTAAGCAAGATACTCTTATTTTAGAAACATTGGAAACTATAGTAATTGTGAAATAACTTGAGGCTGGTAATTAGTTCAGTGTTGAATGTTTTGCTCTGATGACCTCTAGTGGTCTTGCAGTTTAAAAGTGATCTGCTGTCAATATCAAGTAAATTTTTTTTTTTTAAGGCTCTCCTGTGATAATCACATGCTGATTGTTGAATCTGTTGAACTCAGGTGATAAATAAATTATGGTCCCAATGAGTACCTTTACCTATATTTAAAGGAAGAAAAATTGTCTTAAAAGACAACAGTAGGTTTTGTTACTCCGAATTAACTGTGATTAGATATGGAAACAAATGTGTAAGGTTCATTTCTGCCTATACAGTATATTTGTAGTAATGAATTTCAAGTTAATCATCACAGTTATAATCTTGAAGTCAGATAATTAAAAACATTAAAATTAGTTGACTTGGGCAAATAAAAAATGAAAATTTGTCGTGTTTTATTTTTCTATTTTTTTAGAGAGCATGTGAATTGGGTGGGGGGAGAGAGGGAGATGGAGAGAGTCTTAAGCAGTCTCTACATCCAGTGTGGAGCCCAATGTGGGGCTCGGTCTCATCACCCTAAGATCATGACCTGAGCTGAAATCAAGAGCCAGACGGATGCGTTAACCGACTGAGCCACCCAGGCACCCTGAGATTAATTTTTAAACATTAATATAAAACCTTTTAAAATTATGAAAATAACTTATATGCAGAAAAGTGTATAAAACATAATTGCACAGTTTAGCCAATTACTACAAAGAGAACAACCATGAGATCACTCTTCGAAAGGTCAAGAGATAAATAGAGCACTGCTAGTAGTACCCCAGGAGCCTTACGACCTGGCCCTTCCAAATTACTACTGCCTCCTTCTCTCATGGGGATAACTGCTATCATTTTTGTGTAATAATTTTCTTGGTTTTCTTTATATGTTACTAAGTGTGCGCTGCTCAAATATATTAGTTTAGTTATGTTTGATAGTGAACTTTACATAAATGGAATCATACAGGACGTTGTCTTTTGTGTCTTACCTTTTCCCTCAACATTATATTGGTTCATCTGTATTATGTATGGCTGTAGTTTGTTCATTTCCTTCGCTCTGTAGTATTTCACTGTACTAATATGTCAGTTTCTCTCTTCTCTAATTGATGGATTGTTTGCAGTCTTTGGCTGTTATAAAAAATGATTCTGGGAATATTTTACCTGTCTCATAGTACATACATATGCACATGTATTTCTTTTGGGTTTGTATCTAGGAATTTTGGGTTTAATGTATTTATATCTTCAACTTAAGTATAATGCAAAACTTTTACAAAGAGGCTACTATACCATTTTATGGTCCCAGATGTCATTTATGGGAATTTCTCGAGTTACACTTCCTCAAAAATAGTACTGTCAGATTTAAAAATTGTTAGCCAATCTGGTATTGTTACTTTATTGGTATTTTAAATTTGTATTCTTTTGAATACAGATGAGATTGAGAACTGTTTCATATCTTGATTGGCCATTTTGGTTTCTTGTGAAGTGTCTTTTTTACAGTATTTCCATCATGCTGTCTTTTTTATTATGTGGTGTGTCTTTTGGGGGAGTGGATATTGATTCTGTATTATGTATATGATCCCATTCTCCTCTATATGTTTAGCAAATAGCTTCTTCCATCCGGTTTGCTTTTTTTAAAAAAAAAGTTTTATTATGTTATGTTAATCACCATACATTACATCATTAGTTTTGGATGTAGTGTTCCATATTCATTGTTTGCATATAACACTCAGTGCTCCACGCAGAACGTGCCCTCTTTAACACCCATCACCAGGCTAACCCATCCCCCCATCCTCCTCCCCTTTAGAACCCTCAGTTTGTTTTTCAGAGTCCATAGTCTCTCATGGTTCATCTCTCCCTCCGATTTCCCCCCCTCATTCTTCCCCTCCTGCTATCTTCTTCTTTTTTTTAACATATAATGTATTATTTGTTTCAGAGGTACAGGTCTGTGATTCAACAGTCTTAACACAATTCACAGCGCTCACCATAGCACATACCCTCCCCAATGTCTATCACCCAGCTACCCCATCCCTCCCACCCCCCACCACTCCAGCAACCCTCAGTTTGTTTCCTGAGATTAAGAATTCCTCATATCAGTGAGGTCATATGATACATGTCTTTCTCTGACTGACATCTTGGCTCTTTCCACAGTTTGGCTATTGTGGACATTGCTAGCACAATTTTTTTTAAGTGTACAATTCATTAATGATAAGTATATTCACACTGTTGTGAAACAGATCTTCAGAACTTTTTCATCTTGCAAATCTGAAACATTAAACGACAGTTCCTACCCCTCTCCTTTTTTTTTTTTTTTTTTTTTGGAGCCCTGTATGGGGCTTGAACTCACAACCCTGAGATCAAGACCTGAGCTGAAATCAAGAATCAAAACACTTAACTAACCACCCAGGTGTCTCTCCCCCTCTCCTTTTTAAACGCCATTTGACTTTCATTTACTATCAATTTCACTACTTTTACATACTTCATAAAAAGTGAAAGGTACATATTTGTCCTTAATGTGACTGCCTCATTTGACACAGTATGTCCTGATGGTTCATTCATGTAGCATGTGGCAGGATTTCTTTCCGTTTTAAGGCCGAATAATTCTTCTTAGTATGTATATGCCACATTTTGTTTGTCCATTCATCAGCTGATGGACAGTTGTGTTTCTTCCACCTCTTGGCTGTTTTGTATAAGGCTGCTATGAATATGGATATGCAAATATCTCTTCAAGACCTGGCTTTAAATTCTTTTGGGTATATATACTCAAAAGTGGAATTGCTGGATCATATTTGATAGTTTTATTTTTATTATTTCAAGGAACCTTCACAGTATTTCATGCATGTAATGGTTGTATCATAATTCCATCAGCAGTGCACAAGAGTTCCAGTTTTTCTACATCCTCACCAATACTTGTTGATGAATATTTTGAATAATTTTAGGTTTACAGAAAAATTGAGCATATGGCATAGAGCTCCCATGTGTGCCATGCCCCCAACCCCCCAAAAAACATTTTTTCTCTGTTATTAACATCTTGCATTAGAGTGGTACCTTTGCTACAATTAATGAACCAGTTTTGAATGTTATTAACTGCAGTCCATAGTTTGCTTTAATGTTCATTTTGTGTTGTACTGGTCTGTAGGTTTTGACAAAAGCATAATGTTATGGATTCATCGTTACGGTATCCTACAGAACAGTTTCGTAACCCTTAAAAATACCCTGTGCTTCACCTATTCATCTTCCCCCATATCCCTGAACATTTGGAAGCCACTGATTTTTTTGCTGTGTTGGTAGTCTTGCCTTTTCTATAATGTTATAGTTGGAATTATGCAATATGTGGCTTCTCCAGACTGGCTTCTTTCACTTTTTGGAATATCCATTTAAGGTTCCTCCATACCTTTACATGGCTTGATAGCTCATCTCTTTTTATTGATGAAATGTGTTCCCTTGTATGGATGTTCCACAGTTTATCCATTCACTTGTTGAAGGATGTCTTGGTTGATTCCAGGTTTGGGCAGTTAATAATAAAACAGCTTTAAACATTCATGTGTAGATTTTTGTGTAGACAAAGGTTTTCAGCTAGTTTAGGTAAGTACCAAAGGAGCATGATTGAGAACTCTTAGGGTAAGAGTATGTTTAGTTTGTAATAAAAGACTGCCATACAGGTTCCTAAAGCGGCTGTACCATTTTGCATTCTCATCAGGAATGAATGAGTTTGTGTTGCTTCACATACTGGCCTGTGTTTTGGATTTCAGCCATTCTAATGGATGTGTAGTGGTATCTCATTATTGTTGTACTTTGCATATTCCCGATGACAGTGATGTGAAGTATCTTTTCAGATGCTTATTTGCCACCTGTGTATCTTCTTTGTTGACATGTTTGTTCAGATCTTTTTCTCTTTTAAAATTTTGGTTGTTAATAAGAGTTGTTTTAAGAATTCTTTGTAGGTAATGAGTAGTAGTCCTTAAATCAGATATGTGTTTTTACAGATATTTTCTCCCAGTCTGTGGTATGTCTTTTCATTCTCTTAATAATGTCTTTTGCAGAGCAGAAGTATTTTCAATTTTAATTAAGTCTGATGCTTCTTTTTGAAGTATCATGCTTTTCGTTTTTGTATTTATATTAAAAACTCATCAAACACAAACCTAATTTTTCTCCCTGCTGAGCACAGAGCCCCAGCGCAGGGCTCAATCTCACGACCTTGAGATCATGACCTGAACTGAAATCAAGAGTCAGATGCTTAACTGACTGAGCCACCTAGGTGCCTCCATTTATCTTTTGATGGACACTTGGGTTGCTTATAGGTTTTAGCTATAATGAATGGTGTTACTGTTAACATGGGTCTGTAAATTTCTCTTCAAGACCATGCTTTCAGTCTTTTTTAGTATATGCCCAGAACTGAAATTGCTGGGTAATATAATTGTTTTTAAGATTTATTTATTTACTTTGAGAGAGAGAGAGCATGCGTGCAAGAGCATGCATGGGTGAGGGGCAGAGGGAGGGAGAGTCCCATGCAGATTCCACGCTGAGCACAGTCTGATGCAGGGCTTGATCTCATGACGCTGAGATCACGACCTGAGCCTAAAACAGGAGTTGGCCATTCAACCCGACTGTGCCACCCAGGCGCCTGGGTAATATGGTAGTTCTATTTTTAATTTTTTGAGGAACCACCATATTATCTTCCACAATGGCTCTATCATTTTACTGACAATTTACACAAGGTTTCCAGTTTCTTCAGATCCTCACCAATGCTTTTTGTTGTTGTTACTGTTTTTAATAGTAGCTGTCCTAATGAGGTGTAGTATCTCATAGGAGGCTTCCCTGATGATAAGTGGTGTAAGTCATGTTTTTCTGTGCTTATTGGCCAATGTTGTATCTTCTTTGGAGAAATACCTATTCAAGTCTTTCATCCATTTTTTAATTGGGTTTTTTGTTGTTCTTAAGTTTTAGAAATGGTCTATATATTCTGTATATTAATCTCTTATCAGACACAATTTGCAAATATTTCCTGCCGTTCCATAGATTCCTTTTTCACTTTGTTGGCAGTTTCCATTGATGTGCAAAAGTTTTAAATTTTCATCATGTCCATTTGTCAGTTTTTTCTTCTGTTACCTGGGCTTTTGGTTTCATATCCAGGAAATCATTCCCAAATCCAGTGTTTTGAAGCTTTTGTCCTATGTTTTCTTTTAACTTTATAGTTTTAGATCTTATGTTTAGGTCTTTGATCCATTCTGAATTAATTTATGGTGTATGAACAATCTGACTTCATTCTTTTGCATGTGAATATTCATTTTTCCCAATAGCACCTGTTGAAAAGACTGTTCTTTCTTCACTGTGTGGTCTGGGTGTCCTTGTAAAAGATCATTTGACCTATATGTTAAGGGTTTATTTTTGGTCTCTCATTTCTGTTCCATTGGTCTGTATGTCTGTCTTTTTGCCAGTATCATACTGTCTTGATAACTTTTGCTTTGTGTAGTATGTTTTGAACTTAGGAAAGGCCTCCAGCTTCATTCTTTTTCAAGACTGTTTGGCTATTTAGGGGTCCCCTGAGATTCCATGCAAATTTTAGTATGGATTTTTCTATTTCTGCAAGAAATGTCATTGGGATTTTGAAAAGAATTGCACTGAATCTATAAATTTGGGTAGTTTGATATTTTAATAATAGTGTTCTAGGGGCTCCTGGGTGGCTCATTCGTTAAGCGTCTGCCTTCGGCTCAGATCGTGATCCCAGGGTCCTGGGATTGAGCCCTACGTTGGGCTCCCTGCTCAGCGGGGAGCCTGCTTCTCCCTCTCCTACTCTCTCTGTGTTCCCTCTCTCGCTGTGTTTCTCTCTGTCAAATGAATAAATAAAATCTTTAAAAAAAAAAAAGTGTCTAGTCCATGAACATGAAATGTGTTTCCATTTATTTCAGTCTTTAATTTCATTCAGCATTATTTTGTACTTTTCACTGTACCAGTCCTTCACCTCCTTGGTTAATTCCCAAGTTAATTTATTCTTTTTGATGCTTTTAAAAATGGAATTGTTTTATAATTTCCTTTCATGATTGTTCATTGATGGTATATAGAAATGCTGTTGAGGGCGTCTGGGTGGCTCAGTCGGTTAAGTGTCTGACTCTTGATTTTCGCTCAGGTCATGTTCTCAGGATTGTGAGATCAAACCCCGTATTGGGTTTTGTGCTGGGCGTGGAGCATGTTTAAGATTCTTTCTCTCCCTCTCCCTTTGCCTTTCCCCCACCCCCCCAAAAAAAGGAAAAAAAAAAAGAGAAAAGAAATGCTGTTGATTTTGTGTGACAATATCCTGGTACTTTCCTTAATTTGTTAGTTCTAACATTTTTATGGAGTCTTTTGGGTTTTTTACATATAAGGCCATATTATCTGTGAACAGAGATAATTTTACTTCTTTTCTAATTTGGATTTCTTTATTTTTCTTGCCTCATTACTCTGGCCAGTATTTATAGTTCTGTATTGTATAGGAGTGTTGACATAGGCATCCTTCCCTTGTTCTCATTTGATTTGATTTATTTATATTTATATATATATAAAGATTTTATTTGTTTATTTGACACACAGAGAGAGCACAAGCAGAGCAGCAGAGGGAAAGGGAGAAGCAGGCTCCCTGCTCAGCAGGGAGCCCGATGTGGGGCTCGATCCCACGACCCTGGGATCATGACCTGAGCTGAAGGCAGCCGCTGAACTGACTGAGCCACCCAGGCGCCCCTATTTATTTATTTTTAAGTAGACTCCATGCCCAGCATGGAACCCAAACACGGGGCTTGAATTCATGACCCTGAGATCAAGACCTGAGTTGAGACCAAGAGTCGGATGCTTACTGACTGAGCCACTCAGGCACCAGGCACACCTACCCCTTTCCCCTGTTCTGATTTTAGAGGGAAAGCTTTCAGTCTTAAACTATTGAGTATGATGTTTGTTGTGGGCTTTTCATATATGGCTTTTTTGTTATGTTGAGATAGTTTTATTTTATTCCTAGTTTGTTGAGTGTTTTGTTTTTTTTGTCATGAAAAGGTGTTGATTTTTTTTTTTAAGATTTTATTTATTTATTTGACAGAGACACAGCGAGAGAGGGAACACAAGCAGGGGGAGTGGGAGAGGGAGAAGCAGGCTTCCCGCGGAGCAGGGAGCCCGATGCGGGGCTCGATCCCAGCACCCTGGGATCATGACCTGAGCCGAAGGCAGACGCTTAACGACTGAGCCACCCAGGCGCCCCAGGGTGTTGAATTTTGTCAAATTCTTTTTCTGCATTGGTTGAAATGGTTTTGCAGTTTTTCCCCTTTATTCTATTAATGAGGTGCCTTACATTGATTGGTTTTCTTGTGTTAAACCATCCTTGCATTCAAGGAATAAATCTCACTTGGTCGTGGTGTACAGTCTTTGTAATACGCTGCTGAATTTGATTTACTAGTATTATGTTGAGGGTCTTTACGTAAGTGTTGATAAGAGATATTGGTCTGTAGTTTTCTTACAGTGTTTGTGTCTGGCTTTGGTATGGGGCATTGCTGGCATTGATGAGTTAAAGAGTGTTTTATCTTCAATTTTTAGAAATGTTTTAGAAGGATTTATGTTAATTCTTTAAATGTTTGGCAGGATTCACAAAAAACCCATGTCCAGGGTTTTTTTTGTATAAGGGATTTTTATTTTTAAAAAAAGATTTATGTATTTATTTTAGAGGGAGAACACGTGCAGGCAGGGGGAAGGGCAGAGGGAAAAAGAGAGAAGTGGACTCCCTGCTGAATGGGGAGCCCAAAGACACAGGGCTCAACCTCATGACCATGAGATCATGACCTGAGCCTAAATCAAGAGTCAGAGTCTTAATGGACTAAGCCACCCAGGCACCCCTGTATGAGGGATTTTTGAATACTGAATCAATCTGCAAGTGGTCTTTTCTGATTTTCTCTTCCTTCATCATTCAATCTGGTTAGGTTTTATGTTACTGGGTTATCCAATTTGTTGGTGTGCAGTTGTTGATAGTACTCTTCCAGTCCTTTTATTTCTGTAGAATTGGTTGTAATGAGTCCACTTATGTTTTTTATTTTAATATTTGTGTCTTTTCTTTTTTTCTTAGTGGACCCAACTAACATTTTGTCAATTTTGTTGATACTTTTGATGAATCAGGTTTTGGTTTTGTTGATTTTTTTCTGTTTTTTTTTTTGTCTTTGCTTTAATCTTTATTACTTCTTTCCTTCTGCTACCTTTGGGTTTGATTTGTTCTTTTTCTTGTTCCTTAAATAGTAATGCTATGTTGTTAATTTGAGATTTTTTTTTTTTGTAAGATTTTATTTATTTATTTGAAAGAGAGCGAGCAAGAACAAGTTGGGGGAGAGAAGCAGAGGTAGAGGGAGAAGGGACTCCCCTCTGAGCAGGGAGCCCAATGAGGGGCTCCATCTCAGAACTCCAGGATTGTGACTTGAGCCAAAGGCAGACGCTTAACAAACTCAGCCACCCAGGAGCCCTCTTCTTTTTATATAAGCATTTATAGCTGTAAATTTTCCCCTCAGCACTGCGTTTGTTGCATCCCATAGATTTTGGTATGCCGTATTTCCATTTTTATTCCTAAGTATTTTCTAATATTTCTGGTGATTTGTTCCGTTAGTTGCTTGAGTGTGGTGTTCAATTTCTACTAATTTGTGCGTTTTCCAGTTTTGTTACTGATTTCTTTTTTGTTTTGTTGAAATTTTTTTATGGTATTTATCGTTTTAATACTGAGACTTAATTTGTGGTGAACATATGGTCCATCCTGGAGAATATCCCATGCATACTTGAGAAGAATGTGTATTCTCTTGTTGGGTAGAGTGTTCTATATATGTCTGTTAGATCTAGTTGGTTTATTGGGTTGTTGAAGTCCTCTTGTTTCCTTATCTTCTGTCTGATTCTTTGATCTGTTATTGAAAGTGGGATATTGAAGTCTCTAGCTATTACTGTGGAACTATTTCCCTCTTCAGTTTTTGCTTCATATATTTTGATGATCTTAAGTACATAAATATTTGTAATTGTTATCTTTTTTATTGCACGTTTTATTAATATATAATGTCCTCTGTCTCTTGCAGTCTTTTTTTATTTAAAATCTTTTTTGTCTGATAATAGTATAGGAGGTTTATAAACTTCAGTAGTAAATGTATTAGGCTATATGGGCCATATTGGGTCTGTGTTACACATTCTTTTGTTTTTTTTTTTAAGCCATTTTTCACTCTGGGGCTGTCCAAAAACAAGCCTGAAGCAGGTTACTAATCCCTGCTGTGCCTTGAACAGAACTTTTAAAATGGTAATGAATTTATTGTTCCTTTTCTTTATGGCTAATGCTTTTGTCTTGTTAAAGAATTTTTTCCTTAATCTGAAATTTTGAAGATATATATTAGATCCTAAAAGCATTATTCTGCCTTCACATTTAGATCTGTAATCCTCCTACAACTGATGTATCAGGCAGAAGTTTTATTTCATCTCCCTTCCCCCATGTGTTTACCCTGTATACTAAGCACAAGTTCTGAAAGGGCCATTCTTTGTTCTAAACTTCTATTTTCATGAATCATGTGACCTCATATATATTGGTTTGTTTCTGGGTTTTTTTTTTTTTTTTCTTTTATCTATTTGTCTATCCCTGCACCAATCACTGTTTTAATTTCTCTAGTTTTATAAACCATCTTACTTTCTGGTAGAGCAGGTTCTACCATTTCCTCCTTGGGGATTGTCTCGCCTGTTCTTGGCAATTTGAATTTCTTCATAAATTTTAGGATCATTTTGTCAAGTTACACACACACACACACACACACACACGCACACACACACACTGAAAGTTTGATTGGAATTGCATTAACTCGCAGTTTGCATGAAAATTGTTTTTTATGAGTCTGCTACTCCATTTAGGTTGTCTTTTTTGTACAGGTTGCAGTTTTTCGTGCAGAGATCTTGCACATTTTTGTTGGTTTATTCCTAGATACTTTTGTTTTTTGTTGCCATTGTAAATATGCTTTTTTGCAGTTACTTTTTTTTTTTTAAAGATTTTATTTGTTTATTTTGATAGAGAAAGAGAGCACAAGCGGGGGTGAGGAGGCAGAGGGAGAGAGAGAAGCAGTCTCCCCGCTGAGCAAGGAGCTGGATTTTGGGCTTGATTCCAGGACTCTGGTATCATGACCTGAGCCGAAGGCAGGGGCTTAACTGACTGAGCCACCCAGGTGTCCCTTTTTTTTTTTTTTTTTTTTTTGCATTTTTAAAGTATTTATTTGCTGAGATGATGCTACTAATGGTGCATTATGACTTGTAAAAACAGCTCGGAATTCATTTCAGTGAACCTTTATTAAACACTGTCTCTTATTTAATTGGTCTTTTTTTTTATCACTATCAGACATAATCTTTACCTTTTAAGTCAGAATATCTATGTAGATATTCTGTGATGTGAGGTCATAAGGCCATGTCCAGCAGTCATGATATATCTGATATTTTCTTTTTATCCTCATCTCCATGTAGTTTGGATTAGGACATGTCCTTTTAAAGGTGTTTTCTTAATGAATTCTCACCTTTTTTTGTCCTTTTTGTTTGTGAATTATCTTCTTTCAACTCCTGTTCAAAAGCTGCTGTGGGATTCTTGCTTATTTAATGTACTAGATTCTGTATGGATGGATGGTTTTTAATAGGAAAATGCCAAGACAAGAAATGAAAATGAATTCTCACAATAGGCTAAGATTCTAGTGTCTGCTTCAGTAGACCATAGACAACAGTGTAAGATTCTAAAAGGAAACATTGCCACTGTTTAGGTTTTTTTTTTTTTAATCCTTTAGAGGACTTGAGACTTCGACTTTCAGTGCCTTTCTCATTGGAAAATCACTGATTACTGTTTTTTTTTTTTTTAAGATTTTGTTTATTTATTTGACAAAGAGAGAAGCAGACCCCTGTTGAGTAGGGAGCCCAATGTGGGACTCAGTCCTGGGACCCAGGGATCATGACCTGAGCCGAAGGCAGACGCTTAACTGACTGAGCCACCTTGGCGCCCCTGATTACTGCATTTTAAGAAGCAGAATAAAATGAGTTTCTTTCATCTTTTTCCACTGCTAATTACAGTATGCTTATAAGATCTGGAAATTGGAGTCACATAATGTTTTTATCGTATGTGATAATGGTTTTTGCTTTTTTTTTTTTTTTTTGAAGTCAATACAAGGATGGTTCTGGGGCACTTAGGTGGCTCAGTCAGTTAAGCATCTTCCTTTGGCTCGGGTCATGATCCTGGGTCCTGGGATCGAGCCCCACATTGGAAATGCTAATTGGAAAAAGAGATATGCACCCCTGTGTTCATTGCAGCATTATTTACAATAGCCAAGATACAGAAACAACCTAATTATCCATTGATAGTTGAACAGATAAAGATGATGGAATATTACACAATGGAATATTACTCAGCCGTAAAAAGAATGAGATCTTGCCATTTGGGACAACATTGATGGACCTAGAAGGTATTCTGCTAAGTGAAATAAGCCAAAAAAAGAGAAATACTATATGATCTCACTTTTATATGGAATCTAAACAAAGTAAATTGAACAAACAAAAAACAGAAACAGTATCATAAATACAGCGAACTGGTGGTTGCCAGAGGTGAGGCCGTTGGGGGGATAGACAAAATAGGTGAAGTGGTTTAAGAGGTACAACTTCCAGGGGCGCCTGGGCAGCTCAGATGGTTAAGCGTCTGCCTTCGACTCATGGGGTCGTGATCCCAGGGTCCTGGGAATGAACCCCACATCGGGCTCCCTGCTCAGCGGGGAGCCTGCTTCTCCCCCTCCCACTGCTTCTCCCCCTGCTCATGCGCTCTCTCTCTCTCTCTCTCTCTCTATCTCTGTGTCTCGAATGAAATAAAAAAAAAAAAGTACAACTTCCAGTTACAGAATGGTAAGTTAGGGAATGAAAAGTCCCCGTAAAGAATATAGTCAATAGTACTGTAAGGGTGTTGTATGGTGACAGTGGATGGTGATTGCATTTACTGGGGTGAAAAAAAAGAAAGTTGATGCAGGCAAAAAACTTAATCAGAATTTCTTGAGGCTGTGTGATGAAATTGACGTTTCGCTTTTGCTTTATGGCTCAGGGGAGTCATACTTTCTCTTTAGAATATTAGACTGTTAGGTTCTGAATAGTTACCATCCCTCCTAGACGTTTTATTTTTGTTTTGAAATTTGTATTTGGAGGTATTATGTAGCTAACATCTCAGGTGTTAAGGAGTTATAGATGATTTCTTTTTCTTTTTTATTTCAGAGAGAGTGAGAGAGCAAGTGGTGGAGGGGGCGGGAGAGAGAGAGAAAGAATCTTTTTTTTTTTTTTTTTTTTGAGAGAGAAAGAATCTTAAGCTCGTTTCGATCTCACGACCCTGAGATCATCAAGAGTCCGATGCTTAGCTTAACTGTTCCAAGCTACCCTGGCGCCCCTCATGTTTTGTGTTTTTTGTTTTTTATTTTTAAAGGATAATGGACACCTGGGTGGCTCTGTCGGTTAAGCGTCTGCCTTCTGCTCAGGTCATGATCTCAGGGGTCCTGTGATCTAGTCTGGAATCAGGCTCCCTACTCAAGGGGAAGTCTCCTTCTCCCTCTCCCTCTGCTTTTCTCCCCTGCTTGTGCTCACTCTCTTTCTCTCTCTCAAATAAATATAATAAATCTTAAAAAAAAATAAAGGATAATAGAGAAGAGCTCGTTTTGATGGCAGTGGGCATTTAATAGTCCTATGTTTTTATTAATCAGCTTGATTTAGCTGGTCTGTTGGCTATTTCTTTTATAGAAATGAACAGATCCTAACTGAATGGGTTACATCATTCAGCAGAATTCATGTGTTCTGATTCCATTAATCATGATTTAGGTTACTAAGTAGCTTCCTTTTTCTTAACAAATACACCTATAGGTTATCTCAGCAAGAGCATTCTCCCCTATGTGGAAGTTAATTTTATTGTTATGTGCATAATGGCAAATGTCCCCACACAGATGCTAGTCTCTTTAAACATTACTCTTTAGTGTTGGGTGTATAAAGGGGACTGACATGATAGGAGGGGCCAGAAAAAGATAAGAGAGTTACCTCTCATAGGAAATAAGGGAATTAAAAAAAAAAAAATTCCTCTCACAGTAGAAAAATGACAAGAGAAAGTAATGAGTTCTTTGAACGTTGGTGGCTTTACTTAAACTATTTGCAATACTGTGGTGGTGGTGTTTCAAGAATTGAAAGAATTTGGAGTGGGTGGGTAGAAGAGAAAAGATTATAATTTTTAAGTATTTCATAAAGAAAATGCTTTCGAGGTATTATTACTGTTTTTTGAAACAACCAGTATCTCATTTTGGTAAAAATATTTTATCTATTTATGAAAATAATAGTTTTTAGTTCTTTGTGACTTATATGTTAGGAAGTAGGTTCAATTTTTATAAGATTTCCTTTTATGATTATGTAAAAATTACTAATATTAAAGACTTTAAGATTGTAAGCAAATTGCTGATTTATAGTCATGTTTATTTTTAAAATGTGTTACTAGCAAAGTTTGGTTGACTGTTTCTATGAATTTTAAAACTTGCTGTCACGTTTTCTTATTTTTGGTTCCCTGTGTATTGTTAGGAAAAAATGAAAATAAATGGATCTTTTATATTTTTAGGCCCGGATAGCATTTTTGCAAGGAGAAAGAAAAGGTCAAGAAAACTTGAAGAAGGATTTAGTAAGAAGAATAAAGATGTTAGAGTATGCATTAAAACAAGAAAGGTATGTGTACCTCATTTTCTAGTAGAACAGTATTTTTTTAATACTAGTGTACAGTGTATTTAAAAGCTCTTTGAAGGGGGGGAAGTCGGAGGGGGGGACGAACCATGAGAGACGATGGACTCTGAGAAACAAACTGAGGGTTCTAGAGGGGAGGGGGTGGGGGATGGGTTAGCCTGGTGATGGGTATTAAAGAGGGCACATACTGAATGGAAAATAAGTAAGTAAATAAAATCTTAAAAAAATGTATAAATAAAAGAATAATCTACTTAAAAAAAAAAAGCTCTTTGAAAGAAATGAAACCCTGCCCAAAATACAAGATGATACTTTGATTTGATTCTTATAATGGGAAAAGAAAAGATTTAAATCTTTAAAGTGGAAATAATTTTCGTCTTTTGTTATGGAACCTAAGTTTTGGGGTTTTTTTTTTCTTTAAAGATCAGGAAAAAATTATCTTTACTCAGGTGTATACGTTAATTGGGTAATTTACATTTTTTCTTTCACAGCAGTGCACCTTTTTTTCTAACTTCCTTTGCAAGTAAAACTTAGACATTCATATTATGTTTTATTTGTTATTAGAGAAATATGTACCAGTATTAACTGTGTAGAAAAGGAGAAAATACTTTCTTTCAACAATTTATTATTGAATTTTCAGGGCAAAATATCACAAATTAAAATATGGCACAGAACTGAACCAAGGTGATTTGAAAATGCCAACCTTTGAATCAGGTAAACTTGATTCTTCTGTTAACCTTCTCCCGACCCAATTCAAGAAAAATTGGTTTAAGCTCATTTTTATGTAACAGACATGTTTTCTTCACCCTCATTTTGCTTTGATAGCATTGGTTAGTCAAATGGTTGACGACTGTAATATTATCTAGTGTTTTGGGAAAATAATAAATGAATAAGTAGTTTTATCTACATCTCAATCCTGAGGCTATTTATCCTGTTTTCCTTGTGTTGAAACCTTTGTAAAATTGTGGGTGCATTTTTGGTATTAATTAGAGGTGAAAGGTAATGAAACAGTTCTTTCTATACTTGTAGGTAATTCTTAGCCCGTATGAGCTTAATTTTTTATTATTACAAAGTTCTTTTTATCTGGAGAAGCTGTGATTCACACAGTTTAATTCTGAAAATTGGAAATTTGATTGAATTTGGAAACCTCATAGGCAGCCAAATAAGGTTAAGAGAAGGAAAAAAAAAGTCTTCACTTCATCTTGCAACTATACTAAATTTTGCATCTTGCACTAAATTAAATGAATGGATATTGAGGGTGAGAGTAGTATCTGATGAACAGTTATGCTGGGAAGAGATGGCTGGATATAGGAAAAGGCTAACAGTTTAATGATAACTTTAGGGTTCTATATGATTACAGTTTGAGTAGTCCACACTTGATCTTAGCCAAAAGGCCGAGAAGCGATACAGTTTGAGTCGTCTAAACATCTAATAATAAATGAGGATTATTTTGATTTATATTATACAACATTGGGAATATTACCAATTTCTTATTTCAGGTATATTTACAACTCATACACATTTTGATGGTGCAGTCAGATTGAATTCTATGCTGTTCTTGGATGCTGGTTACTAAGACAAAAAAGTGTGTCTTTATTTGGATATGCAATTTTTCCTCTCCTATGGTTGTACCATATCTAATAAAGTCAAAGCATATATAGTAGGGAAAATAAAACATGTATGGATTTTTTTTTTAGGTGGCAGAGTAAATTTTAAAAATTTAATTGGTTTTTAGTTTAATATTAAATACTATTAATTTAATATTAAGTTTAATGTTAAGTACTTAGAACTTGGCAAAACACTTCATACATACAACCTGCAGTTGATTTAATTTTTCTCTACTTATTTTACCATTTATTATATCTTCAGGTTGTTGGCATATATATAAAATTAAGAAAGAAAATATGAGCAGCATGGGTTTCCTTTTTTTTTTTTTTTAAAGATTTTATTTATTTGTCAGAGACAGAAAAAGAGAGAAAGGCAGGCAGAGGGAGAAGCAGGCTCTCCGCTGAGCAAGGATCCAGATGCAGGACTCAATCCCAGGACCCTGGGATCATGACCTGAGCTGAAGGCAGACGCTTAACCGACTGAGCCACCCAAGCATCCTGCGTGGGTTTCCTTTGGTCTGGCTTTTCAGTGATTATGAAGGTTCACTTTGATAGTAGGGAACAATATTGTGGCCTAATCCTTGGAAAAGCAACAATAAATGATAAAAAGATGGAAGGTCTATATATTTTGGGCCTTGTTTAACTACAGTAGTCTTATTGCAGTTAGAGGGAGTAGAGTAGCTTCACACAACCTAATGAATTCAGAACTTTTCTTTGAGTTCCTTTTTCTTTCTAATATGGTTAGAATATTCACAAAATAAGTATTCACTTTCTAACTCGAGGGCTATCCCCACTAACTTGGTCTTCATAAATGTGAGGAAGGTGGCTAGTTGCAGCTTCATTGTTCCTGGAGCTAGAGTCAGAATTGGCTAGCTGGTCTCAGTACAACAACTTGTATAAAACAGATCATTAGCAGATAAATCTCTACTGCCTATAACCGAGGTAAGATTAAAAACAACTCTGTTTTTATCTGTATAAATTTAACAATTAAAACTTCCTTAAAATGAGGAATACAATGACATCCAAGTATTTTATTTATGGGAACAATAATAGCAAAATAGATTGCTTTTATTGATGTAGAAAAACTTCATGGTGTTGAGCAGGGGAAAACAATGAAGGGATGGGCAAAATACAACATGGAAACAAAGTGGAATAAAATTACTTACATCAAAGTATGGATTGAGATAGACATTAAATTAGTGTTGTCTTTTATATATACACAAAATAAATCAAAATGTAAAAAAAAATGTGTAAAATATTGTCTTGACAGAAGTACAAGATATGCATGTTTTTATACCTGTGCCTCAGTAATACCAGTATGTGTATGTATCCTAAACCGATTTAACCCTATGTATCTAAATATGTAAAGAGCTCTTTTTCATACATTCAGGAAAAAAAAATTCTAACAGTAGAAAAATAGGCAAAAGACTTGAAAAGGCAGCCCATAAGAGAAGATATCCAAATGGCCAATAAGTAGATGAAATGAGATTCAATTTTATTACTTATTGAGGAAATACAACCAAAGTGCAGTGTATACAATTGGACACCTACCAGAATGGCCAAAATAAAATACAAAAGAGAAAAAAGGTCGTGTTGATGAGGATTTAGAACAACCATACCTACTGGTGTTGGGATTGAAAATTGATTGAACTGCTCTAAAAGTGGTTTGTCAGTGATACTAAAGGGAACATAGCCATAGCAGCGTGCTCTGTGGTCCAGTAATTCTACTTCTAGGTATTCTACTCCTTAAAAGGCTTACATATGTTCATCATAAGGCTTGTATATAGTATCTTGTAATAAAAATATGGAAACAACTTGAATGACCTGCAGTGTTAGAATGGGTACATAATACTGTGTGATATTTTAGCATAGTGGAATGCTCTTTAGCAACAAAAATGAACAAACTCGTAACTACGCCTGACAACATGGACAGGTAACATAAAACTGAAAATTGATATAAATGATTTCATGAATATAAAGTTCAAAAATTAACCTAGGTTTTATAAATCAGGATAGTATTGCTATCCTTTTAGGAGTGTCTAGTAATTGGAAGAGGGCACAAGGAAAGCTTTTGGGGTGCTGATAAATGTTTTGTTTCTTCATCGAGGAACTGGTTATGTTGGTGTGTTAAAAAATTAATTGAGCTGTATGCTTCTGTTGTACTTCAGGGATATTCTTAGCATTATTTATAATAGGGAAAAGTGGAAACTAATGTCAACATTAGTGGACTAGCTAAATTAAATATACTTTCTATGGAATAATTTTATGATATTAATCTATATTGCCATCAAGAGAATGTTGAAGTATGTTGTCACAAGCAGCTTATAGTACAGTGCACACATTGCCCCCCCTTTTTTTAAGAAAGGAGAAGTTTATGTATTTTGAGATGAAAAATAGGGATTGATAAATTCGTAAGTACTAACACTTGGTGATAGGATTTGGGGCAGTTATAGTTCTTTCTAAAAATGTATTTAAATGTATTTTTTTCTCCAGTGGTTATATATTATATGTAAGTACACAGTAAACAAATGGTATAAATAGAAAAAATTATAAACAGAAAAGTAGACTATTAGGGTGCAATAATTATTTCTAGAAATCTTAGAAATCCCTGTGTTCAGGGTAAGAATGAAAAGATGTTAATAATGGGATTGTTAGGCTTAGAGAAGTAATGCCTGCTACCAGTATTTGTTCTCATGACTCTGAGGAGTCTAGGAGCCCAACAACTGTGAGCCATGCTAAGGGTTGTCAACATTCAGTGTGAGGGCTGATCTTCTATGATCCTCTCTCTTTGCTTTCTTTCTGTCTGTCTGTCTTTCTTTATGATGTTTATTTATTTATTTGACAGAGAGACATACAGCGAGAGAGGGAACACAAGCAGGGAGAGTGGGAGAGGGAGAAGCAGGCTTCCTGCTGAGCAGGGAGCCCGATGCGGGGCTTGATCCCAGGACTCAGGGAACATGACCTGAGCCGAAGGCAGATGCTTAACGACTGAGACACCCAGGCGCCCCTATCTTTATTTTCATAATGGGACTTTATAGGAAAATATTTCTGTGATATCATTAGTGCTGATACATAGTTTTAAATCTCTCTAGGGATACTTATTGAGAGCTTGACTTCCTACAGATTATAGTATTTTTTTTAAAAGATGTATTTATTTATTAGAGAGAGAGAGAGTGGGGAGAGGGACCAGCAGGAGAGGGAGAAGGAGAGAAGCAGACTCCCCACTGATGTGGAGCTTGGCATGGGGCTCGATCTCACCACCCTGAGATTATGACCTGAGCCGAAATCAAGAGTTGGATGCTTAACTGACTGAGCCACCCAGACCCCCCCTATAGTATTTATTAAACTCTCTCTTAATGTATATACTTTTATTCCAGAATAATACATGACTTTTTACTTGTAGTAGAAACTATTTTCTGGTTTAAGTTTTAGTTCTTTTTTTTTTTTTTTTTAAAGATTTTATTTACTTGAGAGAGACACAATGAGAGAGGGGACACAAACAGGGGGAGTGGGAGAGGGAGAAGCAGGCTTCCTGCGGAGCAGGGAGCCTGAGGCAGGGCTCGATCCCAGGACCCTGGGACCATGACCTGAGCCGAAGGCAGACACTTAACGACTGAGCCACCTAGGCACCCCTTAAGTTTTAGTTCTTAAAATGAAATTGATTATATAAAATGTTATGATATGGACTTAAAGTTAACTGATACAGACTCAAAATTAAGTTATTCAGTAGTTTTCCTAAGTGTTGATTTTGAATAGCTTAAGTAAATATTAAATACAGCTTTTTATTTTTGAAAGCATTCAACCCAGCAGAATTCTGGTAGTTAAAAAATACTTTTTAGCATTTCATTTCAAAGCCTAGTCTTTTGGTTTTTGACTCTCTAGTAGAACAGTTGATGTACTCTTGGGTTTTCCCAATTTTAAAACAAGGAGGGTTGTACCTGAGTGTTGACTGGGATAAATACATTTAAAATGAGTGACCCACAGTAATTACTCAATAGTTGTTCATTTATTTCTGTCCTTTATAAAATATTTAGTTATATTTTGTGGGAATTTATCCCTGAGAGAACTTCAACAATATTTTCTCAAGAGTTGAAATAATGCGTATGAAATCGTCTTTCTATGTGTGTGTGTGTTAATTTTTAGAAGAAACCAAAGACACAGAAGCTCCCACAGCACCTCAGAATAGCCAGTTAACCTGGAAGCAAGGCAGACAGCTGTTAAGACAGTAAGTAATGGTTCATTTTCAGCTTTCTTTAAGGATCTAGGTATGAAAGTGCTTATATTCAGTCACTTTGCAAGTGGAAAATTATTTGGTGATTATAGGACAGTGTGTAGAATTTTCAAATTGCTCTCTTGCTTTATTAGACTTTTCGATCTTTTTAAAGTTTGTCTCTTCTGAATGTTCCTTTGAACACTGCTCAGGATGATGATGTTTTCTTATTTGTGGGGTAGAATGTCATAAAAACTGGATGACTGGAAGGCAAGAACAAAAATAATATAGAGTTCATACTTGTGGATACTCTCATTTCATCACTGTAGAATTCACAGACTTGGGTTTAAGTGGGAGTATTACTGGTTTATAGAGGAATTTAACTGGTTATCTGAAACCTTTCATAAGTGGCTTGCCAAATCCTACTTTTACTTGAATTTTTGAGGAACCTTTTTGATGTTTGAATTCTTTGCTGTATTAGAAGTAATTGTGTGGCATATCTTACTTACTGTCTTTTATCTATTTGTTTTTCGGCCTTATATTTTTAAAGCTTTGGTACCTGTGTACTAATGATAGCCTGGGTAATTTACAATTATTCAAACTGCTCAACTCTATGCATGTTTAGCTTCACTTCAGTAACCCTGTGAAATGTGATCAGACCTTTGATCTTCTTACTGCCTAGAACTACCCTACTCTGGAATATTCCATGATCCAACACTTGTCTTATATTCCGCCTTTTCCACCCCTAACTCCCATGTTATTTGCCCTCTGATCTTACCGTGATCTTTAGCTTCTTGGCTACTTCATTTTCCCCTTAAGCTCCTTGAGTTGTGGTTGGTTTTACTTTATTTGTTGATGTGGGCTTTTCTTGTTTTTATTTTTACCTAGATCTACCTTAGACCCCATCATCCATCACCATTTTGGTAGGACCCCTAGCTTTCTTCTGCCCTCTCCTACCAGTCATTTTATTATACCTGCAGTATCTCAGCCCTAGTTCAGTCTTGCTGTCTCTGCTGCTTCTGTTTCTAATTAAATCTTGGAGAAAAATCAGAGTCCTCTCAATGCCCTTACATATTCATGGTTTCCTGTACAAACATTACAGAGAGCCTTTCTCCATAACCCTGGTCACGTCCTGCTCCCATTATACCTCAGTAGATATTCTAAACTTTTACCCTGTCTCAGCCCATTCTGCCTTACTCATTAGAGCACCTCAGGTTCTGCTTAACTGAAAATATGAAGGCTTTCAGGTGAGAACTCCCTTAACTTTTTGCTTTCCCTTCTGTAGATGTATTTAAACCTCATAGTGATCACTTTAGTTTCTGGTGTTTCATTCAAACTCTTGAAACTATCAGTCCAAACTCTTAGTGACTAAAACTTGAACAAACTTTAGTAAAAACAGATTATTCTTTGGAAGGATGCTAGCAGAATTGAGGAAAGTGCTGAATAACTGAGTACCCGGAAGACAAGAGCTGACATACACCTGAGGACTTCTCAGGGACTGGAAACACCCATGATAGGTTCTTATTCTCTGGTTTTCTTCTCCTCTGTGTATCAGTTTCAGTGTTTTCTCCTGAAAACCACTTTTCTCCAGATGGCAGGGGACCCCCTGTTTTAGTCAGAATTGGCTTAACTTGATCAAATAAACGCCCATGAGTCAGTTATTTTTACCTAGTTGTGTGAGATCTTGGCTGCTCATTCAGACCGCCGCATGGTTAGAGTGTGCTGGCAGCTGTTTCCCGCAAAAGAGAATTGCAGTTGTTAGAAGAGTACAGTAGCTGTAGAGAAATCACTTATACAGTATTTCTCTTATAAAAGCCTAATGTTATTGCCTGGATTAATATGCTGTCTCTCCACATCTTTCTCTGACAGTTTATTTCCATAGTCTTCCTTGTTCATTTCTCAGCTGTGTACTCTGTTTTCCACTTTGATACTACATTGAAGCTACTCACAAACATACTTAAGAGACCTTTTTTGTTCCTACTTGATCTTTTGGAAATATTTGACATTAACTATTCATTCTTTTTTAAGCTCTTTTTTCTTACTTACTCCCCGCTGTCATTTCCCACCCTTACTTCTCAAGTGTTTGCTTTTATTTTCTTTTGATTTTCTCTTATTTTTCTAGCCCTTTAGATGTCTGTGTCCCAAGGCTTTCTGTTCTAGAGCTTTTTCTCAGGGTAACTTCATTTAAATCCATGGCTTTAAATACCATCAAACACTGATGACTCCCAAATCTGTTTACTGAGTCCAGTCTCTTCTGAGCTTTGACCTTTCTTATTATTGTGCCTAATAAATGTTGTCACTTTCGTAGATATGACATGATTATCTGATAGGTACCCTATAAACCAGATTCGAACACTTTTATTTTTCATTTCATTGAATAGAACCACCATCTAAGCTAGAAACCTGAAATTTTTCTAAAATTCTTGCATCTCCTTTCATTCTGCTGCCATGTTGATTTGTGCACCAAGTCTCTAAGATTATATCTTGCTTATTTTTCTCACGTTTTTTTCTCTTCAGTTTTATTTCTTGCTGTGTTAGTGTCCTAACCAGTCTCCCTGTCGTTAGCTTTCATGTAAAAATCTTTTGTTCTTTTCCAGTAGTGTCTGAGACTCCTTTTAACACCCTTAGCCTGTGAAATCCTTTAAGAAGAAATTCTTGATCACACAAAGCCATTCATGACCCATTATGTATTATGTCATAATCTGGTCCCTTTTTTCTTTTCAAATCTCATCCTGGATCCTAGATTAGATATACAGGAAGTTTCAGTACCAGATTTTAGATCCTAGAGAGAGAACTAACCTGTCCATCATCCTCTGGCTAAGAACCCAGGTTTAAACTTAGCATGTCACAGTTCTGAGGTTTAGTTCTATTCATTCTTTACCACTTTGTGGACTTTTTAAGTAATATATATCATCAACTCCTAAAGCTTTTTAAGGGTTCTTGGGCTTTTTAGGCCCTTAATTAGTGTTAGCCATACTGTATGCTTTCTTAATTAAATTTCAGTTTATAATTGGCCTTCTCTTAGAATTGGAATTAGTCCGTAGAGAAGAAAGTTTTGAGGGAAAGGAAGATTATATTTTATAGGGTTATGGGCTTTTCTGAAATTCCTTGATATGATTTTGAGTTAAGTTTGCAGGTATTAATATATGAGATTTAATATTTTAAATTTTCTCTTATAGATATCTTCAGGAAGTAGGTTACACAGATACAATATTAGATGTACGGTCTCAGCGGGTAAGGTCATTACTTGGACTGTCCAATTCAGAGCCAAATGGATCAGTAGAAACAAAGAACTTAGAACAGATCCTGAATGGAGGTGAATCTCCTAAGCAAAAAGGACAAGAAATCAAAAGGTATGATCTGTACTTACAGGTTAACATTGCTTATATAATGGGTACTGTGAATCTCTTTAATTTCTTGTTACTACTGTTAACGATTTTTAAAGCAGGTAGAGTTCAGATTTAAAGACTTTTCCCCTCCTACATGGTACCATGGGCAAATAAATTTTCTGTTCAGGTGCTTTTTAAATTGATATATCTTAATTTTTTTTTTTTTTGGAAGTCTTGATCTCATACATACAGATCTTTATTTTTTAAAATTCTTTTCTATTGTTATGTTAATCACCATACATTACATCATTAGTTTTTGATGTAGTGTTCCATGATTCATTGTTTGTGCATAACACCCAGTGCTCCACGCAGAACGTGCCCTCCTTAATACCCATCACCAGGCTAACCCATCCCCCCAACCCCCTCTCCTCTAGAACCCTCAGTTTGTTTTTCAGAGTCCATCATCTCTCATGGTTCGTCTCCCCCTCCGACTTACTCCCCTTCATTCTTCCCCTCCTGCTATCTTCTTTTTCTTTTTTCTTAACATATCTTGCATTATTTGTTTCAGAATTACAGATCTGTGATTCAACAGTCTTGCACAATTCACAGCACTCACCATAGCACATACCCTTCCCTATCTTATGTTTTGATACCAAGAAATTGGCTATAGTTCTGAAATAGGTGCAAAATTAAAATTCAGTTTGGGAGTAATTTCATGTAGTTCAGAGCTATTTTAACTTCCTGATTTAAATTTTTGCTAGGGTATTTTCAATAAATTATCATGGTACTCTATAACTAGAATAGCAATGGTTACTTACACACAAGTATGAAAGAAACAAGGTTTTGTGTTATATTTGGGCTCAGAAAGCCACCAGTTATACTTTTTAAAATTTAATGTCTTTACTGAGATAAAATTCACAACTATACATTTCTGCCGTTTAAAATATGTAGTTTGTTTTTAGGATATTCAGAGTCTCTCAGCCATCACCACAGTCTTAGTTTTGAAAATATTCATCCCCAAAAGGAACCCCGTACTTATTAGCCAACACTCCCCATTCTCCCCTGCACTCCTTTCACCACCAACCCTAGGCAACCACTAATCTACTTTATGTTTCCATAGATTCCCTATTCTGAACATTTCATATAAATGGTTATTTTGTGAGTGGCTTCTTTACCTTAGCATAATATTTTTTAAGCTTCATCCATGTGTCAGTAATTCATTCCTTTTTATTGCCAAATAATATTCTGTTCTATGGTTATATCACATTTTGTTTATCCATTCCTTGTCCAGTTGATGGGTTTGTGGATTGGTTCTACATTTTGAAATAGAGACTAATACTACTTTGAACATTGGTGTACATGTTTTCAGTTTTTTGGGGTATATACCCAGGACTGGAATTTCTGAGTCATATGGTAACTCTGTGTTTTCCTTGTCGTGGAAGTTCCAAACTCTTCCAAAGTGGCTAAACTATTTTACATTCCCACCAGAAATTTCTTCATGTCCTCATCAAAATTTGATGTTTTCTATCAGATGTACCTTTGGTTAATACAGACTTGATAAATCAAGGTGTTAATAAGTAGGTAGAACTTTTTTTTTTTTAACCTTTTTTTCCCCTCCAACTAAATGTCACCTTGAAAACATAAGTTTTCTGGAAAGACATAGAAAAGAAGAAGAGAATGGAAAGAAACTAACATTGAGTTCCTTTAGAGCTTAAGAAATGAATAATAGTGTAGTTTAAAAACTAGCATTATTTCATACCTTAGCTGTATTTCATGATATTATGCTTTTGTTTAAAACATGTACTAAAAATTTCAAGTTAACATAAGCCTTTGCTTTAGGGTTTTTATTTCTGAGAAGGAAGGTCTCTTCAATAACATTTTACATCAGATAGAGCTCTTATTTTCTTTAGTCTGTATTTCAGGAAGCACAGAATATTTTTGTGGTATAAGAGAAAAAGCAAAAGTATTTTTGCTTTTTAAGCTTGTTAGTTTATCAGGCTAAGTAGTTCGTAGAATTTATAATATTTAGAGGACTGCAGTTTAGCACACCTGAATCTGAATTAAATCTCCACACCAGACTTAATTTTCTTGTAAAGCTTCTTGCCTTTGCAAGATTAAGACCTTAATAGGTTTCTTTTCTGTTGTGTTTAAAAAACACATAACATGAGATCTATCCTCTTAACAATTTTTAAAGTATACAGTGCAGTATTGTTAACCATAAAAACAATGTTGTAAAGTACACCTCTAGAACTTTTTCATCTTTCATGACTGAAACTCTATACCTATTGAATAGCAACTCCTATTTCCTCTTCCTATCAGCCCCTGGCAACCACCATTCAACTTTCTATTTCTGTGAGTGACTGCTTTAAATACTCATGAAGTGGAATCATGTAGTGTTTGTCCTTCTTTGACCGCCTTATTTCACTTAGCATAATGTCATTTAGGTTCAGCAGTGTTGTAGCATATGACAAAATTTCCTTTTTTATGGCTGAATAATATTCCATTGCATGTATATACCACATTTTTTTTAATCCATTCATGTGTCCATAGATGTTTAGGTAATAGTTGTTCTTAATCAAGGCTGATTTCCATCTTAATGAGTATAGTTACATATTCTGAATCTGCACGTTTGTGTGGTTCAGCTATTATTCGGGCCTTTGAAAACTCCTAAGAATGCGAGAAATGATCTCTAACATGTTGAGATTTTTAGCAGAAGGATGTTTATCACATTCTTATTTATAATAGTAAAAAGTTAGAAGCAATCTTAATGTTTACCAGGAGAGCAATGGTAAATTTTAGAT
Organism: Eumetopias jubatus; assembly: GCF_037043125.1. Classification (NCBI taxonomy): domain Eukaryota; kingdom Metazoa; phylum Chordata; class Mammalia; order Carnivora; family Otariidae; genus Eumetopias; species Eumetopias jubatus. Next base: position 64,982,916 of record NW_028274813.1, read on the forward strand.
CATATTATTAGAGGCAGTATGCTTAATGGTTTAGAACGTGAATTCTGAGGAGGATTTTAAATTGTGACTTTGCCACTTATTAGCTATGACTTTGGGCAAGGTATTTTAACCTTCCTGTGCCTCAGTTTCCTCACTTGTAAAATAGTGATGGTAGGGTTAATGTGAAGAAGAAATGAATTAATAGGGAAGCATTTAGAATAATGCCTGGCACATAGTAAGTACTAGCTATGATGAAATATTGTGTATCCTGTTGAAATGTGACCCTACCAGAGTAATATTTACTAGACTCTGCTGAGTGAATGTCACTCTTGTATTGGTTGGTTTATTGTAGCGGGGGTGTTGTGGATGCCTAGTGCGTTGTGTCACAAAGCGTCTACTTTATGAGGATTCATGGGAGGACAGAGTTCTCTTAGATCTTGCAACTGGGAAAAGCTTTGCTGCTTCTGAATCATTGGTTTGATTTACCTGTGAACCTCCAGTAGTTGCTCCCTTTCTCTTTTTATTCTGTTTGGAATCTTGCCATATTTGTGCCCTGCATACATGCTCCTCCACCCCCCACTGACTTTTAGCCTTTTACTTACCAACCCTGCTCTTGGCTTCTATTTTATTTTCTCCTCATCTGGACATTTTAATTTTTTTACTCCGTTGATTTTCTTTTTACAGTGAGAGAGGATAGTAAATAAATAGTTGGCAAAGAAAAAAAAAATGTTAAAAAATCCATAGACAAAGACTTTTTCTTAAGCATCATGGATTAATAAAGTCACATTCTAGTTGTGGGCCTTCTGGAACCTCTGTTGAAATTACAGTTAAAGACTTTTTAAGATGCATTAACACATAAGAACAAAAAAACTGAATATGTAGAAAAAATGAGAGGATGTACTGTACATCAGATAGGGTTAGCTTAACAATTATGGAAGTTGGAAAGAATATGGAGGAATATCACATGCCTTAAATCTAAGGGCATTCAGGAGCAATAATAAGAAAAGGAATAAGCCAATTAAAGTCATAAAATGCCAGCAAAGCTCCAAAGGCTAAGGAATTAGAGGTATCAGATACATCTGGATTGGATTTAGAGGGGGTTATGATTGGAACATTGGTTTAAAGTTTATGTAAGAGGTAGTTAGAATCTCAGATCTCTTCTTTTATCCTGTGTAGCAAGCTGAACACCCCTCCACCTGTGGTGGTGTATTTTCCAGTGAAGCTGAACCATGATTTGTGATTTCTTAAGAAATAAAGCAACTCTAGGATAGAATCTACTTAACTGGAAACAGGAGGATTATCTGAATCTCCAGCTGAGCAGTGAAATCCCCTGTTTTCTTCTAGTATTTGGCTTCTGGTATGTTTGCATGGGTCTTATATCCCTTCCAGGCAGAATGTTGAAATTTATCACATTAAATAGAAAAGACTTAATAGTCCTGACAGTTGGGATCTGCCGGTGAAATGGTGAGCCTCTGTCCTATCATGCAGAAGTGAAGCCAGCTGCTTTGGCAAAACCTCACCCATGTAATACATAAGTTAGCTTTTTGGTGCCTCACTCTTAAAGGTGAACATTTTAGGAAAGACTTTAATATGGAAATTGGAGATAAAGGAAGCAAAGAAAAAAGGAACTCAAAACAGGGAGCACAAAAACAAAACAAAAACAAGAAAAAAAAAGAAAACGGAGCAGATTTTCAAAACTATAATTACTCTTCTGAAAAGACTGAGAGAAGATAATACCTCTGCAAAACAATTAGGATGTTATTTGGTGATGGACATTAAGGAGGGCACGGGATGTAATGAGCACTGGATATTATATAAACTGATGAATCACTGAACTCTACCTCTGAAACTAATAATACATTATATGTTAATTGAATTTAAAAAGCTCTAAAAAAGATTCAATCAGAAATCAAAAAAGAGCTATTAGAAATTAAAAGGTGTGATAGAAATAATTTCCACATAAAACTTAGAGGATAAGGTTGAAGAATCACCCCCCCCACCCCCACCCTCCAAAAAGAGGAAAGAGGAAATGGGACTGAAAAGATAGGAAAATTCAGAGATCAGTTCAGTAGGGCCAACATCTGACTAGGAGTTTCAGAGAGAACAAGTAAAATGCTCTTGAAAAGAAATTAAATTAGTAATAAAAGGAAATTTTCTGGAATACATTTACAGAATGTTAATTTTCAAGGATGTTTCCATTGAAAGGATTCTTCCCAATTACACTATAAAATTAATAAATAAAAAAAACATACAAAGGCCATCATCCTGAATGCTAAAAAGAAGCATCTCAAAAGAAACAGTGTATTAGCATGCAAGTAGGATAAAGTCTCAGACCCTTCATAGTCCATGGTGGCTTTAATTTTCATTTTCCTAAAGACTGATGATGTTGAGCATCAGTTTATGCCATCTGTGTAGCTTTTGATACAGTGTCTATTTGAATAATGTCCCCATTTTTTATTTTATTTGTTACTGTTATTTAAGCGTTCTTTATATATTCTGGACACAGGTTGTCTTCATCAAATATGTGACTTGCAAATATCCTCTCCCAATCTGTAGGCTTTTCTTTAAGTTCTCTTAACAGTGTCTTTTGAAGAACAAAGTTTTTAATTTTGGGAAGTCTGATTCATTTTCTTTTATGGATTGTGTTCTATTTGTCTTTTAAAGCCATGCAAATGTATTGCTGTGATGAAATACAATTTTAAAGGGATTCCTGGGTGACTCAGTCGGTTAAGCGTCTGCCTTGGGCTCGGGTCCTGATCACAGGGCCCTGGGATTGAGTCCCACATCAGGCCCTTGCTCAGCGGGGACCCTGCTCCTGCCTCAGCTTCCCCTGCTCATGCTCTCTCTCTCTCTCTGACAAATAAATAAATAAAATCTTAAAAAAAAAAAAAGAAATACAGTTTTAAAAACTTAAAATATGAGTTTCACTTTAGAGACAGACATTTCTTTTCTTTCCCCCTTTTTTTTTTTTTTTAAGATTTAGGGCACCTGGGTGGCTCAGTCGGTTAAGCATCTGCCTTCGGCTCAGGTCATGATCCCAGGTACTGGGATCGAGTCCCACATTGGGCTCCTTGCCCCGCAGGGAGCCTGCTTCTCCCTCTGCCCCTGCCCCCCCTCCCTGTCTCTCATGAATAAATAAAATCTTAAAAAAAAGATTTTATTTATTTGAGAGAAGGAGAGAACTAAAGGGAGAGAGCAAGCACAAGTAGGGGGGCAGAGGGAGAGGGTGAAGCAGGCTCCCCAGAGAGCAGGGAGCCCAACATGGGACTTGATCCAGAGTCAGATGCTCAACCGACAGAGCCACCCAGGTGCCCCTGTTGTTGATTTCAGCTCAGGTTATGATTTCAGGGTCTTGAGATCAAGCCCTGCAATGGGGGCTCTGCACTGTGGAGCCTACTTAAGATTCTCTCTTTCCCTCTCCCTTTCCCCCTCCCTTCCCACCTTAAAGGAAAAAAAAAGTCTGAATTATATTGTGTCCTTAGAAACAGGGAGGGGCAAAAGCTTCAAATTTTAGATTATTTTTTTGGTACCAAAAGATCATCTAGTTCAACCCAAACAGTTTACAGGTAAAGAAATTGTGGCTAAAAGGTTTAAGTGACTTGGCCAAATTCAGTCATCTAGTTAATAGAAGAGCAGAGACTTTTAATGTGAAAGTCTGTGTTGGGCTGAAATTTCCACTGTTCTTTTGCTTTGTTATTAGACATTTATTTTTTTTTAAAGATTTTATTTATTTATTTTGACAGAGAGAGAGACAGCGAGAGAGGGAACACAAGCAGGGGGAGTGGGAGAGGGAGAAGCAGGCTTTCCGCTGAGCAGAGAGCCCGACGTGGGGCTCGATCCCAGGACCCTGGGATCATGATCCGAGCAGAAGGCAGACACTTAAGGACTGAGCCACCCAGGCACCCCTGTTATTAGACATTTAAACAACTTTTTGAAAACCCTTTTTTGCTCATAGAAAGGAACTCAGATGACAGTTTAAAAAATGACTTCATAGGTAGATTAAAAGAGATTATCATTATTACCTATTGAATGATTCTGAAGGACTTGAAAGTATTTCTTTAGTATATTAAGAATCCTGTTTTCTAGGTAAGAAAATCTGTGAAATGGATTGGAATAGCTATATCTGATTTATTCCATAACTTTAAATCTGGGCAGGTTTTAGTCTTCAGACATTTGGACCTCTATAAGAGGTTGTAGAGCTATAAGAAATGCTAAGTTTAGCTTGCTTGCTTATGATGGCTTTATTTTGAGAAATAATACCACATTTGTCTGTTACTATAAGATTTTGATAGAGTAATTACTCAAAGTATTTTGGCCAATAAACATTGGAGAACCTTAACAGAACAGTCACTTTTACTTTAGAAAACATAATCTTCAAAACATTCTTTTCTTGGGTTAAATACTTAGGCAGTACCTTATAAATAGCTTATCGTTTGAATCTCTATACTACTTTCAAGTACTGTTTTAAAATAGGAACCAGAAATATTAGAATTAACCATTGGAATATTTGGATTCATCTTTTTCCCCTTTGACAGGCCCTCTGGTGATGTTCTTGAGACATTCAATTTTTTAGAAAACGCTGATGACAGTGATGAAGAAGAGGAAAATGACATGATTGAAGGCATCCCAGAAGGAAAAGATAAACATCGGATAAATAAACACAAAGTAGGAACTCAGTTTTTAATTTTTATTAGCTAAAATAAACATACACATGTATTTGGAATAGAAATTTTCAAGATGTCTTAAGTTACATTGGGAGTGATTTTTTTTTTTTAATCTTGAAAGTTTTATATATTGTCAGTTCTTATTATTACCCATGTATAGTAGAAATTATTATTTTCTGTATCATTCACTAAATGGCAAAAAGGGGTCTGTTTTGGGCACCTGGGTGGCTCGGTTGTCGGGCATCTGCCTTTGGCTCAGGTCATGATTCCAAGATTCTGGGATCAAGCCCAGCATCGGGCTACCCCCCCGGCGGGAGGCCTGCTTCTCCCTCTCCCACTCCCCTTGCTTGTGTTCCCTCTCTCGCTGTGTCTCTCTCTGTCAAATAAATAAAATCTTAAAAAAAGGGGGATGGGAGGGGTCTGTTTTTATAGAACTAGTCCAGCTGTTTGAAACTTTAAAAAAACAAAAACAAAAAACCACCTTCTCCACTCCTGCTACAATTAAGAATCACTGCTGAAGACTGTCTCTTTATGTACAGTAAACAGGTGATAAATAAAGTGAAGCTAAAATAGGGATACTCCCACTCTGGGTGAGGGAGTAAACTGGATTATAAATGTACGTGTCCATATTCTTGTTCTTTGATAAGGATTAATAAAAATTTACTTTTACACATAACCTAAGAAACTGAGTTACCAATTTTATCAGTGATGTGGGTTAGCTTTAAGAGTATACACAGATTAGATGATCCATTTATGAATTATTACAGTAACATAGAGTATTTCGTGTATCTAAAAAAAAGTAGATAGGTTAAATTTTGGTTCCTTGGGATGTTCTTGTTCCTCAAGAAAAGTTTCTGGGCTATTAAAGCAGTTTTTAATGTTCCTATCACATTTCATGTATGCAGCATACTCATGTGTGTAACTTGAGTAAATGGAGATTCCCCCCCCCTTTTTTCCATGGGAGCCAAAGTACTATTATTATCACAGCTACTGACTTAAGATCAGTTAATATCCTTACCAGCTATGCCATATAGCCCTGTGAATTATGGATTACATATGCATTTCTCAGTGAGTGAAGTCAGTTCAACACAATGTATCAGAATGTAAGTGAGTGAAAGGGTCTATAAATAGGGGTAATTGTGAATATTATAATTAAAGAACTTAAATATTTTTTAATTAGTATTTTTAACTTTTTTTTTTAAAGATTTTATTTATTTATTTCAGAGAATGAGAGCACGAGAGGGAAGAGGGTCAGAGGGAGAAGCAGACTCCCCACTGAGCAGGGAGCCTGATGTGGGACTCGATCCCGGGACTCCAGGATCATGACCCGAGCCGAAGGCAGTTGCTTAACCAACTGAGCCACCCAGGCACCCGTATTTTAACTGTTTTTTACAACCAGATTACTTGTATCACATCTTACAGTAATCTTCACATGGTACTATTAAGAACCATTTATATAGGGTATAATTTGGGATTGGTGAAATAGATGGAAAATCTAAAATTTTGTATATGTAAGTAATTTAAAAATTGGAGTGCAAATATAAAGATAAATGTGTGAAAACATATAAAGGACTCCTTTAAAATCTAGGGATAAAAGTAATTTTTGGTTTATGTTCCATTTACAGATAGGTAATGAAGGTTTAGCTGCTGACCTAACTGATGATCCTGATACTGAGGAAGCACTGAAAGAATTTGATTTTTTAGTGACTGCTGAAGATGGTGAAGGAGCTGGAGAAGCACGGAGTTCAGGGGATGGCACAGAATGGGGTAAGGTGATAAAGAAATATGGGGTGGGAGAATAGCTTTTAAAGATGTATTGCTATTGAATATTATATGTGGAATGTGAGTATTTGAATGTATGATGGCAGTTGAACAAGAGCAAGGGTATTTTGCACCAATTTGTTTAGATTTGGTGACAAAACTATTGTTTGATATATGACTTTTGGTGGATTTTGATTTTTGAAACTTATCTTGAATTAAAGTTGAAAGAAATCCAATTTCTTTCCTTTTAGCAAATGAAAAAACATGTATATAGTTTTAAACATTCTCATTATTTAATTTGGTAATGAGTCTAGGTTTAAATATTTAACTCTTTTGTTATGTCCATATGATGTTACCTGACTTATTGCTAGAAAGTAATAAAGCTACTAATCCTGAATTATAGCTTCATATTGAACAAGGTTTAGTGAAGGTATTAAACTTTACTACATATAATATTTAGTGTGCATATGTAAGGGCCTAGCTTTTGGAAATGGTATGTAATGCTAATAATAATCCAGCCATAACTAAAAGAAAACAGTTGTATTTATACAGGGTTAAAAACCCCATTAGAAAATAGAAGTATAAAAATTATATTAAGATAGTAGCTGAGGTCCACTCTCCTGTGCATTCAATCAGCTTTTAACACCAGCATGTTATCTGGCAGGTTTACAGTGTTTACAGAGCTTCATGGGAGAAGGTTACTAAGTACCTTAATGCACATTTCAAATGAACACCAAAGTTGCTTAGTTACTAGCAGGAGGAATTATCACAAGCTCCTTAAAAACTACTTTGGTGATGGGGAACACATGTAATTTAAAAATGCCTCATTTGTGTATTGAACCTGAATTTGCTAATAGGAGAAACAAAACCTAATAGGTAATACAATTATTTACTATCCTGATAACAATTCAAGTACTTAAAATTCTGAATTTTGGTACCAACTTTCTTATTGATTATAATTCTCAAGCATTGTTTCAGACCTTTACTTATCTCTTCTTCTAATTGGAAAGAGAAGAGGCATATTAGTTGAAAATACGAAAAAACTTCAGAATTACTTTCTAGACTTTGAATATACATTTTTGTACTTATTTGAAAATGGCTATATTCTAGTTTACTTTTCTTAAGAATTAGCATTGCTCAGGGGGCACGATAAAAGTATCAAAGTTTTCTTTAGCTTCTTTGTGCTACACATTCAGTCTTACTAGGGGTTTTTTCCAGGTTATTTTATAATTATATAAATATATAATTATTTTGTAACTTGTGTATTTTAGGAGTTTTAGAAACCCACACATACCTGTGAAGAAGAAATTAAAAATAACCTATAATGCCACTATGAAAAGAGAATCATGGTTAACATATATAGATATATCTGTATTTAATGAAAGATTTTTGCTTAGTGCCAATTTATAATCCACACTTTTCACCTAATACATTGTTCTTCTGCAAGCATTTTTAATAGCTTCATAATATTCTGTCAGTATGTTCCATTATTTAATTGGGGCTTTACTGATGAATATTTAGATTATTTTCATTAAGGAAAATAATCAACAATTTTCAAATATCTTTGTAGCTAAATCTTGGCGTATAACCATCCCTGCTTTCTTTGCCTAGAATTGCTGGAAGTTTAACTGTTAGTCAAAAGAATATACAAAAATTTCAGGAATTTAATTTGTATAAAATGGCATTATTTCTGTAATAATGAAATACCATATGGTGTACAGTCGATTGGGACTTCTATCCAAAGACTTCTGGCTCTAGAGCAGTTTCAAAAGCAGACCTAAATAGTGAATGGTAACTGTAAAACGTTATTCACTTTTACTATTACTGTTTGAGAGTGACCTGAATCTTTGTGTAAATGGAAGTAACTGAAAGTCTTTTCCTTCTAGATGAGACTGAACCATCTTTAAAGCATTTTAAGTTCTTTAGAAAGAAAAGAACAAAATTGTTCAAGTAGTTTCTTTTCTTAACAAGTGAGAACTGTCAAAGGATTTCTGAATTTTTCATTTCTGCTCAACAGGTGCTCTATTCAGTTTTTCTAAAACAAAGAAGAGGGATATACAAACATACCTTTATTTAACTCGTTTGCTTAAATTTGAATTTACTTACAAATGGGAAGGTGGCAGTTTTTGAGATTTAAATAATTGAGTAAAAGACTTTTTTTTGTTCTTTTTTTTTGTTTTTAATAAGTAAAGTATCCTAATGAAACATATCATATCCCAGTACTCACCCAAAGTGGGTAATCTGTTGTTTTTTATTTTGTAATAAAATAAAAAAGAGTAAAAATCTCAGTCTAATTTTGAATACTTTTATCCTATCAAACATCACTGCTTTTTAGGAAGCTTTTAAATCCTATTTTTCTTTTCTCATCTACATTAGGTAGTCTAATTTTGGTAGTTTTTAGTTCTTATAATCAAAAATAGTAGTAGGCATTTCTAATTTTGCTATTTCTCTCATGGAGACTTGGCATTTTAAGCATGTTTGGTTATTTTCTCCTCTACTTTGAAACTGTGATTTGTCGAAATTTATAGGACTACCAAATGTAATTAGTACCTGAATGTTTGTATTTAAATATAATGGATTGGATAAAGTACTGAATATTTGCATAAAGTGAAGTTAGTTACATTTTTATGCTACATTAAGTAGATTTATATAATTCCTCTGCTCTGATAGTTAGAATTACCATAGTAGAATTTTATGTTTTCATGGTTTTGAGTTTTTAAGGGATATTTTTTGTGTGTGCATATTTGTGTTTTCTTTTAAACAAAAAGGTTCCCCTAACTGATTCAACCTCATTTCTTGGTATTTTTTCCCCCTAGATTTTTAAAAAACTGAATTAATATGTAGAAGATTATGCTGCCTCTTCCCTTTTGCTCTTAACTATTTCTTATAAGCAATATCAAATCAGCTGTTATTACAGGCAAGTTTCAGGATGTTTTTTGTGCACATATGCATTCACCAACCTGTTCTTTGCACTGCTTTGAGTTAACCTTTGTTTTCTAGACTTTAGGTTATCTTGCAAGTAATATTTGTTTTTTTTTCCCCTTAAGACTTATCCTTTTTGTTCCCTTTTGCTTTTTCACTCCAGTACCCTTTGCTACTTGAATTAGAGTTACTCACAGCTTTATTTTTTCTACGAGGTCTTTTAACTGTTGGGCTATCTTACTAAAATTTTCTGTCCTATGGAATTACCTGTGTAAAGTTTATACCACTTAAGCTTTTTTTTTTTTCTTTCTGTAAATTTAAAAATGTGTCAATTTGGCTTACTTTAAGTGGTCACTTTTAAAAATAATTGCTAGTTTTATTAAGATGAATGCAAATGATTCCTTCTTTAGATTACTTTTTTGGGGGAAGTAGCCAGTGAGTTCATAGAATAATTTCTGATACAGCAGTTTTCAGTAAACTTCATGATTAGAGTGCACAAAAAGTGAATTTTCTCTTAAATCAGTATTACTGCAATATTACAAACTACTACAATTTGCAGATTTGACATAATCTCATGTGTAAGTTTCAATCTTTAGCACCCTAGTTTTAAGTAATTCAAGTTGGCAAATTACTTTAAAGCTTTGAATTTAGCTTTTTACATAATGACTGCCTAAGATCATAGGTATATCCATAGGGGAGAAAGTGATAACAATTATAGTAGGAAAGGCTCAAGGGTCAGTAAGTAATTGAATTTCTACGTGCCATTCAAATATGAGAATTTCTTATATTTACTACATACAGCAATCTGTAAGGGGGAAAAACTGCTTTTTTATGTCCACTGCATGGATTAAGTCAGTGAGGCCTAGGCAGTTTTACAAGACTTGTGGTCTGGAATATAATGAGTTATCAGAAATTTAGCAAGTATGTTTTCCCTAAAATCTCACTATTCTGTCAGTCCTGTGGATGGACTTAGCCTGTGTGTTTTGGTATAATTTTTATTTAGTAACATGGTTACATAAACTCATAGTTGTTACTCTGTAACAGAATGTTAAACTTTCTAATAACATGGCTGTTTTAAAACTAAACAAATGAAGGAAAACCCTTAATACTTAAAGTAATTCTAATAGACTTATTTTTATTCTGCTTTTTAATGCTGTTTTTCTCTAGTTTACTACAGAGTAAAATTTTTCCAGGCACAAGTATTTACTTACAATAAATACAGATTTGTTATTCAGCTAAAATAGCTGGTTTCATCTTTAGCAGATGTACAGCACTGTATGTTTTCACTTCTCCATGCTTGTCACTGCTTTTATCATACCCTAAAAAAAATCAACTCAAGAAATTCTTCAGTGGAATTTGAGTTTTGTTTTTTGTTTTTTTTTGCTAATCTTAGTTGTAGACCAATGGAAGAAGGTAATGAGATGTTGAACTATTTGGGTGGGGTGGGGGCCGAGGTGGGATTCTCTGAATGCTTTGTATGTATTATTGGAGACAATGTATTTTGGAACTATATGTATGTATTACATTGGACTAGAATGCCTCTCCATTAGTATAGTTATCCCGTGCATGCAGAATCAGTGTGACAGAAGGTGCATGAATATTTTCATCAATAAAATGGCACTGACCTTTCCAGCTTGCACTCTTATGAGTAGTTCGCATGTAATTCATTCATTTGCTTTTATGATGCTGGCTGAATAATTTTATGAACATTTTTATAAAGATGCAGTGATCTATTTTGTATAACATTAATTTTCTAATGTCAGTCCATTGAATATTAGTCATTGAAAGAATAATAACCTTCAAATTTGTGATTCATAGAAATGAAGCACCATTTAACTGTTAGTATTAACTGTTTAGAAACTTATGAGATGGGCATTTAGAGTTTGAGTTGTGAATACCAAAACTGAAACTGCACCTTTAAAGTATTTTGGGTATATGCTGTTAGTATATTTTTATTATGATTATGTAAAGCTATAACAGTTTACTGCCAACAGCTTGCATTGCCAACTGCTGATTTTTTTTCTTTTAATAATATGCTGCATGTAGATAAAGATGACCTCTCCCCACCTACTGAGGTTTGGGATGTAGACCAGGGACTAATAAGTAAACTGAAGGAACAGTACAAGAAGGAACGAAAGGGGAAGAAAGGGTTGAAGAGTAAGTGCAGATTCTATTATAATTTTTGTATACCAATCTTTGAGAAAACAATTCTTCAACTCTTGTTTTTTTTTGTGTGTGTACCTTTTTTTGGTTTCATAAGCGGGCAACTAACTTTAAACTTCGTTGTATAATTGAAATTTATTTGAATATAACTTAAGATGTGTTATTAATCAGTGAAAAATCATTTTAAATAATGTTAATAAGGATAAAGGAAAGATTTCAAGGAAGTTTTTTTTTAGCTTTAAAAAGTTTACCAAATTGTAAGGACTATTGGCCTTGGAATTAAAAGTAACAGAAATTTGTTCAAAAGGGAGAAAGTATAAATTTCCTTATTTTTGATAAATAGGGTGTTACACCTATAACCAGCTCCTCTCCAGGTTACATTTCTTAGTTTGGGAATCCTTAAAAACAGTAAATATAAAAGCCCTTTTCATTGTTGCTGCTTTCTGGCCTTAATCCAACAGTAAACCGGGAGGGCAGCAGAAAAATCTCTCCTGGGTGGTAGTTTCTTGACTACTCTGGTGGAAGGATAGTAGAAAGGGTAGTGATGGCAGTAAGGTTTGTTTGGTCTCTAGTTGAGTAACTTCTTTTCATAGTACTTTTCACTATGTTGTATCTGACCAATGTACTATAAAAGTATGAATTTAGCTATAGCACTTCTCAAAGATAGAATTCATTTCCATTTTGTGAATCAAACTTTAAATAAACAGCCACATGAAAAGCATCTTCAGACCTTTGAGTATTAAATGAAACTTGAAGCTTATTTTGAACTGGCCGTTGATTCTTGCTAGTCTCACTTTTTTGACTATGTCAAGGACAAAGTGATGGCAAAGGCTAAAACCATATAGGCATTCTTTTCATATTCCTTTGGTGACAGATTAGTTTATAAAATGGCAGGTGTAATGGAAATGGGTGTTAAGTTTTTTTTTAGTAAAACTTTTTAAATGGTTTAATTTATTGTGGAAGCTAATAAGGCAAGTTTTGGGGATTTGTTACAGTTTTCTTTTATAAAATTATGCTAATTTGTTGTGCATGTGAATGAAAAGAAATTGTACTCTAAGAAGTTTCAGACTATACAGTGAATTGCTTATTGTATTTAAAACATTTAGTGCTGGGCAGGGGCTGTGTTCGGCTCTAACATCATTTACCTATATAATCCATGCATGTTTAGTATAAAAGTACTTTTGCATGATTGACTATTCGAATATAGACATGACGACATTAGAATTTTGGGGTTTAGGTCTTTTTAATGAAATGTAGTTTATTTTAATATTAGATTACTGAGGCACCTGGGTGGCTCAGTCGTTAAGCGTCTGCCTTCGGCTCAGGTCATGATCCCAGGGTCCTGGAATCAAGCCCCGTATTGGGCTCCCTGCTGCGGGAAGCCTGCTCCTCCCTCTCCCACTCTGCCTGCTTGTGTTCCCTCTCTTGCTATGTCTCTGTCTGTCAAATAAATAAATAAAATCTTAAAATAGATTATGTATTTTATGTATGCTCTTCATGAACTGACTCATCTGCTAAAGTTTTATCTGTTAGATAATGTTGCTTTAATTTAAAATATAAATGCCCTATTTTCCCCTCGATATGATTAGATCTATACCTTTTTGAGGTTTAAAAAATAAGATATAAGTCAATTGAAGGTCATTTTTACTTGTAGGCTTTAAATGTTTCTAAAATATGTTATACCTGCATCTTTAAGAAATATTAGAAACAAATGAACTGAAACTAAAATTCAAAATCCCCATAAAATTTTAATTTACTAAACTTTTAAAAATAGGACCATAGTATGAACAGGTTTGTTATTTGCCTATTTAATTGACACTTTATAGAAGACATCATTTCATGTCAGTAAATATTCCTCTGTGTAACATGTTTTCAGTTTTAACCAAACTACCTGTTGTTAAATATAAGATTGGAGAACTATGTGAAGTGGGCAAAAGGGGATTGCTGTAATATAAATTAGGAGCTGGGGCCTGCAGAGGCTCTCATGTTTCAGTACTGTTTTATTATCTAGGTATGTACTGTATTATTTAGCCAGGTCCTTTTAATTTTGGTTTTATGTCTTTTTTTTAAGATTTTATTTATTTATTTGAGGGAGAATGAGAGAGAGAGAGAGAGCGTGAGAAGGGGGAGGGTCAGAGGGAGAAGCAGACTCCGCACTGAGCAGGGAGCCCGATGTGGGACTTGATCCTGGGACTCCAGGATCATGACCTGAGCCGGAGGCAGTCGCTTAATCAACTGAGCTACCCAGGCGCCCTGTTTATTTTTTTTTAAAAAGGAACTAACTTTGTTTATATAACCATAAAAATAATACATGCTTGTTACTCAGACCGTATAAGAAGTATATATATAGAAACAAAAAGAAAAATGTTAAAAACACCCACAATCTTAATACTTAGAGATTAATATTTGACACATATCTTTACGGTTTTTTCTAAGTGTTGTCTTTTATATAAACCTCGTTTTTAATTTTTTAACAAAAATATCATATTTTTAATTCATTTTGTCTTAAGTGTTTCACAGTCATCTGAAAAAAGATACAATTTTAATGGTTACATAGTTTTGCAGTTGGTAGATTTAACCTAGCCTCCATTAGTTAGACCTTTAGATTATTTCTCATTTTTAATGTTTTTATAGATGTCAGTGTCTTAAGGTTACCTGTGTATATAGATATAAAGATGAGGTTTCCAGTATAATGTCTCAGGAATGAATTAGGAGGTAATGTGTTTCTTTTTACACTTAATTGTGAATTTAAATAATACCTTTTTGCTCTTGAATATATTGAGTTCAGTATGAAGATGTTAGCTCTGAATCCCTGATATGAAGATAAAACTTAAGGAAATAAAAAACATTTTTTAGCTGATGGATCATAACTTCTGTCTTAATCTAGGTAGATCATCATATTGATACAAAGATATAATTTTACATGAAAAGGATAATTGATGAATTTTCTTATTCTTAATAGCTTCTTTGTTGAGTTTTATTCTGATATTTTATTAGATAGAGCTTTGTATAAGATAGAATAATTCATAAACTGTAGTCTTGATTTCTTTATTTCCTTTATTCCAAAATGTGAATGAGTTATACCCACTGGATCATAATGCTACATTTCTACAGATTTTTTTCTAGCTTCTTAGAGGGAAGAAAATTATTTGCTGATTTTACCATATAGATTCAGCAGATGTAACACAACCTAAATGCTTTTTTTTTTAATGGAAAGAAAAAAATGGTGAGAATATCAGCTTTTTAACTTTGTAAAGACTCAACCATGATTTGACTCTTAAATGGAAAGAATTCTAAAACTTGGAGCTAAGAAACTCTAGTGGTTATTTGTCTTTTAACTTGTTTACTTCACTACACCTTTCTTTTTTTCCACCTGAGGCAAAAGAAAATGACTTAAATATGACACCTTTGCCTTGGATTGCAGATAGAATTCAGTATTAATTTTATACTAAGTGACATATACTTAGGAGATATACTTTATTAATACTTCTAAAAGTAAAGACCATGGAACTAAAGAGACTTGATGCAGTTATTTTGTTCTCAGGCTTCAAAAGTGTTAAGATTCCTTTTCTTTTTAACTTTTTATTTTGACATAATTTCGTACTTAAGGAAAAGTATAATTGCAAGAATAGTACAAAGAATTCCAGGTAATTTTCACTCAGATCCCCCAGTTGTCAACATTTTACCGCGTTTGCTTTATTCTTTCTCTCTGTAAATATATACATTTATTATTTTGAATGGTTCAAAAAATGAGTAGGTTGCAGGCATGTTGTTCCTTAAATGGTTTAGCATGTTACTTGACAACAAAAACATCCTTTTAAGTGACCACAGTACAGTGATGAAAATCAGGAAATTAAATGATACAGTACTGTTATCTGACCTACAACTCAGTTTTCTTTTATTCTTTAATAATTTCTAAGGGTTCTGTAATTGGGGAAGGGAGTCGGGGAGGTTCTAAATTTATTGTTATGTTAAAATTTTGGTCTGGCAGGATTTTTCTAGAGAGGTTTTTGATGGTCTCCATTTTGCTCTGTTTTATACCTCAGTAAAAACGTGTAAGTCAATAACAAAAATCAGTGTGTAGCATCTAGAGTGAGTGTGAAGCATCTGAAATTTGAAACCTTGAGTTAGAATATGAGGAAGGAGTTAAAAAATTTTTTAAGACATCTTTCATTTTTGTCTGTTTCGGGTTTTCAACGTGGAAAGTTTAAATTGTGGATTGTGATATGTTTTCTTTTATAGATGCTCTTATTCTGTGGCTTATTGTTATTCCTATGCTATTTAAGACCTTTAAAATTGATGCTTATTAAAAGTAGATTATTTCATATCTTCAAACGATTTATAGGCTTTTCCCATTTCAAAGACTCACATTCTGAGAATATATATGTTTACAGTTCTGGTTCTTAGTGAATGAGTGAACTTGTCTTAGTTTTCCTCATGATTGTCATTGGTCCTAATTTTCCTGTCTTTTCCATGTATAGAATATGATTGTCATTCCCCTTCCTTACTGATGTTACTGAATTGCTACACATCCTTTGACTTGTCAGTACATTGGAAAAGGAAAGTCTTTTAACTTTTTCAAATATAAATTATAAGTGAGTGTCCCTGGATTGTTTTCTAGTTTTTTTTTTTAAATTTTATATTAGTGTTTGTCACTTGTTCTTCCAGATCCAAGATGATAAACCATCACCAGAAAATGTAATATTTTTGTCAAGTGTGACTTTTGTCCTAATACCTGTATATTGAACATTTTAACATTTAAGGAGAAATTATTCTTTTGTAACAGTAACTTTTAGTAGGCTTTTAAAAACAACTTGGTGCACACTATAAAATATCTTTGATATTTTTAAAAAGATTTTATTTATTTACCTATTTATTTGAGAGAGAGAGAGCCTAAACACGAGCCCAGGGAGGGGTAGAGGGAGGTAGAGTCTCAAGCAGACTCCTTGCTGAGTGTGGAGCCCCACACTGGGCTCAGTCAGTTCCATGACCCTGAGATCATAACCTGAGCTGAAACCAAGAGCCAGCTGCTTAACCCATTGAGTCACCCAGGCGCCCCAAATATCTGATATTTAAGCTGCTTCTGTTTAGGAGAGAGTATAAATTTGAAGTGTCCATAAAACAGTTAAGTATTCTCTCTCTTGCATCAAATCAAAGACAAAAAACAGTTGTCTCAAAGGGTTGCAGTTGGTTTTCTATTTCCTGTTTTAATTTCACATCTTATTTTACTTATGTATGTATGTATGTATGTATGTATGCATGCATGCACGGGAGCCCAGCACGGGGTTTCAACTCACGACCCTGAGATCAAGACCTGAACTGAGATCCAGAGTCAGACACTTAACTGAACCACCCAGCAGCCCGCTTTCACACTTGTAAAACAGACCATTCAGTTCAGCTCAGATTTCTTTTTTTTTTTTTTCCTCCTCCTAAGACAATACCTTAACTTAGACATTTTGACAAGGGCCAGAAAGTATCAGATTGATATTCTTTGAATCAGTACACTTTTTAAAACTACAGAATCACTTTGTAGCTGAACTATTTTGTTTTTTCTTATTATTGTGATTTTTTTTAAGATGATAGTTTTCATGTGAAAGCTTTATTTTAATTAGAACAATAGTCAGAAAATAGATCTAGCAAACATGACATAACTAAATCCTTATTTTAAAATAAACTTGTCAGGGTACCTGGATGGCTCAGTCTGTTAAGTGTCTGCCTTAGGCTCAGGTCATGATCAGAGTCCTGGGATAGAGCCCCACGTTGGGCTCCCTGCTCAGCGGGGAGCCTGCTTCTCCCTTTCCTCCCCACTCATACTATCTCTGTCTCTCTCTCTCTCAAATAAATAAGATATTAAAAAAAAAAAAACCTATCTTTTCCAGATTGCCTGCTTAACAGTTGCTTTCACTGTAGAATATAAGGTTTGATTAACAAAGGGGGGCACTTAGGAGAGAGGGAAAATGTTAGATTCAGTAAAAAAGTACTTTAGTACTAACAGTAATAGTCTATAGAAAGATAAATTCCATTAAGTCCTGAATATGTATGTTTGAGAATAAGTATGGGTTTAAAAACACAAACAGGAGTCATGAGTCCATAGTTTGGCTTACACATGCTATAATCAGTATGTTTTTCATTGTCCTGTCATCTGTTTAGAAGACTGTACATTTAGAAGATTTGATGGTCATGGTTAAGAGGTAGGTGGGTTGTTTGATAATTCAGAGTAGTAAAAAAGTTTTTCTTGGGGCACCTGGATGGCTCAGTCCATTAAGCATATGACTCTTGATTTTGGCTCAGGTCATGATCTCAGGGTCATGAGATTGGGCCCTTTGTCAGGCTCTGCATTGAGCATGGAGTCTGCTTGTGATATCTCTTTCTCCCTCTCCCTCTGATCCTTCCCCACCCCCCACCCCCACCTTAAAAAAAAAAAGTTTTTCTTGTTAATTTAGATAAAGTATTTCTCCTAGAAAGTCCAACAATAATTAAGAATCAGGTTTTATTTAATAAACGCTTAATGAGTTTTCATTTAGGGCCTTAAATATTTTTATAATATGTGTAATATTCTTTATATTAATACATTTACAGTTTTTTCTTATTGCTGCTAATTAGGCTTCAAATTTATTTGAAATTGCATTTTGTTACATTTATTATATGTAGAATATTGGATAGATTTAGAAAAAGAATGAAGACACATTAAATTTGTAGTTGAAAGGTATTCTACAAACTAGAGGTTCCATAAGACTGTTATATCTGGTTATGAAATCTGCTTAAATCTTTTAGCAGCTTTTGGGCAACTAGAATTAAAGCAGCGTTCTTACATCATCTCCTGAACTTGGCACTGTGCCACACAAAGACTAATGTTTGGCTATAGTATGAAAAAATAATTACAGTTATTACATAATTTGGGACCTTCAATTTAAATTAACTTTCATGTTATCTCCTATTTTCCTTTTCTTCTGTGTTTCTCAGTCTATGTGTTCCGGAAGATTATGACTTCACATGTGTAATAAAACTTTTTTTCTCTTCTTTATTATTTTTGACATTAGCTCTCATGAAATTATCTGTAAGATAATATCTAATAAAGTAAAATGTTATGGTATATACAAGTATAATAATGAGCAGGGAAAGATCAGCAAGGGCTTCATAGAGGAGAGCTGGAACTAGTTTGAAGGTATAGGTAGAATTGTGGTAAGTTGAAGTGCACGTTGGAGATAGAACTTGTGTGTGTGTGTGTCATAAGGAAACTTCTTTGAGTCTAAAATCAGGGAGATTTATGTTGTGAAGCATTAAAAGATGAGTTTGGATAGGAAAAATAGGATCAGATCCTGAAGCACATGCAGGGTAAAGTAAAAGATTTTAGTTAGCTTTGATTCAGAGAATGTTAAGGTTCCACTTGTGGTTTCTGAATTAGGGGTGATAATTTTGATAATTTTAGAAAATTAATTTTACTGTGGTTTTCCAATTTGATGGAAGGTAAATGGAGCTGGGAGTTAGGAAAACTAATTAGGAATCTATGGCAGTAATTGATAAGAATGAAAGCTTTGATTAGAATAAAGTCAATAGGGTAGATTAATCTGAAGCATAATAAAGGGGAATTTTTTTTCTTGGTAGTGAAAATTCATTTTAAAAACCCACCCCATTTTTACAGTTGAGGAATTTAAAAAAAAAAGATTATTTATTTTTAGTTAATGTGGAGGGGTGTGTGCAGAGGGAGAGGGAGAATCTCAAGCAGACTCCCAAGTGAGCATGGAGCTGAATGTGGGGCTGAGCCCCACAATCCCAAGATCATGACCTGAGCCAAAATCGAAAGCGGGATGCTTAACCTACAGAGCCACCCAGGTGCCCCTACAAGTTGAAGAGGAATTATTAAAATGTAGTTGTGGAATTTTAAGAATAGAAACCAGAGCAATGGTGGTGATACTTGTAAGTAGGAAAGTTATAATGGAGAGCTATTTTGTGAGTAAGGATGACATTTTCCTTTAAAATGTCGAATTTAACTGATGGTTAGACATCCAGTTGGCACTTTTTCATTTGTTAGAGAATTTGTTTGCAGTCACTCAGTGTCAGGGAGAAAATCCTCAAATAATCCCCATGATAATTATTTTAGAAAATTCAGACTATTTGACATACTGCCTGCTTCCACGCAGAAGTAAAGATACATAAGCATTTCTGAGAAATTAGGGATTACTGTTAAGCTGATAAATGTATAAGATTTCACCAATTTCTATTAATTCTTAACATCTCACTGCCTAGCATTTTGTTAGGGGTACACACAGATGAATGATAGTTCCTATAGAGTTACTAATATTCTAATAGCCATAATGAAATTTAATAATTATGTAGCTAATTAGTCCATTAATGTTGGCATTAGTAAATACAAGGTCATAATGTGTGCCCTTAGGGTTGCCTATTTTAATTGTTTTTACTTGATATTGACTACAAAATATTTAGTCTTTTCAAATTATTTTTTCTGACATTCTTAAAATGGTTTTCTTTCAAAATAGTTAAGAGAAATAGTTCTTCTGTCGTTCCTGAAGTTCAGAGTTAAAGTTCAAAAGCAGATGCTTTTGAGTTTTGTATATTTTGGCCTGAATTATCCAGGTAGCAGCTGAAATTCTTCCTTTAAATTTATGACCCATGACAGTGTTGACTTTTCATGCTATTATGAGAATCTCAGAGCACTCATGGGTAAATGAGACTTTTCAAATTTGGGAAAAGTGAAAAAAAATTTTGAGAAAAATTGGGGTTGCTTTGTTAATGACACTTTTGTGTAAATGCGGCAGGAAAATATCCACATAAACACCAGGGAAAGTCAATTTTTTGTTGCCCTCTCATATAAAAATCATGTGTACTTATTTGTTAACTTTTTAAGATAGTGAATAAAATTGGGAAAAAAACTCATGTTTTATTCTGTATTGTTAAACATTAATCTTAAACACCAAAATTTCCTTTTATTTTAAGGGTATCTGTGAGCTTATAGAACTTCGGTTGAGTGACAGTAGACTCAGTTTTATTTTTATTTTTTTTTTTTAAAGATTTTATTTATTTATTTGAGAGAGACTGAGAGATAGAGAGCACGAGAGGGAAGAGGGTCAGAGGGAGAAGCAGACTCCCTGCTGAGCAGGGAGCCCGATGTGGGACTCGATCCCGGGACTCCAGGATCACGACCTGAGCCGAAGGCAGTCGCTTAACCAACTGAGCCACCCAGGCGCCCGACTCAGTTTTATATATAGATATAAAACAGTGAATATATATTTCTCCACAGAAATTGTGAATATATGAAGTATTTAAATCTTTTTAATATTTTTGGAGGGATGGTTTGGGAAATTGAAGACACATTTATCTGAGATTTTTATAACTGGAACTTCTGAAAAATAGCCTGTTTTGTTAGTAAATTAGTTTTAAAGGCTGCTAGCAAGTCAGGTGGTAGCCATTAAATGAACCTCTACTGCTGACATTAATTTACAGGTGTCAGCAGGACAAAACTCTATGACCTGATAACTAATCTGAGAGATAAATTGCCCCTCATCCCTTCAAGACTTTTTTTTTTTTTTTGTAAAAGAGGTTGGGGGGGGGAAGAATCTTAAGCAGGTTCCGAGTTGCGTGGCCTCGATCTTACAACCCTGAGATCATGACCTGAGCAAAATCAAGAGTTGGATGCTTAGCCAACTGAGCCACCCAGGTGCCCTTGCCTTCTAATCAGGCAGGGTCAGCTTCTACTAGAATGACTTTTTTTTTTTTTTGAGAGATCACGAGCCGGGGTGGGGTGGGGGTGGCAGAGGGAGAAACCCTGCTCCTTGCTGAACAAGGAGCGGTGTGGGACTTGATCCCAGGACTCTGGGATCATGACCTGAGGGAAGGCAGACGCTTAACTGACTGAGCCACCCAGGCATCCCGAATTTTTGGCTTTTATGTCTACATATCTTACTTTTGTTTCTAATGTTCAGTGGAGTTGTTTCTGTCAATTCAGAGTACCTTTCTGAAATCTAACTTTAGCTTACAGGTCTAATAGGAAAATAGTAGTTTGAAAAAGGACTTTTAGGGGTATATATGGGAAAAAAACTATTTAGTCATTTTGTCATATTGCTTGAATTTAGGTAATGACTACCACTTTCTTAGAAGACTTCTAAATTCCAGACATTGTACTTGAAACTTTATATATAATTTCTAAAAATATATGGAACAAATGCTTAATTTAATTATTGTAGAATAAAGGAATAGAATTATTGTTTAACTTGGTACCAGATATATACTATCTAGTAATGAATTTTCTAAAATGTGTCTAAACTAGAAATGTGTAGGAAATGAAAGTACTATTTAGGCATTTTTACCAAAGTTGATTTTAGCTGAAGATGTGTAGATATACTTGAGTAACTTAGAATTCTAGGTCTAGATAGTTATAATTCTAAGTAATGAAACTGAATTCTCACCAAAGGTTTGTTGTGATATATGAGCGTGTGTGTGTGTGTGTGTGTGTGTGTGTATGTAAGATAATTTAGTATCTAATAATTTGGTGTATAGACTATATTTCATTGTTGTTTCTGCTTTTGCTGTATAAGGGAATTTGATGCCCCAGTTAAATATTTTTGAATACCTTGGTTTTTTGTTTGTTTTTTTTAAAGGCTTTATTTGAGAGAGAGAGAGAGAAAGAGCACACAAGTGGGGTGAGGGGAGAGGGAGAAGCAGACCCCCTGCTGAGTAGGGAGCCCGATGCAGGGCTTGATCCCAGGACCCCGGGATCATGACCTGAGTTGAAGGCTGACGCTTAACTGACTGAGCCACCCAGGTGCCCTACCTTGTTGTTTTTTTCTTTTTAAGAGTTTTTGAGTAACACATTTTCCATACAGTTAAATAATTTTGCATTTTTCCCTCACAGTCATCTCTGCATGTATTTACCATTCAGCATAATCTGTAACAAAATTTGAAGTTAGGAAAATCACTAAAATAATAAAACCAAAACAAAATATATTAAAGCATGAAAAATAACAGGAATAGTAAAATAGTCTGTTGATTTTTCCAGATCTCTTTTCCACTGTTAAGCTATTTTCCTGTTTTACTTTAGGAGTTATTTTCTGTGCATGTACCAACTCCATTATTTATTTTAGCCATTTAGTAGTGGCTTAGCTTCCTTAGCTTTTGGTCTGTTTTACCAAATAATACTTGGGAAACTTGCTAAAATTTTTGTAGTTAATAATACATACAAACTGTAGGTTTTGCAATTTAAGGCAAAGCATACTAGCAGAAATAGAGACCCTTTTAAATGCCTCAAACCGTTGACCTGTGGAAAAAGCCAGTTAGGGCCCACACACTACACAAAAATCAGTTTAGAGCTCTGAGAGTGTTTATGTGTACTTTTTTTTTTTTTAAGATTTTATTTGTTCATTTGAGACACAGCGATAGAGAGCATGAGCAGGGAGAGAGACAGAGGGAGAGGAAGAAGCAGGCTCCCCACCGAGCCAGGAGCCAGATGCGGGGCTCAATCCCAGGACCCTGGGATCAGGACCTGAGCCGAAGGCAGATGCCCAACCATCTGAGCCACCCAGGCACCCCTTTACTTTTTATTTTTTAAAGATTTATTTATTTTGTGGGGGAGAGAGTGCATGAATTGGGGGATGGGCAGAGGGAGAACCTCAAGCGGACTCCCTGCTAAGCACGGAGCCCAACTCGGGACTCAGTCCCACCACCCATGAGATCATGACTTGAGCTGAAACAAAGAGTTGGACACTCAACCGCCAGCTACCAGGTGTCCTTTGTATGTGTACTTTTTAAAAGAAAAAATTTAAGTCAATGATGTAACTCTTGCTTAATGATGGAAGGAGGAGGAGGCCAATAAGCACAAACCTCATTAAACTTTTTAAAGGGTAAATCTTTAATTAGAGTTTGTTATTTAAAAATATGCAAATTCAACTTTGACCTAGAGCTCAGAAGGGAACATTAGAGTTTATAATCTCTTATTTCAGAGGCATTTTCCAATTTTTTGTTTTCTTGTTGAAGTTCATATCATACTACATTTTATAAAGAAAAAAATGTCTGGTTTTAACCAGACTTTTTTTTTTTTTAACCAGGCTATTTTTAATAAAGATTGAAGATATACCGTGTCACCACTGGCATAAGTGGAATTAATTATTTGACTGTGTTCTTTAGGTTTGATAAAATTGAAGGAGAAAGGAAGAGTTTGTTTGATATATGAGCTATAGGTTTCCTTGGTCAGTTGTGTCCATAAAAAGGAGAATTAGTTATAGATGTATGAAAAGAACCTTGTTGTAAGATCCCATTTTGTAGACCCTAAGATTTCCAAAAAAGGAAATGCTAATACAATAATAGTATTCTTAAATTGCTTGATGAAATCGGCTAGGTTATCTGATAAAAAGTATCATAATTTTCTTTATTAAAAACTACTTTAATAATTTTTTCTCTTTGAATTGCAAATGACATTTTTTATGTTTATGCAATCGTTTGCTGCAGGTCGTTGATATAAATAAAATGAATTTATATAAATAAAATGAATTTATAGAATAGAAACTAATTCCCTCTGCAAAAAAAGGGCAAATAAATTATTTATTGTGATTACTGTATGCCCCAGTGATGGGTGATTATGGAAAGTAGAAATACAGCACAAAATACTTTTTTCACATAGCTATATTTGTAATTGCTGAGTGAGCAGTAAGCTTGCTATATATAAATAAATGTATATAGAGTGAGCTGGAGAAATATAGTCATATGCTTAATTAGAAATCTGGTTAAAAGTAGTTAATTTTGCCCAGCCAACTTCTCTTCACATGCCCCTAAATTCCTCAACAGCTGATCAGAAATATCTCTGCAAAAGCTCTATGTAATAACACAAAATAATTTGTTACTATGTTAAAGTAATTTTTTGGGCTTTTATTAAGATTTGTGTTAATGAGTGTGTAATTGTGAGTGGGAGGAATTGTGGCAGTTTGTTCTAATTTGTCTTACAGATTACGAGATTAAAAGAAAAATTTGTCCTTGTACTGGCTAAAAATGCTTTGAGAAAATATTACCTAATGAATTTTACGTAGTTATTCTTAACATAATTTTAAACTATTTCATAGTTTTTTGCAGCTTCTGATATTACCAATAACTGCATACTAGACATTGGTAGGAAGGATCAATTTCTGTAGATTTAGATTTAATAAGCATAATCATTGAAAGATTAAATATGACTAACATACCTGTGTATATTTCCGGTCAAATTTACTCCAGATTTATTGCTGACTCACAACTTCATTTTAGCAGTGTCATTTAGAATCCTATTTGAGTCAAACTATATAGCTTACTTTGATAATTAATAAAATAAGATATTCTAAATAAAGATAAATTTTACATTTGCAGTAGTATATACTTAGGAGAAGTTAACTTGTGTCTTAGAATAATTTTCAGTAGTATTAGTGATGACTAATTTCATTACATCTGTTATGTTTCTTGTAGTATATTAAGTTTATATTATTTTTCATAGGAACTTTTCGAATTTAATAATTAGCTTGAGTTTTTAAATGTTTCCCTTTTAAATTTGCTCATGAATTTTAAATGTTTTCTGATATGTTGAGTTGTTTTGTATTACAGTGACTTGTGTACTTTCTTCTCGTATCATCAGATTAAAATTCTGCTTTTGAAGCGTGTGTGAGATAATACTGAGAATTATTCCTTGTACTATAACTTTTGTAGCAAAATACTTACATAATAGTATAGCTGTTCTGATTATGGCAGAGTTTGGTTTTAACTGGCCAAAGTAACAGAAATTTAATTTAAAGTTGTATAGTCAATATAGAGTAGTTATTTTATTTTAGAAGTATGGTAGATAAAAGGCAAGTTAAAATAAGAAATCATAGTCAAAGCTTGAAAAATGGAAAGCATTTTGAACATCACATGGATTTTAACCTTTTACAGAAAGGAAGCTGACATTGTTGGTTGTAGAACTGCCCTTTTCCTAGAACATTGTTGTTATGGGAGTAATCTGAGCAATTTAAGGCTTCATTTCAGTAAACTGATAAACTGGAAACCATTTACATTTGAATGCTTGCATTAATTTTTGTCAGGGACTAGAATACCTACCACATCTAAGCAGATGCGATACAAAGCAAAAGGACTCTAGTATTTAAAAAATACTGTAGTTCTCATTGTACCAAAGTGATAAGTGATTTAAATAGACAAAGCACAAAGCCTTTGTGATCCCCCCTCCCATCCTGGAATAATATATCTAGTGCATATTTGATTTTTAGAAGATTATGTTGCAGTTTGTAAATAAGCAAATAAGCATTTGTTTATTACTACTCAGTAATAGGATTTTTTGAGTGGAAGAAATAGGAGGGAAGTGGGAAAACAAAAAATAATTATATTAATATTGTAACTGTTAAGTGCTTACATTTCCCCCACAATATTGTCTTGTACTGTATGATTTTTCAGCATTTAAGAAGCGGTTTTGTTCTTTATAGCTGAACCAATAACGTTTCCATCTGGAGGAGGCAAGTCATTTATTATGGGTTCTGATGATGTTTTGTTAAGTGTACTGGGCCTTGGAGACCTTGCAGACTTGACGGTAACAAATGATGCAGACTATAGTTATGATGTAAGTGCAGTTTTATTTTTAATTTTTTAATGATTTAATAGAAGGCTCCTTATTTTTTTGGAAACACTTATAAAACAGAATTAATGTCAAGGTGCATGGAAAAGATAAGTTTAAGTGTGTCAATATGTTGATTTGAAGTGACATATAGTTTTTCTTTTGTAATTTGTGGTGTTTAAATTTTCTTAGGTATTGTGGTGGATTAGCTAGAAGTTTTGGGATGATTGATTACCTTATATTGGTTGATTAATATCTATCTTGAGTAGTCAACTCTCAATTATTTACTCAAATTAAGCCATATTTTGGTGTCAACAAGAGAAAAAATAGGTAACCTGAATCACTTGCCTTCAGGATACTTCTTAAAAATTGTTTTATTTTTGAACTTTTATTTTTGTAAGCATAATGTTAAAGTTAGCTTGCCATTTCCTGAATACTTACTTAGTCCTTCATTTGAGGGATGGGGAGAAAATGGAGATTGGATGGGAAGGGTAGTGTACAGAGGTGAAACTTGTCTTGGATTAAATTTTTTATAGACAATAAACACTCAATTGAGAGTTAACTATACTTGTTTAGATTTTGTATGAATGAATTTGCAGTTTTTCAGCAAATTAATTTTTTCCCTTTTGTAACATTTCTTTTTTCTACATTTTATACTTAAGTTATACCTAGATTGGCATGCTTTTTAGAGACATCAGCCTTGGTGGGCTGGATAATTCTAATTAATATTTTCAAAGTATATAAACAACTAAATTCTAGTAAACTTTTGACTACTTTAGAAGTGGTTTCACAGCCTGTCTTTACAGATGGAGAAATGAAGGTAAAAAGATTAACCTCTTACCAGTATCAACAATAATGAAAATAGGATGACAATATTCTTAAAGTGTCTTTAGTTCAGACTTTTGCAAAGTACCTTAATTTGCTTCCTTTAAAAATTTCACATGCTAATTTTCTAAATGACAGCTGTATTGTTAATACTGTTCTCTTGGATTTTTGGTAGTAATTTATATAATTGTTTTCATGTAAAGCATTGCAGCATGGTAGTTTTTTTTTGTTGTTCTCATCTGACGTTTAATAGGACTTTTGGGTTTAGACCGATGATTAGGTAAAACAGATTAAGGAACTCTTCATTTGATCTAGGTATTTGAAAGCTAATTGAAGTTATTCTTCTTAGTATCATTTATTAAATGATAAAAGATTTGTTATAAAGTTTTTAAGGTACATTAAATTTCCACCGGACATTTTAGCAAAGCAGTTTAATAATATATATTTTACACACCAAAACACACAAAACTCCACATTCCTATCAGTTTACTACTTTTACTACTAAATATTGCACTCTTTCTTTTTAGTTGCCTGCCAATAAAGATGCCTTTCGAAAGACATGGAACCCCAAGTATACACTACGTAGCCATTTCGATGGAGTACGGGCATTAGCTTTTCATCCTGTAGAACCTGTGCTGGTTACTGCCTCTGAGGACCATACTCTGAAACTTTGGAACTTGCAAAAAACAGTTCCTGCCAAAAAGCAAGTATTTTCATGTTAGCCTATCTTTTTTCCTTCCACATGTGCTAATAATTTTAAGTTAATTACCCTTCTTTATGGTTCTTTTTTTTAAGCTTTCATTTGATCTTACCTAGTGATTCTTGAATGTCAGCCAGTAATTTGCGGTTACTTAATTACCTTCTCCTCCCCCACCCTTCTTTTCTTCTCTTTTAGGAGTGCCTCTTTAGATGTAGAGCCTATCTACACATTTAGGGCCCACATGTAAGTTTTACTGAATTTGTACTTAAATTAACAACCATAGTTATTGTTAACTATTATTTATCAACCCTCAAACCTTAAAATTTTCTCATAATGTTTGTTTTATAATAGAAAAGACATTCGTTGAGTAGTATTTCATTTGATTAATAATTGTATTAGAATATAATCAGTACTGTTCAAATTTACGTTTTAAATTTTAAACAGTTTTTAGATACCGTGTGAATTTAGAGGTTGGGGGATACAGATAGGAGTTTCTTCTTAGACTTTCTAAGTAATTTTTTGCCTCTTTTCCTATAATAGTGGTCCTGTTCTATCATTAGCTATTAGTTCTAATGGAGAACAGTGTTTTAGTGGTGGTATTGATGCAACCATCCAGTGGTGGAATATGCCTAGCCCTAATGTGGATCCCTATGATACATACGGTAAGTGAAAGGCTTAAAACATTTTTTTAAGAGAATGGAGCTGACAAACTGTTACTATAAGGTTGTTTAAACATGTATTAGTCTCCTCATTTAGTTTTCATTTGCTATTAATTTGCTTTATTAAAGGGAAAAATTAAGCAGTATCATTCCATGGAATATTTAAGCCTCTGAATTGGTACTTTATTGTCCAAAAATTAAAAAAAAACTATATTAAAACAATTTTAGTACTAGTTAACAAAAAGAGGAGAATAAAATTTAAGGAACAATTTTTTAAACTTAAGAGTTTATGTAGTTCAAAAATACTTAGCAGAAGAAAGTAGAAACAAATTGTGGCAGTCAGTGCATAAATCAGTACAACTTTTTAGAGGACAAAAAATTTCTTAATTAAAAACCTTTTAACTCACAAATGACACTTTAAGAATCTGTCCCATAGACATACCTGTATCTGTATTCAAATATATTTATAAGGGCATGTTTGTAATTATAAAAAATTAAAAGGAATATTTATTAGTGTGAGAAGAGTTAAATGAACAGTGATCCACTTAATGGTTGGTTCATTTAAAAAAATTCAGGAGCGGGATGCCTGGGGGTGACTCAGTCGGTTAAGCGTCTGCTTTTGGCTCAGGTCATGATCCCAGGGTCTTGGGATTGAGTTCCCCATTGGGCTCCTTGCTTAGCGGGGAGCCTGCTTCTCCCCCTGCTTGTGCTCTCTCTCAATCTCTCTCTCTGACAAATAAATAAAAAGCTTAAAAAAAGAATGTACTCAGACTCTAACATTGTTAGACATTAAAAAAATTTTTTTCAGGAGCTCTTTGGTCTTTTTATTTAAAACACACTTGTTGCCTAAATTTGCCAGGGATAGTGTTAAGCACTACATCAAGAAATAAGAATTAGTCTAGTGAAAAGGCAGACATTAAACAAATAAGCAAAGAGGTGGAGTCTGTGGTTAGAAATTATAATAAGCAGTATGAAGATATAAGTGCTATGGAAGAGAATCTTTAGATATAGTCCAAAATAGTGACATTTAAGCCAAAATCTAAAGGATAAGAGGAAACTTCTAGGGGGTACTTGGGTGGCTCACTCAGTTGAGCATCCGACTCTTGGTTTTGGCTCAGGTCAGGGTCATGGGATTGAGCCCTGTGACACGCTCCGCACTTGGTGCAAAGTCTACTTAATAAATAAGTAAATAAATAAATAAATAAAATCTTTTTTTTTTAAAGATTTTATTTATTTATTTGAGAGAGAGAGAATGAGAGACAGAGAGCACGAGAGGGAAGATGGTCAGAGGGAGAAGCAGACTCCCTGCCGAGCAGGGAGCCCAACGCGGGACTCGATCCTGGGACTCCAGGATCATGACCTGAGCCGAAGGCAGTCACTTAACCAACTGAGCCACCCAGGCACCTTTTTTTTTTTTTTTTTTTTTTTTTTTTTTAAGGAAACTTTCAGGAAAGAGTTTTAAGCCGGGAAGTGACCAATAAATGTAGGGTTTAAAAAGGTGACTCTGGCTATTGTAAGGAGGCTAGATTAGGGGTGGGAGAAGTGGAGAAAAGAATACTAACGTAATGTTGTAATGTAAAGTTGTAATGTAGTGGTCCAGTAGACTAGGTGAGAGATGATGTTCCCATGGTCATAATGACGGTAAAGCAGTTAGCAGAGCAGTTAGAAATGGATTTATGGTACATTGGGCAAGTAGGGTAGACTAGGAAGAATCTACTGATAAATTGGATTGAATGGATAAAGTGATGGTAAGTGATTCTTGATTTTGTTACTTCTTTTTTTTTTTAAAAGATTTTATTTATTTATTTGACAGAGACACGGCGAGAGAGGGAACACAAGCAGAGGGGGTGGGAGAGGGAGAAGCAGGCTTCCTGCCGAGCAGGGAGCCTGATGTGGGGCTCGATCCTAGGACCCTGGGATCATTACCTGAGCCGAAGGCAGATGCTTAACGACTGAGCCACCCAGGGACCCCTTGATTTGTTACTTTCTAAAACCGCTTTACTGAGATATAATTCACATGATAAAATTCACCCCCCCCTTTTTTTTAAGATTTTATTTATTTTTTTGACAGAGACCTAGCGAGGGAGGGAACACAAGCAGGGGGAGTGGGAGAGGGAGAGAGAGAAGCAGGCTGCCCGTGGAGCAGGGAGCCCAATGCGGGGCTCGATCCCAGGACACTGGGATCATGACCCGAGCCGAAGGCAGATGCTTAACAACTGAGCCACCCAGGCGCCCCTCCACCCTTTTTATGTATACAGTTTTTACTATATATATCGTATGTATACAGTTTTTACTATATTCACAGGGTTGTGCATCCATTACCACTACCTAATTCAGAACATTTTTATCACCACTTTTGTATTTTTTGACATGAACAATTGAGTATATAATGGTAGATATTGAAATGGGGGAAGAACAGGTGTGAGAAGATTAAAGATGGTGAGTTCAGTTTTTAGGGCATATTAAGAGATGGCAATATCAAGTAGTTAATATCAAGATATGAGAATGGATTGTATAACATAGGGAAGAGTGTGTTGTATAGGGCATGAAGAGAGGACAAAGTCCTGAGCAACTCTGATATTGGGTGACTAGAGCAGGAGAGCCAACACAGGAAATTGGGGAGTGGCCTGTGAGGAAGGAGGAAGTGCAGGAAAATGTGGGATCATGGAACCATACCAAAAGAAAAACCCTTTTGAGAAGAAGGAAGCAGTCTGTGCTTTCATATGTTGTTGAGAGGTCTAATAATAGGATAGAAAGGTTCCTTTTTTTATGTGACAAATCTGTCACCCAGGTTTTAGCCAGAGGTTGGATGTAGGGACTAAGACCAGAGGGTGAAGAGACCTGTGGGCAACTTTTTAAGGTACACTCTGGATAAAAAGCAATGTGATGAGAATAACCAAGAAAAAAATGTTCGAAGAAAGAAAAATTTTATTGACCTTGATAAAAAAGAGTTCATCATCAGTGATTTTAGCAAGGGTTATTTTGGTGTAGTGATGGTATCAGAAACCATATTACATTGATTTAGAGAGTGAATGAGAGGGAAAACATTTTACTCAGTATGGTCTTCTGCTGTCTGTTGGAGGGGTATTGTAAGGTTAATGAAGGTTTTTGTTTAGGTCAGGAGATTCTGGAGCATGTTTGTTTGCTGTGGTAATGATCCTAAGGAGAAGGAGAATTATTGTGTAGTAGGGAAACTGTAAACATGAAAGCAGGTTAGTGAGTTGAATGGAATCCAGAATTTACCTGGTAGAATTATTAGCCTTTGAGAAGAAGGTGGACAGTTCCTTACTCCTATCTGTAAGCAAGTTACACTAGTAGATTGGGTGGAGGAAAGATGGGAAAGGGGTTCTTATTTCAGTGCTGTATTTTCTCAGTGAAGTCGATAATCAGAGATAATCATTCATGAGGAAGGGAGGTTGGGAACTGAAAATTCTGGAGGTGGTAAGAAATAGCTGTGGAAGGTGGGAATTTACTAGAGAAACAAGATTATAGGCCAGATGGTACACAATGTTATTATTAGCCACCATATCCATCAAATGATAACTGCGTCAGTAAAATCCATACAATGGGTATTATATGACAGTAAAAAGAAATGAAGTACTGAGGTGTGCTACAGCATGGACCAACCTTGGAAACACTATGCTAAGTGCAAGAAGCCAGTCACAAAGGACCATTTGTATGAAATGTCCCGAATAGTCAAACTTAGACGAAGTAGATTAGTGGTTATGTAGGGCTGCAGAAAAGCAGGAAGGAAGAATTGGGCAGTGGGGGGTGGGAATGGCTAATGAGTGATGAAAGTGTGCTAAAATTGATGTGCTGATGATTGTATAACTCTGTGAACATAATAAAAACCATTGTGTTGTACACTTTTTTTTTTTTTTAAAGATTTTGTTTATTAGAGAGCATGAGCGGGGGGCAGGGAGGGGCCAAGGGAGAAGGACAAGCAGACCCCCTGCTGAGTGCAGAGTCTGACGCAGGGATCCATCCCGGGACCCTGAGATCGTGACCTGAGCCTAAGCCAGACACTTGACCAACTGAGCCACCCAGGCACCCCCTTGAATTGTATACTTTAAATTGGTGAACTATATGGTATGGGAATTCTATCTCACTAAAGCTGCTTTTTAAAAAAGTGTATGTTCTTTATAGAAAATTCTAAAAATACAGGAAAGTATTTTGGGGGAGATGAAAAATAATCCATAATTCTACAACTTAGATATGGCCAGTGTGTAAACTTTGGTTATCTTCTTATGGCCATTTATGCATAGGCTTTATACTTAATTATATGGTAAGTTATAATTATCTGAAACATTTCTTTCCAACTTCTTTTAGCTAATTTTTGTTTGTTTGTTGTTTTTTCCCAGAGCCAAATGTTCTAGCTGGCACTTTAGTTGCACATACAGATGCTGTCTGGGGTCTTGCTTATAGTGGCATAAAGAATCAGTTACTGTCTTGTTCAGCAGATGGCACTGTTAGGTTATGGAATCCACCAGAAAAACTGCCATGTATTTGCACTTACAATGCAGACAAGGGTAAGTAAATGTTGCCCTCTAAAAAAAGCTGATTTTTTTTAAATTTGGAAGATAGGAATGACAAAGCAAATGATTACTAGTCCTGTGCTACTCTAAGAGATATATTGAAAGAATTTTATAAAGCATGTGATAATCTTTTTTACTCTTAGTCATTTCTTATAAACAAGAAACAAGTTTTGCAAGTATATCCTATAGCTTCGTGCTTTTTGACCTTTTCCGGGACATGTCTTATTTAAAAAATTAAACTCTTTGTAGTAGTGAAGTAGACAAATGAGGCTGCTTGTTGAAACAACATGAGGCTCTCCACCTGCTGGAGGTGGCTGCCCACAAAGACTGAAGGGATCACAGTCTTAAGCATACCTGATACATACGAGCACACTGGTTGAAAAGTCTAGCCATAATCATTGAATTAGCACCCTTGGCGGCGGGTGGGGGGAGTACAAACTGAATTACATGTAGAATTTCAAATTGTTTCCCGTCATAGAAAGCTGTAAGCAGTTTGCTTTGTGATACCATTTGTTTATATACATATGTTTGTGTACTGGTATTAGTCATGTTTTCCAAGACATTTTTAAGTTATTTTAAAAATCAGACCTTTTATTTTTATTAAAAACTATGTTTTCTCTTAAAGCATTTTAGAGAAATAGTTATGCTTATTTTTGTAGGGTTACTCTTAGATACCTTAGTGATTCTACTAATTTTTCAATTACCCAAACTTTTGAGGTAAATACTTATTTAGATATTTGTTGCTTAATTCATCTGGGTAATTTATTGCTTGACACTCTGGATTGCACCTAGTTGTGCATTGATCTGGCCAGTTGAATGTTACAAAGACAGAAATTGCTGCCCAGGACATGGTAGGATAGTACTGCATTGGTGGATTCCAGACTCCAAGCTTTATTTTCATAGATCCAAAATTTCAACTTGTGTGAGCTATTTGATAAGGCTTATAGGTCTCAAACAGGTGCAATCTGCCAAGATAGTGATGTGAGAATGCTAATTTATCATTTTACAGTAAAAAATAACTTCTGTACATACCTCCTCATAATTTTTGAGCCCCTCTAATTATATTTTTCTTATACTGTTAAATAGAATGTTAAAACAACTAAAAATAATTGAGGGAAAGTTATCTATTATATCTCACTATCCTAACATAATTGTTCTTTTTCATTATTAACATTATTTCAAGAATACTTGAGTTCCTTTTTCTTATTAGAAAATCTAATTTTAGGGATTTCTAAATTGTTTTTACATTGTATCTCTTTGGGCTACTTTTCAGAGCATGGAATACCTACATCTGTTGACTTTATAGGCTGTGATCCAGCTCATATGGTGACCTCTTTCAACACTGGTAGTACAGTAATTTATGATTTAGAAACATCACAATCATTGGTAATGCTTTCATCACAAATAGATTCTGGTAAGTTTTCATAGGTTTCTTTGAAACCTTTAAAAGGATTATTACACAATAGAGGGTAATCTTTTAAGTTTTTACATTCTGACTGAATTTATGATGAAAAAGTTTCAGTGCATTATAGGTGTACTTATTTACAGTGTTTTTGCAGTTTTCTCAAATTATGCTTAAAAGCTTAGAGGATTTGGGGAACAGAGAGTAAGAGCAATGTAAATGAAAGCAGGGGAAATAATTTTAAAGTTTTAATGGAAATACATATGAAAGTAGAGAAAATAATATAAGCTGGAGGAAAGCATCATCCATCTCTAATAATTATGTGTAAATGGCCAGTGTCGTTAGTATAGAATGTGCTATGTGTTTTACAGTTTATTTAAATAGGGTTCCAAATAAGGCCTATGCATTGTAATTGGTTGGTATGTCCCTCAGGTTTCTTCTTACCTGTAGGTTATCCCTCCATCTCTTCTATTTCCCTTGCATTCTTTTATTGAAGAAATTGAATCGTTTATCCTGTAGCTTCCACACTGTGGATTTTGCTGGTAGCATCCTTGTGGTATCATTTAATGTGCTTTCTCTTTTCATTTTATTTCCTATAAATAGATTATAGATCTAGAGGCTTATTCAAATTCAGGTTTAATATTTTTATTTGTCTTCATTATGAAGCTTTTAAATGTTTTTGGCAAAACTATAGGAATTTGTGAGCTCCTATCAGAAGTAAATATTGTCTGGTTGTTTATCTTTTTCTTACATTTTCAGTCTTGATCATTGTCTGGGTCCATTAATTCATTAATTCTGTTGAAAAATGATTTTCTAATTCTTTCATTCCTTCTCCACTTATTAGCTAGAATATTTCTATAAAAAGGAACACCCCGCATCAATAATTTGGTTACCCTGGAGTTAGTGATTACAAGTGAAGGGAAATATCAATTATTGATCCCTCACCCACTTTATTTATCAGTTTTCAAAATAATGAGGTTGTTTCCTAGCATTACCCAAAGGTGATCATTGAGGCTTTTGGGTGTTGTTTGTTTTTATTACCATTATAATCTCTAATCTCGGATAGAAATGTATCTGATGTGTTTCAGTCTCTTGCAGGTATTACCTTTATCACTCTTCGGGTTGTTTCATCTTTGGCCAGTGGGAGCTTATTCAGGTTGGCTCTTGAATCCTTTCACCATGACTCTGGTAGTCATTGATAGCTTTCTTACTTTCTGATATGGCAAGATGTTTTGGGTTCATCTTGTTCATTTTGTGCCCCAGACTGAAGTGCATTTCTCTAAGGAGCCATGGTTTCTTTTAGTGGAAAATGACACTTAAAGATTACAGTATAGGTGTAAGGCTTTTGGGTTGGTCCTCAGGACTTTTATGGCTCTTGAGTTGCTTGTTGGTTTAGTTTTCTTCAGTGCACAGAGCTAGAAATGCATTTTTAAAAAGAAGAACACTGATAAATTCATACAAATACTTCCCGTTCAAATTCAGATTTATCTCTTCGCTTTTTACCTCATCTTAATCATGCCGAAACTCTTGGTTGTCAACAAAATCATCTTCATCATCTCCCATTTGATTTATTCCACAGTACAGATATAGTCATCTCAGAATAATAAAACCAACACCACCACCAATAGTTTGATTAATGGTAAACCATTTAAATGGTTTCATGGTCAAATCTCAAACCAGATTATACTCAAAGGTTTCTTTCCCAGCATCTTTTCAACTCTACTCCTTTTCTCCCTCGAACACAGGTAATGGGGTCTAAGTTGAGTTAAGAGTTCTTTTATAGGGGCGGGGCGCCTGCGTGGCTCAGTCGTTAAGCGTCTGCCTTCGGCTCAGGTCATGATCCCAGGGCTGGGATCGAGCCCCGTGTGGGGTTCCCTGCTCCGCGGGAAGCCTGCTTCTCCCTCTGCTGTGTTCCCTCTCTCGCTGTGTCAGATAAATAAAATCTTAAAAAAAAAAATTCTTTTATATATGTGGAATGACTGATGTAGTTAAAGTCTAATAAATGTTGATGATATTTTCCCATTAGTTTTGATCCCTCTCTGTTCTTCCTCATCTCTAATATAAGAATTTGGTAGCAAAGAAAGTTCTCATCCCTAAGAACATTAATTCCTGTTTGTGTTTTTTTGTGAGTGTGGGTAGGATGAGGGTTGTTCCTTGCAAACATATAATTTTCACTTGCAAATTTGTTCATTAAATGCTTATAATTCATTTATGGACTATTTAAAGTAGTAATTACTATGGGTCTTTTAAGATTCTAAACCACCTATACTGACAGTTAGGAGCTTAATACTGTCCATATTATAGGACATGATAGCTTACACTTCTATTTTTTAAGAAGCTCTATCTCTCTAGAGCTCTAGTTTTAGTTTTCAGATTTTTATTTTATACAAATGCTTTAATTTTTTAAATGATTCTTTTTGGTAAGCCTAAAAAGGCTGTCATCTAGGGGCACCTGGGTGTCTCAGTCTGTTAAGTGTCTGCCTTCAGCTCAGGTCATGATCCCAGGGTCCTGGGATCGAGCCCCATGTCAGGCTCCCTGCTCAGTGGGGAGTCTGCTTCTTGCTCTTCCTCTCCCTCTGCCTTTCCCTCTGCCCCTCTTGTCCTGCTCATGTTCTCTCTCTCTCTAATAAATAAAATCTTAAAAAAAAAAAGCCATCATCCAAATTTTAATGGAAAGTTTGAGCTTTAGTGCATTATCTTCCTTTATTTTTCAGGTTTACAATCCAGTAATCACATTAACAGAGTAGTAAGTCATCCCACACTTCCTGTTACAATAACTGCTCATGAAGATAGACACATCAAATTTTTTGACAATAAAACGGGTAAGTAGGTTATCGTATTTTCTTTTTAGTCTTTACTGTAAATTTGAGATGATCAAAAATGCTATTCTTTTTATGTAAGACATACTGAGTTTTTGCCTAAAAATTTGCCAAGTTAAACTATTTCAACTCAAATTTTCACTTAATGTAGTACACTTACGTGTTAAGTTCTGTCCTTAAGTGTATATAATACCTTGCCTATCAAGTATGTTTTCTCTGTGTCATGTTAAATACAAACCCATCCATTTGAAATTTTTTCTTTCATATTCTCTTGTTGAAAGGTCTCTTTCTGGGGTTTGGTATTTCAGATATGCTCTTAGAATTATTTCTCAGGAGATGAAATGATGAAATAGTGGAAATTGTTAATTGTTATTTTCCCTCTATTTCTTGTGAAGAAACTTAACAGTTATATAGAAGTGAAGTTAAATTTTAATTTGGCCATTGGGTTCTTTAATGACCTCTGTTTCATCTGTCATTAGAATACCACATGAAATACTGTTTGTGCTCAGTTAGGTTTCTTTGAGAAGCTAAAACGGGTTTTGAAGGATCTCCAACTAAGAAACTTAAAAGTTAATTGCAGCATTATTGCAGGGCAACAGATTATCAAGCAAGACAGCAAATCAGAACTACAGATTTCTCTTTAAAATCTCATTGATTCATTCATTCGTTTAAGTAGGCTCCATGCCAAAAGTGGGCTTTAAACTCATGACCCTAAGATCAA
Organism: Eumetopias jubatus; assembly: GCF_037043125.1. Lineage (NCBI taxonomy): Eukaryota > Metazoa > Chordata > Mammalia > Carnivora > Otariidae > Eumetopias > Eumetopias jubatus. Next base: position 65,020,641 of record NW_028274813.1, read on the forward strand.
GAGTCAGATGCTCTATTGACTGAGCCAGCCAGGTGTCCCTCTACAGATTTCTCTTTGAGGTTATATATAATTATTAATCTTATAATTAATGGTTATTATAACCATTAATTGGACATGGTTATAATTATTAATCTTTAGAGTCTTGAGTAAATCCCTGTGTTCAGATAACACTCTAATGGACAGATTTCCTTTTAACTCAGTAGAACAAGTTGAGAAGAGAATGGATATTTATAGTCTATATTGCATAGGAAAGAAGATTCACATTCATATGAAAGTTCTCACTTTAGCACCTCCTCAGAACAGGTCTTTGCACATTTTTATGAAGCCTCAGTCTCTTCTTCTGCTATAACCACAGAGATAATTTCCTTTACTGTGTTTCTGAAAAGATTTTTTTAAATTAACTATTGAAGATTTATATTTAGGTTTCTAAGAGGAGGGTCAGGAATTTCAGTAGTTGTATTAACAGCAAAGTGTGAATCTCTAGAGCTATTTTATTGGCAGAAATCAAGAAAATGGTAATAAAATTTATTTAATAACAAATGAGCCTATAGTCTTTCAGATTGTTTGCAAATTCTACCAATTTATTCTTTCTGTTAATTAGTCTAGTTACCTTATCTGTAATGTAAAGACAAAGCAATAGGCTCTTAACAATGGAAAAATTCTTTCTAAATCCTGTCTTACTTCACACAAGGTACATACACATAACAACATAGCATTAAGTTAAAGTGTAAATTGTGTTCCGATACACTGTTTCCAAAGAAATTTTTCCCTGAAAATTGGTAATTCATTTAAATGTGATAAACTAGAATATTTTCATAGCTGGTCTGGTGTTGACAGCTAAGTTTTTAATAGAGTTTTAGTCTATCCAGTGACTAGTGTATTTATTGAATTTTTTATCTGAAACATTATAGAAATTGATACTATGGATGAATGCAATGAATTCTTAGGTTTTTAACCAAAAAAGTATATTTAGCTTTTGTATTCTGCACGGCACTGTCTGCTGTCATGTATAAGATGTGGTTTCTGCTCTCTGGGAGCTTATTGTTGTTTGGGGAAAATAGGATGTGTGTCTGTGTATGTGTGCACATGCACACGTGCACTCATATATGCAATAAGATGAGCCATGCTAAATAAAGGAGTCTTCGTAGTGAAGGTTTGCCTTGAAGAAATGGTAAGTTTCGTTGTTTTTTTTGTTTTGTTTTGTTTTGTTTTTAAGTGAAGAAGGTAGTAGGAAGTTCCAGATAAGGGCCTATTTTGAGCAGAGGCAGAATGGTGGCTGGAACAAAAGTTTCTTATAGGTAAAGCTAAAGAGGTAAGTTTGGAAAAGGGAAACAGAAACTGTTGAGAACTTTTCAGCGCCAGGCTAAGAATAATGGATTTTTGTTTATGCTATGCACTGTGAAAATCACTTAAGATATTTGAGCAGGGGTTTGTAAAATTGGTTTAGAAAGATTATTTAAATTGCATTATCTGGTAGATCTTTAACTTTAAAGAATTTGTAATTTCAATTTCTACAATTTGTTCTAGAGAGAGATTAAGGGCTCATGATTTTTTAAAATTTTGGTAAAGGTACAAATTTGAGTTGTATATTATTGTGCCTGAGAAACTTAGCTAGTGATGGTGAGTTTGGGAGAAGGTGTACAAATGAGGGATATGGAGGAGTTGGAGACAGAAGATCATGATTTTGTTGTGGACTCATTCAGCACAGTTTATTGAGTGTCTTGCCATATGCTTGGGGTAGTTTTCAATGCTTTGTGAACAAAACAAAATGGTCCTCTTACAATTTATATTCTAGTGGTATCTTACTGCAAGTGAGATATCGTTTTATTTGATTTACATATATTAACATGTTCTAATAACCATAAGATACATAAACTATTATTATTCCCATTTTACAGTTGAAATAGAAGGCTTAAAAGAAGTTACATAATTTGTGGGGCACCTGGGTGTCTTGTCATTAAGCATCTGCCTTCGGCTCATCCCAGGGTCCTGGGATCGAGCCCCACATCGGGCTCCCTGCGCTGCGGGAAGCCTGCTTCTCCCTCTCCCACTCCCCCTGCTTGTGTTCCCTCTCTCGCTGTGCCTCTCTCTGTCAAAAAAATCAATCAATCAATCTTAAGAAAAAAAAAGTTACATAATTTGTTGATTGTTAAACAGCAGAGAGAAATTACAGGGTTAATGGATTCACACACTGCATGCGGTTTGCGTCCAGAATCTACATTTTTTTTTTTTTTAAATATCTCTTTTGGGGGCGCCTGGGTGGCTCAGTCGTTAAGTGTCTGCCTTCAGCTCAGGTCGTGATCCCAGGGTCCTGGAATCGAGCCCCACGTTGAGCTCCCTGCTCCGTGGGAAGCCTGCTTCTCCCTCTACCAGTCCCTCTGCTGTGTTCCCTCTCTCGCTATGTCTCTCTCTGTCAAATAAATAAAATCTTTAAAAAAAAATAGCTCCTTTGTCCCCATTTCATAGAGGCTTACAATATTGATTACCCAAGTCAAAGGGCTTAAGGTGCCAGAGAGGGGAGAACAGGTGACTGCAGGTATCCTCTATTTTCCTCCATTACAGGAGGAGAGAATTAACTTTGGTCAGTGAAGAGAGGCAGTAGCAGAGATGTAGGGCAAAAGTGAAATTGGTTAAATGTGATTCTCGGGAGGTGTCAGAAGTTTTGTGACTTCTGTGATCACCAGCATCCAACTTAGTTCAGCATTCTGCCTCCTTATTCGCATCCAGTCTGAAGGAGTCACTTAAATTTCGAAGTGGCCTTCTGACTGTATGGAGAGGAAGGGTTGATTGTAAGTTGACTTTGGCATATTCATAGGGTTAATTTAGTGGACAGGTAGGAGAACTGGAGAGAAACTGGGAAACTATAGTACCCTTGAAGAAGTGAGTAGGTCTGCTGTTTGGATGAAAGAATTCTTTGGTTTAAGACATGTTACATTTAGGAGATGCAGGATCGTTCTTAGGAGAGAAGTTGGAACTAGATTTGTGAATTAAGAGTTCTCATCATAGATTTGACATTTTAAGGGAAGCTAATGATGCTTGATATTTAACCTCTAATGATTTGAGATTATTGTCCTGGAGACTAACCATTTCATACTTGGTTTTTTTTTTTTTTTTTTTTAATAAGAATGTTGCAAGGAATGGATTCTAGATCTGATGGGTTATGTTGGACTAAGCAATTAAAGATAGTATGTTGAATGATTCTTCTGTTCTTCAGAATAGCAGAGAAGAATCTCTAAAATTATACTGTTAGTGAGAAACAGACAGATGTGGTTTGAAATGATGAGAGACTAATTTTGTACTTAACTGATGATGTTAGTATTGCCAGAAAATGATAGGACCGTTTATGTTTTTCAGAGTAACTTGTTGCACATTTGATTAGGTTGTGGTTTTATATTCAGGCCAGGAGCTGTAGCAGACAAGAAAAGTAGATCTATTTCATGTCCCATTGTGGAATGTCATCAGGGGACCAAAAACGTGGCAAATGATTGTAACTAGAATTCTGGAGAAGGCCTCTCATTAGGAGCAACTCAGGCATTTGAGTAATAAAGACTTATTGCTGAATGAAAGGGGAAGAAATTTTAGAAATATCAGTATTTGCTATTTTATTCCCTTCTTGGATGAATCAATTTATGATATTGCTTTCCATCCATCAAAGGCATATATTGCCAGTGCAGAGGCTAATCCCTTTGTCCCCAAGGTATTTATGCAACACAACTTTGTACTTATAACTTGTTTTTTAATTTTAACTTGCTACTGAATCCCATTTTCTTGCCAAATCTTGAGTGAAGATATTCATTAAATCCAATTTTTCAGAATAGTGTTTTGGGTACTATCTGGGGAAATCCAGAAAAAATTCTCTAATATACTCTCACTCCTCTCCCCTTTCTTGTTTCCAATGTATAAAATGATTGACATTTCAAAGGATAAATGAATTTGATAATAGTAGAGTTTTTAGTGGGAATATATCCTCTAGTGGTTTATTTATCAGTAACCCTGTATATGAAATAATCTTTACATCTCTTAACAAGAGAGAGTTTTTTCTGTTTCTAGTTTAATTCCACTTTATATGATCTTAAGCCTTTGATGCAACCATACATAGTCATTATGTTTTCCACTGCCTACAGGTACTGTCAGATTCATGTCACACAGATGTCTTTTTTGGGAGTAACTGGGAAAGTTCTGCATTAGAATTCAAATTCTCTTAAAAAAAAATATTAGAGGCATACCTCTGTGGGCTCAGTTTCACACCACTGCAGTAAAGCTAATTGGTCATTAAAGTGTGTCAAATGAATTTTGGTTTTCCAGTGTATACAAAAGTCGTGTTTATACCATACTGTTGTCTACTAAGTGTGTAATAGCATTATGTCTAAAAACCCAACGTATGTACCTTGATTAAAGAATATTTATTGCAAAAGAAAATGCTAACCATTGCTGAGCTTTCACCAAGTTGGAAGCACTCATCATAGGTCACCATAACAAATATAATAATAATGAAAAGGTTTGCATTATTGCAAGAATTACCAAAATGTGACGGAGACACAAAGTGAGCAAATGCTATTGGAAAATCATGCCAATAGATTTGTTGAACACAGGATTGCCATAGATCTTCAGTTTGTAAAAACAACAACAACAAACTGTAGTATCTTTGAAGTGCAATAAAACAAGGTATGCCTGTATACTGGGTGAACCTTGAAAACTTTAAGTGACGGAAGGCAGATATAAAAAGCCACGTGTTACTGTATGATTTCAACTGTATGTATCATCCAGAATAGGCCAACTCATAGTGAGAGAAAGCAGATTAGTGGTAACCAGGGACTTGGGGGAGGGGAGAAATAGGGAGTGACTGCTTAATGGGTACGGGTTTCCTTTTGCAGTGATGAAAATGTTCTGAACTGGATAATGGTGATGTTTGCATATCATTGCGAATGTCTAAAAGCCACTGAATGATACCTTCCCATATGGTTAAAATGGTAAATTTTACGTTATGTGTATTTTACCACAATAAAAAATACATTGCTATAATGATTGTCTATTTTATGTTGATATTATATTATGGTTTCTGATCTCGCAAGTTAGTAACTATTTGTGAAAATTTTATCTTCTGTGTTATGTTTTATTTAGGTAAAATGATCCATTCAATGGTAGCTCATTTGGATGCTGTTACAAGTCTAGCAGTAGATCCTAATGGAATCTATCTGATGTCTGGAAGTAAGTCTGAACTTCCTATACTGCCATAAACTTTATAAAGGAATTGTTACTCAGTAATGTACTTTATTTGTTCTTTTATTACAGGCCATGACTGTTCTATTAGATTGTGGAATTTGGACAGCAAGACATGTGTGCAAGAAATAACAGCACATAGGAAGAAATTAGATGAATCGATTTATGATGTTGCTTTCCATCCATCAAAAGCATATATTGCCAGTGCAGGGGCTGATGCCCTTGCCAAAGTATTTGTGTGAATCAACAAAAACTCACATCTTAACAAAGTTTTGCTTGGACAGAAAGAGGGTCTGCATCACTGCCATCAGAAAGGTTACTGATATGACACTACATGTGATCTGCCTGGTGAAGGCTATTCGAGGCAGGCATAAATTGATGGAAATCACATCTTAATGTCAGGCTCATTAATTTAATTGTAATTACTGTATCTCGTGGGACAAATAAAAAGGACTCCATTATTTGTGGCCTGTACTGGATATGAACTGAGCGTATGTCTGTTTTTTAGGTATCTTTAAGCCAATGTGGAGTCTGATCTTACAAAAGACTTTTATTTTGGACTCTGTGTGCTGCCTTAGGGTTAGGAATGTGGTGCTCTTGTTGGGGGGGAAGTGAGCTCCAAGAGTAGCTTTTTTTCATCTCTTAGTGATTTTCTGTTTATCAGTTGAATGCCACAGATTCCCTTTTAAACTTATTTTGCTTTAAAAAAAAAAAAAGAAAATTTAACTTAAAATATTTTAGCATTAGTTGCACAAAATGTTTGGATAAAATTCTAGTTTTTATAAGTCTTTTTATATATTTAGCCTGTCACAACAGTGCTCAAGATTGTATTGAAGTTTTTCTGCATTATACAACCCTGAAACACAGAGATCTCACTGACCCGCTGCCGTGTAACCACACTTTTTCCTTCTTTTGCCTAATACAGCTCAGCTAAGTCCTTCCATAAAGATGCTAAATCACCTTCATCATCACATAATTGTCTTCATATAAACCAAGGACTATTAAGTGTATTAAAATGAAACATGGGGTTTAATACTCCAAATGAACTCTTTAAAAAGAAAAAAAACGAACTAATCTTGGCATCCTATCACTATGTGATATTTTGTACATCTTACTGTATTTACAAGTTTATTTATCAAGGATTATCCATCTTGCTAATAGCCTATTATTTATTTCACTTTTTGTTGGTCTTTATATCCTTTTATTAATGTGCTAAAGGAACCTGTATATCTATTTTGGAACTCTTTGAATGGTCTAAAATAGACTAAAAATGGAATATTTTATAGTTTAAGTTACAAACCAAGGTGATTTCCCCCAGATGCATATCTTGGTTTACCATGATTCCAAACAAAAACTATGTTGTTTAAAAATATTTGGAGTAAAATTTTATTTGCATTACAAATAGGACACAAAAATAGTTGAATCAGGATACAGAAATCTGCTGTGTTTGGACTAGTTATCCCTGTTTTATTTTTTCAGATGTGCTTAATTTTATGGTGTAACTAAAGATTTTGTTTGTGTAATGCATGATTAAGACAATAAAGTATTTTTTCTAGTCTTCCAAAAACTTTTCTGATCAGTTTGCGAGTTTTGATGAGTTTTGTAAGGTTTTTGTTTTACAAACTATGAATCAGCAAATTTTTAAGATTGTACCACATAGCAAACATACAGCTATTGAAAAATAATGTATATAAAATGCATATAATAAATATTAAATTGTGTACCTGTATGTTACTGTTGACTACATTATTTTGTGTTGATTATTTAATAAAGTGCAATACTTTACTCTCCATCATTAAACCAGGAAATGGAGATGATTTCTCAGTGAGTCCTTCATTTCTATGCTGTTTTGTTAAACTTTGTATTGCTTATTGAGACTCTAATAAGATTAGAACAGTTAACACTATTAAGAATGACTTTCTATGTATTTCACCCCATTTGGGAATCTTAAAAAATCTATTAAAATAAGATAATTCACAATAACCAAAAAAAAGAAAAAGAGATCCAGGGTTTTATTTATTTATTTATTTGAGAGAGTGTGAGTATGAGAGGGGAGAGGTCAGAGGGAGAAGCAGACTCCCCGCTGAGCAGGAAGCCACCCCAGGGACTCGATCCCAGGACTCCAGGATCATGACCTGAGCCGAAGGCAGTTGCTTAACCAACTGAGCCACCCAGGTGCCCCAGAGGTCCAGTTCTAAATCATTTCCTTAAACATTCTATTTATGAAATCTGGGTTTCAGTTAATAGTGTTGTCATTCTTATCTAGCCATACCTGTTTCCACAAAAAAGCAAAGCAGAGAATAAACTGCATTACTCATTCATTGAAAGTTGTCCTTATAGTGCTCGCTTCGGCAGCACATATACTAAAATTGGAACGATACAGAGAAGATTAGCATGGCCCCTGCGCAAGGATGACATGTAAATTTGTGAAGCGTTCCATATTTTTTATGAATCATGGAACACTACATCAAAAACTGATGTGATTAACATAAAAATTTTTTAAAAAGTCCTTATAAATAATATTAGTATCTTGAAACTTTTTCCTTCAACAAAGTAATATCCTTTTTCTTTGAAGAAAATGGGAAATGGAATTGGAAGGTAACAGAAAACTTAACGCGGCAAAATTCTATTTGAATGCCTAGTGCAAAAAAAATTTACATTGTGTACATTGAGAAATTGTGTCTTCTACATAAAAATCCAAGTGTCAATTTTAGTCATTGCTGGTGAAATACTAAAATTTTTCAGAAATTTTCTTAAAGTGGGGTGCCTGGGTGGCTCAGTTGTTAAGCGTCTGCCTTCAGCTCAGGTCATGATCCCAGAGTCCTGGGATCGAGCCCCACATGGGGCTCCCTGCTCTGTGGGAGCCCTGCTTCTCCCTCTCCCACTCCCCCTGCTTGTGTTCCCTCTCTCGTGGTCTGTCTCTCAAATAAATACTTTTTTTAAAAATTTTTTTCTTGGGGCGCCTGGGTGGCTCAGTTGGTTAAGCGACTGCCTTCAGCTCAGGTCATGATCCCAGGGTTCTGGGATCGAGCCCCGCATCAGGCTCCCTGCTCGGCCAGAAGCCTGCTTCTCCCTCTCCCACTCACCCTGCTTGTGTTCCCTCTCACACTGTCTCTCTCTCTCTCTATTAAATAAATAAAATCTTTAAAAAAAAATTTTTTTTTCTTTAAGCTATTGCTTTGTTTTCTGAAGATTGAACTTAACAAAGTAAGAGGCATATTTTCTCCTTGGTTTTGGAAATAAGTTTTTCCAAAGCTAGTATGGTTTCTGGCAGCTATTCCAAACCGGTGCATTACTGTTTAACTGAAATGTGATTATCACCATTGCAGTGCATAAACATTCACCTCTTGGGGTGTATTAAAACTGAATAAAAATTAGTATATATGTTTATTTTTCTCTTCTCTACTTTGGTTGTATTTTTCTCTCCAGTATTAAATGTTTGGAAAAGACTGAAGGATGCGAAAAGAGAGTTTATTTTGTGTGCTCCCATTTGTGACTTATGGGAAGTTATGTAGATTGATTTGATTATGAAATGGTGCTATATAAAGTTTAAGAATATTTTTATATACAAATGTTAATATGTTGACTTTCTCAATATTATTTTGCCTTTTTCATACTTTATTTTTGTGTACTTTTCTCACATTTCAGTTAGTTATCCACTAACGACCAGCATCTCATTTAACACCTTAAATGTTATAAATAGCCTAGCATATTTGTAATTTAGGCATGCCTGCTGAAGTTGGATTGTAATACATCTTTTTAAAAATCTTTTACTCCTTTTTAGTTGTTAACCCTTTATCTTGTTTACTTACACAAAATAATTGATAGTAACTTAATAGAGTGGTCATTTCTGCTCTGTTAAGTCAGAGTGCTAGTTTCCCTGGTTATCTCAGATGCCTCAACTTTGTCCTTTATAAAATTACCATCTTTAAAAATGCTTGTAATGTTTGGAGGCTGGATTTTCATTTAATTTTTCAAGGAGTGGTACTCAGCTAAGAATTTGTGGTCTGTTTATGGAGGGAAAAGGTTAAACCCATTTTTGCTTAATTAAAATTCTTGGTACATGAATCATTCATCTTTGAGGCATTTTATTAAGGGGGGGAGTTTATTGTCTTCCCATACCCAATTTTGCCAAATTTTTATGTATTAAAGGCAGTTTCAGTTCTGCCTTTCTGATATATGGTCCTTTTATTCCTTTTATACAACCTATAGAATTGTTAGACTCCAAAGATTTAGAATTAGTATGTGTACTCCAGTAAATCATTTAACACCTTTTTCAGGTCAACGTGTAAATTGTTACAGATAGGATCAGTGTATATGTGAAGGGACATAGGGTTCTTAGGTGGATGAGGGAGAGGACAGGTCCTCTGTAGAGAAGATGAGCCAGACAAGATGACAGAATACCTTTATCTGAAGGGAGAGCTCTTGGTGAGGTAATGATAGTTATATTAAGGGAATTCTCATCACTTTTCAAAAACCAACTTTACAAGCATATGGAAGTAAAGATAATGTTAATTAGAAGACATTTTTGTTTAATCAAAAGCATCTCATGCTGTTTAACTTGGTAGTGGCTGTGTGTATAATGCCTAGAACAGGAGACATTCAATAAATAGTTGAATAAATATAACAATTTAAAAAATTCAGAATTGGTCTTTCTGCATAAAATAGTGAATGTAGGATTTTTTACCATGTTCCAGGGATAGATACTTGGAATAATAAAAGTAAAGCAGCTTAGAATAATAGTCACTAACAGTTTATTGCTTAAATAGTCAAACTACAATATTTTTCCCTGCAGTTCTATTTTTAATATGTGCTTTTCCTCACAGCCAAATGTTTACAACTATAAGTAGTAAGTAAAAATTTACCAACTTAGCTATTTTTTAGTACATGGATGACTTTGAGTATAAGCCAAATATATCTATACACGTATAAAATTAAGGATATAAATAGAAAAATACCAGGCAATCCTGCTGTCTTGTTCAGTGTGATACTCCCGTTATGTTATGAAAATACACTACAGAAGAAACTTCATGCCTAATTCCCTTCCATTTCATTCATAATTACAACTTTTTAGTATATCAAGTAACAAATATTGTTGATTGGTTTTAAAACAACATCTATTGGGGCAAAACAACATTTTAACTGAATTAACTATTTGTTTCATTTTCCTTATGTGTTTAATACAGAATGATTAGAGAAGGAATGTTGCTTTTGTTCTGAATATCATTTTATTGAGCTATGGAATTTGCATTTCTATACATATAATACGCATTTTAGAATTCTTAAGATTTGGATGCACGATATTTCCTCTTTCCTGAGTTTCTAAGGGTCATGATTATGAAGTCTCGGCAGAGTGTTTAACAATTCTAAATTGTCATTAGAAGGTAGTAGCTTTAAATGAATGCTTATTTGCTTGAAACAGCTGTTGGCATTTTTAATATAATAGTTTTGTATCTGATCCTAGTATGCTATATAGTATTTTGGTATGAGAAAATGACTTATACATTCTATCCTCTTGCACTTTTTCTTTCAGTTGTCAGAACGTCCCCATTATTGCTGGGATTCCAAGAAGTCTCTACAAATGCCTCTGATGACATCGGAAACAATTGGTTCTAATCCTGTGAACTCTCTTGTGAAGAAAGCATGTGACTCCTTTGGTTTAGAGGCCATATCTTTCAGGTCATCCAAAGGTGCCCAAGCCACACCAACAGAGAAGATGGTGATACCTACAATGAAAATATTTTTAAGTGAATTAAAACCAAGTTCCAGTTTATATATAAAATCAGGTGTAAATATTTTTCATGAATTACTAAACAGTAATAGAAAAAACTCTCTGGTAATGTCTGAAGAACTAAATCTCCTTCACCAAATGGTTAGGTTTTAACAGTCATCATGATGAGAATGACCAACAGTTGAATCAAAAACAGAAGCTCTGCCATCAGTATAAATTACGTTAACCGATAAATCACATGATCACTGACAAACACTGGATAAGCTGATAAAGATCTTAAAAAAAAAACTAATAGTGAAATGGTGAAAACTTCCTGAGATTGGCATGAGAATGAGCTGTCTACTATCATCACTCTAATTATTTTACTGGAGTCCTAGCCAATGTAACAGCATGAAAGAATGGCACAAAATTTGGGATACATAAATGGAAGTTTTCTAAGTCTGTTGCATTGCCAGGCATGGCGACTCGGCCTCTGTGAATATTGAGAGCTTTCTTCCATTTTGATTTGTATATTAAATTGGCAAACTGACCTGCAGTCAGAAATTTGACCAAAGCAAAAATCTGGTGATAAAAACAGCCAAAGAGAAAGGTCTGTGAAGCTGGAATAATTTCTCGTTACATACACACTGAGGCATAACCTCTGCATTCCCTTGTGCTACTGGAAGGCTTTTACTCTGAATACATTTTGGCTAGGGTGATAACTACATTAGTTTGATTTCACCTCAATCCCAAGTGCAGTAGTTGTTTACCATCTTTCTTTTGGATGAAATTCCCTATAATGTTTTGAGAGTTTCTGAAATAACTTCTAAGACTTCATACCCCTTCTAGTGATATTCTGTGCCAAGAGTTGTGAATATTTAAGATATAAATAAAGCAGCTTTAGTTTATATAAAAGCTCCTTGAAACTATTTATTACACCCAGTCAATACTCATCTGGCAAAAAAAAAAAAAAAAAATTCTCCCCTCAGGTTTCGTCACTTGTAGATTGAATTCAAGCTCAGAGTGGTTAGCTTGGACCAAATACATAATTACAGCTTAAAAAAAAAAAAGTTATGGGCGCCTGGGTGGCTCAGTTGGTTAAGCGACTGCCTTCGACTCAGGTCATGATCCTGGAGTCCCGGGATCGAGTCCCGCATCGGGCTCCCTGCTCAGCAGGGAGTCTGCTTCTCCTTCTGACCCTCTTCCCTCTCATGCTCTCTGTCTCTCATTCTCTCTCTCTCTCTCAAATAAATAAATAAAATCTTAAAAAAAAAAATTCTAAAAAAAAAAAAAAAGTTATGACCCAGCCCTGAAAGCCTACTCTGTATTCTGGCTTTTGTTAACTTTGTAACTTTGACTTTACTATCACTAAAGGGTAGTTTTTATGAAAATGGCATGGCCCAACCTCCTGAAGTTCAACTAATTAAATAAGGAAAATATATTTGAATTAATGAAGTTCACTTAATTTAGCCTGAATCCAAGCCTGTTAACCATAAATTATTTCAGTAAGCTACATTTTTAAAAATTTATTTAGAGAGAGTGCATGCGCAAGTGGGGAGAAGGGCAGAGGGAGAGAAACCCTCAAGCAGATTCCCCATGGAGTGCCGAGCTCCACGTGGAGCTTGATCCCACAACTGTGAGATCATGACCTGATGCTAAAGCAGGAGTTGCAAGCTCAATGGACTGAGCCACACAGGTGCCCCTGTAAGCTGCATTTTTAAGGAGTATGATAGCAAACAGGTCTTTGATCTGGATTAGTTGCTGATGTATAAAATAAGCCAGATGTATAAAAAATAAGCCAATGTATAGCTTAAATTCCATGTATCAGTTTACCCACTAAATAACACTATTCCATCAATATATAAGTACATAAGTACATTAACATGCTAATAAATGTATCAAAGGAAAAAGGTTAAGTCATTAGGAATTAAATAGGGAAAAGGATATATGTAAGAGTATAAGAAAATGCAAGGCTGCTAATTCCCCTCTCCCAAGTTAGCGTTTTTGTTAAGTAGTATTGGACTGCAGTCACTCAGTTTTATCCCAGGAAAGGGAATGCCAGCTTTTTGTTGCCCTATTTGATCTCAGCAACACATTATGCTAATGTTTTCAGGAATGAGTTGCCTTTGCCAAAAGTAATATTAAGGTTGGGGTAAGGGAGAAAGAAGACCTTTTTGTACCCTTTTACAACATTAGAGTTTGTTTTTATTATCTCAAGAAGAAAAAGATACTAAAAAGGAAGTTTAGATGGAACAGAATTAAAGTGTACTGGTGACCTTAGAAAACTCATGCCAGACTCAAAACTACTAAAAAAAAAAAAAAGATAAATTATCAAATAGATTCATGGTAAATTGTGATATACTGTGATCTTGGGGGGATATATTCCAAGTTTGAGCCAAACATAAGCACTTGTAACATGTTTCCCTGACACATGACATGGTTCTCCTGGGCGTTCTCCCAACAATACAGTGATGAGGAGTGTGGACTCAGCCAGACTGCCTGGATGTGAATGCTGGCCTCACCACTTGCTAGCTGTATGGTTTTGAGGAAATTTGTTTCCTTATCCATAGAATGAGATTCATTGGACTGGTTTGACAACTCAGTTAAGGTTGGGTAAAGCTCTTAGAACAGTGACTGCCATAATGCAGGTGTTTGTTCAATAAAATAAATGCTTAAGTTTATATTTACAAAACTCACTGAACCCCTCAGTTCCCTACCCAGACGGACAAGAACCTTACCTGCATCGTGTGCAGCAGCAGCAGGGCCTCGAACATCATCATAGGACTGGCCGTCTGTGACAATTACCAGGAAGTTCTTGTTGGGGCTCTCCCTCATGGGACCAAACACATTTCTAACAGTGAAGGAGATGGCATCGCCTGTGGCTGTCCCACCGCTCATATAGCGAATGTTTCTGATAACAGCTAGGACATTCTCTTTGGTGCTATAATCAGTGAAACTGAATTCTGTGCGCTGATCATAGGTGAACTGTACAGCAGCTATCTTGGCACCAATGTCTGAGATTTCAAAAGTCTTGGCTATGTTGGAAACAAATTCAAGCATGAGGCGAAAATTACTGTCTCCAACACTGCTGGAGCCATCAATTAGAAAGGCTATGTTCACTGAGTTGTAACAGGTCTTGCTGCACATCATTTGCTCATGAGTGCAGAGTTTCTGAACCAGAGGCTTTACATATTTTGTGGTACCAAACCAGTTAGGCATGTGGTAAGAGAAGAAGCCATTATTCCGACAGACAGCCTAATGAGGGAGAGAGAAAAGGGATCAAAAGTTGTTTCTTAAAAATTACAGAAACATTACGGGCGCCTGGGTGGCTCAGTTGTTAAGCGTCTGCCGTCAGCTCAGGTTATGATCCCAGGGTCCTGGGATCGAGCCCCTCATCGGGCTCGCTGTTTCACGGGAAGCCTGCTTCTCCCTCTCCCACTCCCCCTGTTTGTGTTCCCTCTCTTGCTGTGTCTCTCTCTGTTGAATAAATAAAATCTTTAAAAAAAATTATAGAAACATTAAAACAATTATAAAAAACATTCTGTCTTGACTGTTCAAAGTTAATTCAGATAAGAGCCAGTCAGCACTATGCCTCGAGGTCCAAAATTAAATCACTACCTTAACAGAAGACACCCTCACCTCCTTACCTTGTCAACAAATGCAACATCCTGAACCATCCCCAGTTCTTCAGGGATAGGCTTGGCCACAGAAACTATAAATACATTGACACCGAACTCTCTGGCCACGATGCCTGCTTCTTCAATGTCATCAGAAGGCCAGCCATCAATAAATACCACCACCACTTTGGGGATCCCTCTTCTTACTCCAGTGTCTGCTGTGAAGAATTTCTGGGCGGTATGCTTCAAGGCTTTTCCTAGGTTTGAAAAAGAAGCAAGCTGGAAAAGCACCACCGCTCAAATGACATTTCCATTTCCCTGTACCAGCTTGATGCCACCAAAGTTTAAGAATTTAACTTACATAGAACTTGGTTCTATAATAGATGGGAAAGTTTAATTATCCATCAGGCTTATTTGTTTTGTCTTCACAACCCACATTACTTCCCCCATCACCTCTCAGAAGCTTCATGTTTTCTTACTGTACGTCAATCACCAGTCAGAAACCCAACTGACTCCCACTCCTGTACTTTTGCTATCTAGCCCCTTGCTGACTGACTAGTACCACTAGAGACTCTGAACAAGAAATCTTCCTTCAAAGGGTCTGTAGTGCTTCTCTAGTTCTTTCTGCCCCATCTCCATTTGTTAAATCAGTCTGTTGATCTTCTTTTTAACATGCTGAACAGTGGCTATCTGTTCTATCCAAGCAATATGAGGATTATAAAGCACAATACTTTTTTTGTATTTTAAACAAGCAATATTAATTAGCCCTTTGGCCTATTTTCCATTACAAATTCAGTATCTTAGATGACTGACTACAAATCTAGCCAAGATTTCAGTGTCAGGAGGAAGAGGTTCACATCTGCTTATATAAAATAGCCTAAAACTTTTATAGGTCTGATCACTCATAACCTTCTCTTGTGTTACATCCCAGGGGCCAAAGTCTACTTACCTGTATTGGAATTACCCCCTCTGAAACCTACTTCCTTTATGGCAAACAAAACATCTTTGGCTGATGTAAAGTTTTTCAAGTAAAATTCTATTTTGGGATGTTCACTAAGTGGAAAAATGAAAAAATGTTATCTAGGGAGAACTGGAAAGGTAAAACAAGCAACATTATATATGATAAAAAAAGTCTTTAAATTAGACAATGCCTAAGTTTCTTTCTTAATCCCATAGTATACAGTCAATTAAGGTATTGCATCCTTACTTGAATTTTAAGGCATCTTTCAGAAATGTAACAAAAACCATTGCTACCTTGAGGGTTTACTTTATTCTGGGTAATATGCTATATACATATAACATGTGTCATCTCATTTCATCATAACTCTACAAGGTAGAAACTATTATCCCTATTATATAAATGAAGAAACTGAGGCTCAGAGCATTTAGGTAACTTGCCCAAAAAAACATAGCTGTACTTCAAATTCAGGTTTGTCTGACACCAGAGTCCATGCCTAACCTATATGGTGCCCCTCAAACCAGGCCTGGCTCAGAACACTGGGCTTAATGGAAATCTGCAGAGTTGGGCAGCACAGAGTTGGAAGGTGGCTGGGTGTGAGGTTAGGTCTGTTCCAGTGTGAGACCCTGGTAGCACTCAACAGAATGGGCCTATTAAATACTCCAGTTTCTGGTCAGAAGAGGCAATTTCAAGGACACTGGGACCAACATTTTAAGAATGAGAAGGTATAAGAAGATAAATTATGAAGGATTACAATATTGAATTTTCATTGTAATAAAGGATATTGACATTACCAATCTTAATGTATATTATAATATTTGGGATTTTCCATATTTAATAGAAGAATTTCAGCTCACTTTTTTTTTTCAGCTCACTTTTATCACTACTCTGTGTTCAGTAGAGACCATGCTGAGTAAAAACAGTTAAAAGCACCATTTTTGTGTTTAGTTTTTAGATAAGTCAGTATTTCATTAAGTGTAAAATTTTAAGATCTTAGTATTATCAATCATCATTAAGAGTTTTGAGACAAATATAGCACTGGTTGTATTTCTGTATATCTGGTGGAATGCTGGGCCACAAAATCAGATATTATGGGTTGATAACCTTTTCACTTGAATGGTCACTTTTCAACTATCCAAATTGTGATTTGAGATTTAGTCTTGTTTTTGCATCCTTAATGATATATTCTGTTATTCTGCTTAAATATAAACTCTTGATATAGTTTATTCTGATGTTCTTCCTAAAGTAGGAAAACTATAAGCCAAGAAGTTATAGAGAAGCTAGTCTTTGTTTGAATCTACAAGATAGTATAGCTTTCGTCTTGAAAAAGACTTGGATACAAATCGCAAAGAAAAAAATTAAGAAGAAAAGTACTGAGGGGAATTTGCCTGAGATGTTAAAATGTACAATAAAGCTACAATAATCTAAGCATTGTGGAAAAGCTGTGGAATTAGCTTATAGATCAAGGAAACTGACTTGCCTAAACTTCTATATAAAATTGATATTTCAAATCAATGGAATAAGAAGCTCATTTGTTTTAAAGGTATGGGACAAATGGTTAAATTATGTAGAAAACAAAGTTAAATTCTCCTACCAAAAAAAGTATCTACATTAAGAACCAGTTGTAAAAAAATAACATAATGAAACAGAAATTAATACTGGTAGTACTGGTGCTACACTTACACACTGCTGATAGCAGTTTAAACTGGATCAGCTTTCTAGAAAGCAATTTAACTTTGTATCAGAAGCCTTAAAAATGTCAGAACCCTTTGACCCAATTTCACTTTCAGAAATCTAGTCTAATGAACTAATCAAAGATGGCACAGGATAACATAAGGATGTTAAATCATAATGTAATGTGTAGGGATGCCTGGGTGGCTCAGTCGGTTAAGCGTCTGCTTTCGGCTCGGGTCATGATCTCAGGGTCCTGGGATCAAGTCCCGCATCGGGCTCCCTGCTCCACGGGCCACGGGGAGCCTGCTTCTCCCTCTGCCTCTGCATCTCTCTCTCTGTCTCTCATGAACGGATAAATAAAATCTTAAAAAAAATATATATAATAATGTAACGTGTAATGGTGAAAAAAAAACAAGAAAAAACAGAAGAATGGTTAAATACCATGCAAAGGAACATTATAAATTTTTTTTATTTTGTGAGGGCATGGGTGAGTGGGGGAGGGGGCAGAGGGAGAGAGAGAATCTTAAGCAGACTCCATGCCCAGCACAGAGCCCACACAGGGCTGGATCTTACGACCCTGAGATCATGACCTGAGCCAAAATCGAGAGTCAGACGGTTAACTGACTGAGCCACCCAGGCATCCCCAAACATCATTTTTTGAAGAGCAGTTGTGATCTGGTAAAATGCTCAAATGATTAAGGATTAAAAAAACAGGACATAAGACATTTTTATAGTTGGAGCTTTTGACAAAGCAACACACATATGTAGGAGGGGTGGGGGATAGGCAAAATGGGTGAAGAAGAGTGGGAGTTGCAGGCTTCCAGTTATGAAATGAGTAAGTCAGGAGAATAAAAGGTATAGCATAAGGAATGTAGTCAGTGGCTTTGTAATAGCATCCTATGGAGATGGATGGTAGCTACACTTACAGTAAGCATAGTGTTACATATAAAGATGTTGAATCACTATGTTGTACGCCTGAAACTAATGTAACATTGTGTGTCAACTATACTTCAATTATACACACACACAACACACACACGTACAAATTTTCTTAAAATACTGAAAGGAGGGGCGCCTGGGTGGCTCATTCAGTTAAACGTTTGCCTTCGGCTCAGGTCATGATCCCAGGGTCCTGGGATGGATCCCTGCTCAGTGGGGCATCTGCTTCTCCCTCTTCCTCTGCCACTCCCTCGGCTCATGTTTTTTTTCTCTCTCTCTCTCATAAATAAATCTTTAAAAAAAATAAAGGATATAAAACATTTTATAGTGATTATCTCTGAGGGGCATATTTGGGAAATTGGTTTTCTTTGTGCTTTATATGTTTTTCAAGCTTTCTATAGTGAGCATATTATAATCCTAGAAGCCATTGATATTATTTTTAAATGAACAAAATTAAAAAGGTAGAGCTTCAGATCTCCAAGGAACTATGGTAAATGTTTAAAAGAATGACAGAATAGGGAGGAGGGATAGACAGATCATTACTTCCTTCGGCAAAGAGGAATCAGGAATTGAGCAGACTATATTGTGCAGATATAATTTGTATAGCAACAAAACCTTTTAGTCTACCTTCTGGTCCTCAAATAGCATATAATTCTCAATCTTTTTATTCCAAAAAGGAAGCACTTAGACCTACCTAGTCTGCTTGGCAGTCTTAAACCCTGTATTTATAGTTTGGGAATTCAGATAGTCCACACTCAATATGTTTATATTGAACCGAAATGCATGTATCCACTAAAAGGATTAATCATTTATCATCAAGTCTCCACCCATTTTAACAAGATTGGTACCTGGCTTGAACAAGGCCCACGTGTGGTCCCTCTGTTCCAATTCCCAACATTAGAGCCACTTTGCCAACAAAATTCTTCTGTAGATTAAATCGGCGCTGCCCAATATTAAAACTTCCATCAATCAGAAATGCAATATCAGCTTTACAGTCTGTGAATACCCAAACAAGTCTTTCTGTTAGCAGTTTCAAGAGAGAGGGAGGGAGGGAGAGCAAATGTTACTTTCCCAAATGGATATCTGGACTTTTACCTTTATTGCCAGTTTTCTTCTCAGGTGTTTTCTTTAGTCGTTTCCCTGAAACCAAGGAAGCACTTGGCATTAGTGAAGGAAGACAGTTTCATAGCAAGAAGCCCACATGGGGAAAAGCTCACGACAAGGAGTGTCATTCTTAAAAATACTTGTTTTAAAAAAATTAATTTCCTAAAAAAATTTTCTCATGGTTTTCTGGATTGGGGAAACAATGCCCCAGTAAAGAAACAAGTCAGAACTGTTGTAGGCCTATATATTTGATATGCCACTAATTCAGTACTTGATATCTCAAACCCACAGTTGAGGCAGGACTGGAAACTCAAGAGTTAGATTCTAATGTTCTTAATTTCTTTGACTTTAGAACTGCCAGTCTTGGGGCGCCTGGCTGGCTCAGTCGGTTAAGTGTCTGCCTTTGGCTCAGGTCATGATCTCAGGGTCCTGGGATCAAGCCCTATGTCAGGCTCCCTGCTCAGTGGGGAATCTGCTTGTCTCTCTCCCTCTGCCCTTTCCCCTGGCTTGTGCTCTCAAATAAATAAATAAATCTTAAAAAAACAAAACAAAAAACTGCCACAGTCTTAGGAAAAGAGATCCCTGGCTATTTGTTAAAATGGATCCATACTAATTCCTTTTTGCATATGGCAAATGCAACTAGGAAGTTCATGGTACTTTTACTTTGTCCAGTTTCTAGGCATGGGGTTTATCAAATCAGAAATAGGACTTCAAGAGAATGTTTGGTAGCAGAGTTTATAATTGAAAATAGAATGATATGAATTTGAAATAAAGTATATGTTTCTTTATGTAATATACCAGTAAACACAAGATATTTGTTTTATTTTATTTTAAAAGATTTTATTTATTTGAGAGAGAGAGAGAGAGAGAGAAACAGCATGAGAGGGGAGAAGGTCAGAGGGAGAAGCAGGCTCCCCGCTGAGCCGGGAGCCTGATGTGGGACTCGATCCCAGGACTCCAGGATCATGACCTGAGCTGAAGGCAGTCGCTTAACCAACTGAGCCACCCAGGTGCCCTATTTTATTTTTTTAAAGATTTTACTTATTTATTTGACAGGACACAGCAAGAGAGGGAACACAAGCTGGGGGAGTGGGAGAGGGAGAAGTAGGCTTCCCGTGGAGCAGGGAGCCCAATGTGGGGCTCGATCCCAGGACCCTGGGATCATGACCTGAGCCCAAGGCAGACGCTTAATGACTGAGCCACCCAGGCACCCCTTTTTTTTTCATTTTTAAAGATTTTATTTATTTGAGGGCACCTGGGTGGCTCAGTCAGTTAAGCGTCTGCCTTTGGCTCAGGTCATGATCTCAGGGTCCTGGGATTGAGCCCCGGGTCAGGTTCTCTGCTCAGCGGGGAGTCTGCTTCTCTTTCTCCCTCTGCCCCTCCCCCTGAGATCATGACCTGAGCCAAGGTCAGACGCTTAACCGACTGAGCTACCCAGATGCCCCTGTTGTGTGTTTAATATCAATTTCCTTTAAAAGGAAAGCTATCAACAGCACATTTATTTTTAATTTCCAAATGCTGTGCCAGGCAACTAGGAGATAGCTTCCATATTTCATACCTGTTGGTGGACGTGCTGTGGACACTGCTTGTCCTGTGGCTTCCTGGGTACCACTTTTTCCTTCTGTTAAAAATAAAGAGAAGACTATTTTTTCCTCTTCCTTCTTTACCATCAAAGCATAATGAATATAATTTAGGGGTCTACGGGATGATAAATGTAATCGAGTGATGGCAATTACATCAATACTTGCTTCATGCTAGTTTCAAAGAACCAAAATGGATTTTTAGCTATTAAATCATATTTTAAAAGGATCACCAAAAATGAATTCACATTCATTTTCATTCACTAGTGTTTTGATCTAATGTTACCTGGTAAATATCAGGGCATTCTGATTGCAAACAAGGCAAGTTTCTTTTTTTTTTTTAAGTAGGCTCCAGTCCCAGCGTGGAGCCCAACATGGGGCTTGAACTTATGACCTTAAGATCAGGATCCGAGCTAAAATCAAGAGTCAGATGCTTAACTGACTGAGCCACCCAGACACCTCAGACAATGCAAGCTTCTACTGCAATCTTCTAACAGCAAGATTATTCTTCTCGCATTCAGCCAAGTTTATCTTGAGTGGGTCTTTGCCTGTCCAGTCCCCTGACTCTAACCCATTGTTGACTCCTCTGAGTTTTGATTGTAGGCTTTTTCATCAGAGTCAAAGAGATTGGACTAAGAAAAGCAGAAAACTTTTTTTTGGCGGGGGGAGGGTGAAGTAATGTTTACACAAAAGTAAGAATAATGTAATTGTACCTACTTGTCACTGTGAAAGAAGCAGACCATCTGGAAAGTGTTTGAGACTGAATGCCATTGGCAGCTACTGAGGAATAGTTTTCTCGACCTGGTAGGCTATATATTCGCACAGGTCCCCCTGAGATGCTGATTACTCCCCTGTAACACAGAAAAGCAGCTGATATTCTACCCACACTTTTTCAGGCTATCTGACTGACTTCTAGTGCCATGTTACATCTATTGTTCTGATTAATCAAGAAAATCGTTCATCAGGGAAGATATATATGGATGCTGCCAGCCTTTTGAAAAACTTGCTTACACAGGTACAAAATATGCCTGGGAGAAATGGTACTGGGCTGTCAAACTTCTTAAATGTTGATAGGAACATACCTGTAGGATCCTATTCCCTACAGCTCAGAGATTCAGAGTTAATAGAACCAAATAATTTTCTTAGTTTTCCTAGGTACTTTATATGTCCTTGGACTTCGTTAAAAAAAAAAAAAAGTTTTACAGGATAGCAAAGTGCGTGGTGAATATGGGCTCTGGAGGCAGCCTGGGCTCTCAGTTCCAGTCCGGGCCCTTGCTAACAGTGGCAAGATGGTTGGCAACTCTCTGAGTTCAGTTTCCTCATCTATAAAATGGAATAAAATTGTACCTACTCTCTACAATTGTAGAGTTGTCATGGAAACTAAAAACAATGTCTAGCACAAGGGTAAAAACTCACTAATATATTACATGATTAGGAGTGTTCTAAAATTCTAGGGATCTAGCTATCAAGAAATAATACAATTTGCTGTTTGTCAGAAAGCTTCCTTTGTGTAGCTGGTGCTTCAAGGATATCCCCCAAAACCTTAAAAAATGTATCCATCTTCTGTGGCCAATATTGGCACCAAAAGAAAGAAGGTGTGTGTGGGGGTCCATTTGGCTAAAGAGGGAAAGGGTATTAGTACACTTGGATTTCTCTCTCCTTGCATGTTTCAGCTTACCTGTGGACAGCTGCGCCACATATGCTTGATACAGACGCATACACTATGTTCCCAAACACCGAGAATTCCTCAAGAGCACAGCCCCCTGGGCAAAGTACATCTGCTTTCTCTTTCCTGATGTCCAGGCCTCGGGTAAAGCATGTGATAGCAATGGGAACTGAAAAGAAAGGAGGGAATGTAATGACATTCTTAGGATTTTGAGGGGTGTCGGGGGTGGGGTGGGAACTAGGGTATGAGATCAAAGATTTATCTCCCTAATTTCTACACTTCTTGTTAAGAATATTAATGTATGTATGGTTCCACACCATTCCAAATTTTAGCTACCCAAAAACAGTTTTCCAATTTAATCTACTCCTCAGCCACTACAAAGCCTATTGGAAGAATTTTCTCAGTTCTTAACAGTTTGGGAATACATAATTGGAAATAGAACTAGAAAATGACATTAGTCACTCACCATTTATTCATTCTACAAAAATAAAAATCTCAATTTTTACAATAACAACTATGGACACAGTTGCTTGAGGTAAAGATATTAAAATCTGGGCTGAGCCTGTGAGGAACATTTCCCTTTTTTTTTTTTTTTTTTTTTTAAAGTAGGCTCTACACCAAGTGTGCAACCCAATGCAGGGCTTGAACTCACAATCCTGAGGTCAAGCCCTAAGCTGAGATCAAGAGTCACACGCCTAGGGCACCTGGGTGGCTCAGTTGGTTGGGCGACTGCTTTCGGCTCAGGTCATGATCCTGGAGTCCGGAGATCGAGTCCCACGTCGGGCTCCCTGCTCAGCAGGGAGTCTGCTTCTCCCTCTAACCCTACCCCCTCTTGGGCTCTCTCTCACTCTCTCAAATCAATCAATCAATCAATCAATCAATCTTAAGGAAAAAAAAAAGAGTTGCACACCTAACCGACAAACCACCCAGGCACCGCAATGAGAAACATTTTCATAGACACATGCACAAACCTCTAAGGTCCCATCCTTTGCTTCGAGGACCATTTATACCAGTTTTTCTCCAAATGCAGTGCCTTAAAATTGTATCTTAATTTAAAGAAGCCAGTGAACAGATGTTTCCCTTTACAAGTGTCATTTAGCTCAATCACTCATTTTACAGATGCAGAAATTAAAGCAATGGGGTTAATTTGCCCTAGGTCACACAGCCCAACTCCTGCAGGATAGGAAACAGGGAAGTTAGTCTCTATGAAATGAAGCATTTTTATCTGAATTGAACCTGCTTATTTCTGCTCCAAATCTGTCAAGAGAGATTTATCATGCAATGAATGCATTTTTTAGAAAACAGTGTTAATACTCTCAAATTTTACATACCAACCCAAACTAATCAAGAATTGAAGTTCTTACTATAAAAGATGTTAGGCAGACACAAGTTATTGGCAGCATGTAACAATATGTTAACTCATCAATTTACTATAAATATTAAGTTGAGAATAATGTTATTAAATACTATTTTCCAAACAAGAAATTGTGGTTATCCAAAACTTTTTGAAACAAATGTTAATAAAAAACCAAAAAAGCACCTTATTTTTTTCCAAGACAGAGTAATGCTGTCTGGTCATCTGCCCACTTGAGCAGCCTTCCTCTACCAATGACCCTTTTCTACGAGCTCTCTACGTTGAGCTGCACCCTGAACTATACATCTCTATTGGAAGGGAAGGCAGAATGCCAGCTAAAATGCCGATTCCTTAGCTCTGAAACACTCTAGATTGCTGGGAAAGTTAAAATCCTTACCCAAAACAGTAGCCTCATACCGGTGAGCCTTATACATGTGACCAAACAGCCTTAATCCTTCCTCCCACTTTCCAGGTCATCAGAGGCTCTGCCTTTAGCTGCCAACACTGACTTGAGTGAGGGAGGGGGGGAGAGAGGGAGGGAAGGCGGGGAGAGAGAGAGGGAGGGGAAGAGAGAGAGAGAGAGGGAGGGGGAGAGAGAGAGGGAGGGGGAGAGAGAGAGAGAGAGTGTGTGTGTGTGCACGTGTGTGGTGGGGGTGGGGTGCTGAAAACAGCCCAGTGCAATGCTTACCCTCATTTCTCCTTTCAAGAACAGGATAGATTTTGTAAAAGAGTTTGCCATTTATATTGTAGAAAACACACACACATACTCGGACTTTTACATGTGGAACAAACTTTTTAGACTCTCTCCAATATGAGATAGGCTACAAATAGGGGTTACGCCTAGAAACCAGGGGTTCAAGCAAGGTGGGACAAGGATGTAAGTATCGCTGTCTCTGTCAGCTCTGACAGTGTGAAGTCGGCTCTGGGAGGCTTCTTCCTGACTTCAACCCGGGAGACAACCCGAGACTGGTGTGCCACTCGCTAGGACTCAACGAATACTCCCCTGCCTTGACCTTTCGATGCCGATGCTCGGCTTGCCAGGTGCCTCCCGCGATGTGAGTGTAGATTCGGGGACGCTTCCTTCTCCGCGCCTTGGGAAGAACGTCCCCTTCAGGTACCAGGGGCCTCCTCGCGTGGGAGTAATGGGTAAGCCGGAGTAGATACGCCGTGGGTATGGATGGGTGTGCGCCCGGCAGCCGCTCCAACCTTGGCGCCCTCCAGCTTTGGTCCCCGGGACCAAGGTCTAGGGGCTCGGTCTGAGCGCTCTTCTACCTGCCGGCCCCCAACCCCTCCCACCGCCTGGACTTAGCCCTGCTTCCGCGACAGAGGAACCCGCAACTCACCAGCTCCCTGGCTGCCCGCAGGCTCCGGCAGCAGCAGCAGACAGACACCTGCGAAGAAAGGACAGCGGGAGGGCTGGCTCCAGCTTCCGCCCCGCTTGGTGCGACGGGAAGGGAGTGGGGAGGGGCGCGTACCCACCGAGGCAGAGAACGGGGATCCAGGCTGCAGACATGGTAGTCGAGGGGCTCCTCGGACCTGGGAGACAGGGAGAATGCGAGGGAGGCTCCCGGGAACGGAGGCCCCTACTTCCCCACCACACTGCGCCCGCCCTCCCCTTGGAGATCCCGCACCCCTCGGAAACCAGGGGCGGTGGGGGGGGGGTGACCTAAGAGGCCGCTGCCCGGGAGCTAACGCCTCTCTATCTGCTGGCGATGCTCTGGCTGCAAATCGAGCCAAACCCAGCATCGATGTGCAACCCCGGCCCGGGAAAGGGGGTGCGATATCAAGACAGAAAGAAGCTGGGAACGACAAAGGAGAGACTCGAATAGGCAGGTGTCAGGGACCCGCACGCCCACCGCCGGACGCCCAGAGTTCCGCACCTGAGTCGGATCCTTCTGGCTGCGCCCGAGTGCGGAAAGCGTGTCTCCTGCCGCCGCTATAAAGGCCTGGCTGCGCGCATGAGCACTGTGCGGGGGGCGTGCGAGGAGGGGGCTGGGAGCCTGTCCCCGGGGGCTGGGCGGCGGCCGTCCAGCTCCGCCCTCATCCCCTCCCGGTCCGGTAGTGAGGCCCGCGCCGAGGCGCCTCACCCCCCGCAGTGCGGACCTCGGCCACCTAGACGCCGCGTCCGTCCCTAGGGGAGGCGCGAAGGCCCGGGGTCAGCATCTCGGGGCCCCCGTGGGACCCGGCGTCAGGGGTGTCGGAACGAGTGTAGAACGGCGGCTGGGCCCGTGCCTGGAGACGCGCGGGGTGAGCCCGGGGTTTACGGCGCCGGCCGCTCAGGCTTGAGTGCGCTCCGGGCGGGGCGGCTGCCCGACGTGAGCGGCCAGCCTCACCCGGGCTGGCGAGGGCGGGTCCCCGGCGCACGGTTCCCGACGGCGGAGCTGCGGCCCTCGCGGGGGAACTTGGGCTTTGCTTCGGCCAAAGCGGCTGAGGGGGCGCAGGGCCGTTGTCCGCCCAGAGGCCTTGCGTCCTCCGGAGAGCTACCAGCTCCACGCTGCCTCAGAACCAAACTTCCCAACTTCGTGCTCCGGTGGAAATGGAGTTCCTACTTCTAAAGTAAAAGCAACCTGGGTTTGACAAGCGCGTGCTTGGTATTTTTAGAAACCCTGTCAACTGATTGGTTATTCTTTCGACCTTAGGGATCCAGCCTTCCGACTTGGTTTCTGCTGGAATTGGATTTTCCCCAGCGGGCTCCATTTACTGTAATGGGTAAGGCCACGCTTCTGAGGTGGCCCGGGCCCCTCAGTATCTGCCCTTTCTTCCTTTCTAGATCAGGAAGGATTTATGCTTGATTGCCTTTCCAAATTCCCAGACCTGTGGTCTGTTGTGATTGCACAGAATCTCCGATTTGGTAATGTGTCCTCCCTCATCCTGGTAACTTTTAACAGGTGGAAATGGGAGAAAGAGCGGAATTCACAGGGAGTGTGACAGACACGTGACTTCCATGGCAACCTAGGAACCACCTCCAGACCCAGGAGAGGTGGCAGGATGCTGTTTTGTTTTGTTTTTTTTTTCCAAATAGTTTTGTGTTTTTTTGTTTTGTCCAAAGAATAGCATTTTATTTTAGTCCAGGGAATAACCAATAATTTACATGCCATAAAATCCATCCCTTTTGAGTGTAAAATGCATGATTTCCTGTGAGTTTACAGAGTTGTGCAACCATCTCCACCAGCCAGTTTTAGAATATTTCCATTACTCCCAAAAGGATCCCTTCTCATCATTGACAGTTCCCTTACCCACCCTCAACCCTAGGCAACACTGATTTGCTTCCTGTCTATGCATTTGCATTTTATGGACATTTTCTATAAATGGAATGATACAGCTTTGAGTATAATGTTTTTTGAGGCTTATCCATGTTGTAGCATGTATGCCTTCTTCCTTTTTATTGCTTAGTGGTATTCTCACACATTTTGTATTAGGAAAGAAACATACCACCATCACCTGGAAGCCAAATATTGGTTTTACAACTATTCTCTCCATCTGGAATGAGTCAGTCAGTATTTGTACCAGGCAACTGGGGAGTGCTGATTTCATTCCCTTTACTATTTGAATGTCTTCTGGAGAAAGAGACTCATTAAATAACATTTGTTGGCTGGAAGGTTTTTTATTCTTATTTTCATGGCTTCTTTAAAGATTTAATCTCTTCCATGGCAGAGAGTTACCTTTTTCTTAGAAACCCAGTAATCTAGCCACCGCCCCTGATATTTTTCTTGGGAGAAATTTCAAGCCTTCAGGACTATTAAAGCTGTCTTTTTCATTATTGCTTATTGAGTGTCCTCAATCAGCATTAGATAATCTCCTCCCAATTAGGCTGGGCAAATTGTCATGATGCTACATAATGAGGGAGAGTTCACATCCTGGAAAAAAGCTACCACTCCACAGCTCAGCGGGCAGGTGCCTAAATGGCCAGAGGGGTGCATGCTATTTAGGACTCCCACAGGGCACAACCCTCCTGTGATGTAATTTCACTGAACCATTTGGCAGAGTCAAAACTATGCAGCTATTTCCATTGACTGACCCTAAGTCTGTGACTATTAAAAAATAAAGGAAATACCTCATTGAGTTTCATGGTTGTTTACCCAAAGATACAATTTTAATTATTTTGTTTTGAAACATTTAAGAGAAGTTATTCTTCGCTTATTTTTCTGGTTTGAAAGTCCAACCAAGGAGGGTGGGGGAGTGGGGATGAGATTTCTCATTCTTAGTTTGTATCTCATACTCACTATAAGTAAAATGAGGAAAAAATATCTGAACTTAAGAGGTAGTTTTATCTGGAGAGGGAAAACCAAAGAAATCTGGGTATGTTTGACTTAAAAAGACAAATTGTTAAAATTACAGTTTTGTATTCAGTTGGGTGACATTTCCGGTTATTATACTCCTGAGATGCATGGTTAGTTTACCCTGCTTTAATTAAGACAATTTGATATTCAATATTTACACTAACTCCCTGCAGAGCAGTGGATTCCTAACCAGGCTGCACAATGGAATCACCTGGGGAACTTTAAAACTATTGAAACCTGAGGTGTAATTGGTCTGGGATGGGACCAGGGTATTAGAACTTTTTAAAGCTCACAGGTGATTCTAATGGGCTGCCCAGGGTACGTAATACTTAGCTCAATGTTAGAGGTTAAGCTAATAATTGTAGTTTTTCCTTCTTTTTTTCATTATTCTTTCATTAAAATTCCATCAAAAATATACCTACTGTATTTCCCGGATAAAATATGGAAGCATCTTCTGGCCTGATGGTTGTTTAAAGACAGTCCTTAACAGAAGAGTTGAAAACTCAGTTTCAAAAGTAATTTTTCCCGAGTGTGCTGTCTGGTCTAACGGTGTGTGGAATGGGCTGACTTTGTTAAGGGAGTGAACTACGTCTAAAACTAATCCCCTAGGTGGCATCTTTAGGCTTCAGGATGCTGCTGACAGCTCAAAAGAGTTTCTCAAGAATGGTATGGTTATCTGATTAGATTTGGCTCATTACCTATATGGATAAGCTCTTAGTTTACAGGTCCCCTCTCTGTTCTGTTTTTACCTAAGTATGAATCTGGTGTCATCTGGAAGTTTTTATATTTTTGTTGTTGGTCTTTTATTTTTATCTTTAAAAGGAGTGTCAGCCCTGTCCCACCCGCTATACTAGTTTAGCTCCCTTGTAAACTTACGTAGCTAATACAATACATAGTAACTTGGTTTTATTTCTGTTACAGTGACCTTAAAGTGAATTTTTTCCCGTTAGAGAAGTGTACGTTTATCCTGCAGTATCCCATAGGCTCTTACGGTTGGTTATAGACCATAATCACTTTGAAAACTCCCATCACCTATGTTATTCTACCACATTGATGTTTTTTTGCTAGATCTAGTTTTTCTGATTGTTTTTGTCCACATCTAATACTAAGCAAGTATGTACCTCTAGCCTTTTGGTTTTTGATGATTTCTGGCAATGTAATAAATGTCTACAGCTTCTGAGGAGTGAAAATCAAATGGTTGATGCACACTAAATTCTATACCTGAAACTAATATTACACTGTATGTTAATTAACAGGAATTTAAATAAAAACTTGAAGAAGAAAAATTTGATTCTGAGATAGCCCTATGACCACTAGAAATCATTTTCTTTTCCCGGAATTCACTTTCCTTTCCTATAAAGTGAAGGGGATCAGACCAAGTGATTGGAAGGGACCTTCCCCTGGCCACTTGCTGTGATTGGGCAAATGCTCCCCAGGCATATATTGGCTTTGAGGGTTATGTCATCTCTCTGGAGTCTGGGAGGTCTTAGGAAACACTGGCTGCGTCTCAGCTGTCCCTCTGCTGTCCCAGGACCCATCCTTTCTTAGCAAGTTCTCGTTCTGTTCACCTCTCACTGCTAAACTATGGACTGGATCACATTTGCCCCTATTTAACAAGAAATAATAGAGGTCACATTGGCCACTGAAGTGCCACTGAGACTTCCCTTCTGAGCAAGGAAAGCTGTGACAGGGAACATAAATTTGTTTTCTAAGGCCCAGCATACATCCCATGTAAGCTTCTCAAGATCAAGGGTCTTCTTCCTCTCTTTGATCTCTCTTTGATTGCTGTACCCCTAGTTCCCAGTACAGTGTCTGGCACATAATGGGTACTCAAGAAATATTTGTTGAATGAATGAATGAATCATATTCTATCTTATTTGCTCCCTTGTAGTGATATTTATTTATTTATATTTTATTATTTTTTTAATTAAGCTCCATGCCCAAGGTGGGGCTTGAACTCACGACCCTGAGATCAAGAGTCACATGGTTTATAGACCAGCCAGCTGTCCCCCTCTTGTACTGATTTTTAAAATCTTTTTATTTTAGAACAGTTTTAGGTTTATAGGAAAATCAATACTACAGAGAGTTCCTATTATCCCATGCCCAATTTTCCCTATTAGTAACATCCTGTATTAGTATGGCATAGTTGTCACAGTTAATGAACCAGTATGACACATTATGATTAACTAAAGCCCATACTTTATTCAGATTTCCTTAGTTTTTACCTAATGTCCATTTCCTGTTCTGGGATCCTATCCAGGATACTGCATTACATTTAATCTGCACATATTTACTTAGACTCCTCTTAGCTGTGAAGCTTTCTCAGATTTTCCTTATGTTAATGACCCTGACAATTTTGAAGAGTACTGGTCAGATATTTTGTATGGTGTCCCTCAATGGGGATTTGTCTGATGTTTTTCTCACCTTTAGGTTGAGGTTATGGTTTTTGGAGGAGGGCCACAGAGGTGAAGTAACATTCTCATCACATCAAATCAAGGGTATGTATATCCTATCAACATGAATTATTACTGTTGACATTGACCTTGGTCATGTGGCTGAGGTGGTGTTTGTCAGGTTTCTGTACTCTAAAGTTACTCTTTTATACCCCCTTTCCATGCTGTGCTCTTTGGAAGGATGTCATGATGTGCAGCCCACACTTAAGGAGTCGGGAGTTACGTTGAACCTCCTTGAGGGCAGAACAGCTACAAAAATTATTGGGAATTCTTCTGCAAGGGATGTTTGTCTCTTCTCCCCTATTTATTTATTTGCTACTTGTTTTTTTTATATGTGGTAATTCTTCTCCTAAAGGCTATAAGCTTCTTCAAGGCTGAGACTATTCCATATGCTCCTCTATATTCCCAGTGAGTTACACAGTGCTTTGGAGTACAGGTAGAAGTTCAGTCACCAGTATGAAGGATGGTGCATAGCTTCCGGTCCTGGCAGCTTTCTGCTGATGACTTACTCTTCCTTTTTACTGCAGTATTTGGGCCAGAAAGTTGCCCATTTGGCTCTTGGCAAAGGTGTAATAAAAATGCTAATAATAATAGTGATCCTGGCACTGTGTTAAGCTCTTTTTTTTTTTAAAGGTTTTAGTTTTTTTAAAGATTTTATTTATTTATTTGAGAGAGAGAATGAGAGAGAGAGAGAGAGCATGAGGTGGGGGGGAGGGTCAGAGGGAGAAGCAGACTCCCCGCTGAGCAGGGAGCCCGATGCAGGACTCGATCCCGGTACTCCGGGATCATGACCTGAGCCGAAGGCAGTCGGTTAACCAACTGAGCCACCCAGGCACCCTGTGTTAAGCTCTTTATACATGTCCCCATAAGAATTTTTGCAACATAAGTGCAAGATGGATATCATCCTAATTTTATGGATGAAGATACTTATGTCCAGACTGATTATAAGACATGTCCCAAATCACACAGCTAGAGCACAGAGCCAGGGTTCAAATCTAGTTCTCTAAAGCCCATGCCCTTAACCACCAGGTTATACTATGTTTTCCCTCATGTTAGCCAAGTAAATCCATAAGGAAAGCCAGAAGGTCATGGAAGCAACAAAGGCTAGAAGAAAATGGTAAAGGAAGAAATAAATCTCTGGGCTCCTGGGTGGCTCAGATGGTTAAGCGTCTGCCTTCGGCTCAGGTCATGATCCCAGGGTCCTGGGATCGAGTCCCGCATCGGGCTCCCTGCTCCTTGGGAGCCTGCTTCTCCCTCTGCTTCTCCCTCTCTCTCTCTCTCCTCCTCTGTCTCTCATGAATAAATAAATAAAATCTTTAAAAAAAAAAAAGAAAGAAATCTCTGAGTGGGAGGGGCTGGTGTATGACCTCTGAGATCTGCTGTGAAATTGGTACATCCAAGAGAAGCACATAAGCCATAGGTTAGCATAACAAGATAATCATAAAATATTATGTATTCCAAACACAAAGATAGCAGAGTTTGCTCATATTCTTACCATTCAGGTCAAACTAATTTCTTTTTTTTTTTTTAAGATTTTATTTATTTATTTATATTATTTATTTGACAGCGAGAGAGGGAGCACAGCAGGGGGAGTGGGAGAGGGAGAAGCAGGCTTCCTGCCGAGCAGAGAGCCTGATGTGGGGCTCGATCCCAGGACCCTGGGACCATGACCTGAGCTGAAGGCAGACGCTTAACGACTGAGCCACCCAGGCACCCCAGGTCAAACTAATTTCTAAAATATATCCATATGGAGCAAAAGCTTAATGTGATTCAGTTCGCTTTTAGGATAGATGGGCATTAGTGATGATCCCAAACCTTTTCCTCCAGAGCTCCATTTTATCATATACATACAGTAGAATTATTCATTCTACTGTTTCCCAGGAGATGAGGTTGATTTGCAGTGGGTGGTCAAATGATAGTGACAGTAATGATTATTTGAAGTCATTGATTCAATGGCTTGTTCAGGCATTAGATCTGAAATAAAATATCTCTACATGTGGTTCTGGGGAATTATACCAGGACATTGTTGCTAAAATGTGAAGCTCACATAACATTCTCTACTAGAACAAAGAGTATAAGCTAAAAACAAAATGTTTCCAAATAATTATAAACAGTGAAAGTCAATTCCTTCATTACACATTAATATTTATTTTGTTTAATTTTCTAGCTTGATAAATATTTATTTTGGTAGGATTATATACTTTTTAAAAAAGTTTTTATTTAATCAACTGGTGCTCATCGCAAATGTACTCCTTAATTCCTATTACCTATTTCACCCATCCCCCCACCATTAGTTTGTTCTCTAGATTTAAGAGTCTATTTCTTGGTTTGTTCCTCTCTCTTTTTCCCTTTGCTCCTTTGTTTTATTTCTTAAATTCCACATATGAGTAAAATCATATGGTATTTGTCTTTCTCTGACTGACTTATTTTGCTTAGCATTATACTCTCTAGCTCCATCCACATCATTGCAAATGGCAAGATTTCATTCTTTTTGATGGTTGAGTAATATTCCCTTGTGTGTGTGTGTGTGTGTGTGTGTGTGTGTGTGTGTGTGTGTATGTATCTCCCACATCTTCTTTATCTAATCATCAGTTGATGGACATTTGGGCTCTTTCTATAATTTGGCTATTGTAAACAGTGCTGTTATAAACATCAGGGTGCATATATCCCTTCAAATTAGTGTTTTTGTAACCTTTGTGTAAATACTTAGTACTGTGATTGTTGGATCATACTGTAGTTCTATTTTTAACTTTTTGAGGAAGCTCCATACTGTTTTCCAGGGTGGCTACACCAGTTTGCATTCCCACCAACAGTGTGTGTGAGTGTGTGAGTGTCCCCTTTCCTCCACATCCTCACCAACACTTGTTTCTTGTGTTGTTAATTTTAGCCATTGTGACAGGTGTGAGGTTATATCTCACTGTAGTTTTGATTTGCATTTCCCTGTTGATGAGTGATGTTGAGTATCTTTCCATGTGTCTCTTGGCCATCTGTATGTCTTCTTTGGAAAAATGTCTGTTCATGTCTTCTGCCCATTTTTAATTGGATTATTTGTAGGTTTTTTTGTGTGTGTTGAGTTGTCTAAGTTTTTTATATATTTTGGATACTAATCCCATACTGGATATATCTTTGCAAATATCTTCTCCCATCCCACCGATTGCCTTTTAGTTTTGTTAATTGTTTCCTTCACTCTGTAGAAACTTTTTACTGTGATGTAGTCCTGATAGTTTATTTTTGCTTTTGTTTCCCTTGCCTCAGAGGACCTATCGAGAAAAAGTTGCTACGGCCTATGTCAAGGAAGTTACTGCCTCTGTTCTCTTCTAGGATTTTTATGGTTTCATGTCTCATATTTAGGTCTTTTATCCATTTTGAATTTGTTTTTGTGTGTGGTAAAACAAAGTAGTCCAGTTTTATTCTTTTGCATGTTGCTGTCCAGTATTCCTAACACTGTTTGTTGAAGAGACTGTCTTTTTTCCCATTGGATATTCTTTCCTGCTTTGTCAAATGTGAATTGACCATAAAGTTGTGTGTTTATTTCTGGATTTTTCTATTCTGTTCCATAGACTTGTGTTTCTGTTTTTGTGCCAGTACCATACTGTTTTGATCAGTACAGGTTTGTAATATAACTTGAAGTCTGGAATTGTGATGCCTCCAGCTTTACTTTTCTTTTTCAAGATTGCTGTAGCTATTCAGGGTCTTTAGTGGTTCCATATAAATTTTATGATTGTTTGTTCTAGTTCTGTGAAAAATGCTGGTAGTATTTTGATAGGGATTGCATTAAATGTATAGATTGCTTTGGGCAGTATGGACTTTTTCACAATATTTGTTCTTGGTGCAGTTGTAAATGGGACTGATTCCTTGATTTCCCCTTCTGCTGCTTCATTAGTGGTGTATATAAATGCAACAGATTTCTGTACATTTTGTATCCTGTGACTTTATTGAAATCATGTATCAGCTCTAGCAATTATTTGATGGAGTCTTTTGGGTTTTCTATATAGAGTATCATGTTATCTGCAAGTAGTGAAAGTTTGACTTCTTCCTTGCTCGTATGGAAGCTTTTTACTTCTTTTTGTTATCTGCTGAGGTTAACACTTCCAGTACTATGTTGAATAACAGTGGAGAGAGTGGACATCCCTGTCTTATTCCTGACTGTAGAAGAAAAGCTCTCTTTTTTCCCATCAGGGATAATATTAGCTGTGGTTTTTCACATATCATCTTTATTTTGTTGAGGTATGTTCCCTCTGTTCCTACGTTGTTGAGGGTTTTTATCATGAATGAATGTTGTTCTTTGTTAAGTACTTTTTCTTCATCTTTTGAGAGGATCATATGGTTCTTATCCTTTCTTTTATTAATGTAGTGTATCACATTGATTGATTTGTGAATATTGAACTACCTTGCAGCCCAGGAGTAAATCCCACTTGATCATGGTGAATGATTCTTTTAATGTACTGTTGGATTCAATATGCTAGTATTTTGTTGAGAATTTTTGCATCCATGTTCATCAGAGATATTGGCTTGTAGTTCTCTTTTTTAGTGAAGTCTTTGTCTGGTTTTGGAATCAGAGTAATGCTGGCCTCATAGAATGAGTTTGGAAGTTTTTCTTCCATTTCTATTTTTTGGAATAGTTTGAGAAAAATAGGCAGTAACTCTTCTTCAAATGTTTGGTAAAATTCACCTGTGAAGCTATCTGGCCCTGGACTTTTGTTGACTGGGAGATTTTGGATTACTGATTTAATTTCTTTGCTGGTTATCAGATGTCTGTTCAAATTTTCTATTTCTTCCTATTTCAGTTTTGGTAGTTTATATGTTTCTAGAAATTTTCTTCCAGATTGTCTAATTTGTTGGCATATAATTTTTCAAAATATTCTCATAATTGTTTGTATTTTTGTGGCATTGGCTGTTATTTTTCCTCTCTTGTTTGTGATTTTTTTTTTCTTTATTTAGGTCTTTTCTGTTTTTTTCTTAATGAGTCTGGCTGGAGGCTTACCAATACTATTGAGTTTTTCTAAGAACCAGTTCCTGGTTTCATTGATCTGTCATATTGTTTTTAAAAATTTCTATATCATTTATTTCTGCTCTAATCTTTATTATTTCCTTCCTTCTGCTGTCTTTAGGCTTTATTTGTTGTTCTTTTTCTAGCTCCTTTAGATGTATGGTTAGGTTGTTTATTTGACATTTTTCTTGCTTCTTGAGGGAGGCCTGTATTGCTATAAACTTTCCTCTTAGAACTGCTTTTGCTGCATCCCAAAGGTTTTGGACCATTGTGTTTTCATTTTCATTTGTTTCAATGTACTTCTTTATTTTTTTCTGTTATATCCTGGCTGATTCATTCATTGTTTGGTAGAATCTTCTTTAACTTCCATGTATTTGTGATCTTTCCAGATTTTTTCTTGTGGTTGACTTCTAGTTTCATAGTGTTATGTTCAGAAAAGATGCATGGTATGACTTCAATCTTTTAAAATTTTTTGAGGCTTGTTTTGTGGTCTAATAGGTGATCTATTCTGGAAAATGTTCCATGTGCACTTGAAAATAATGTGTATTCTGCTATTTTAGCATGGAATTTTCTGAATATAATCTTTTAAATTCATCTGATCCAGTTTGTCATTCAGAGCTATTGTTTCCTTGCTGATTTTCTGTTTAGATTGTCTGTCCACTGATGTAAGTGGGGGGTGGTATTAAAATACCCTACTATTATTGTATTATTATTATTGATTAGTTCCTTTATGTTTGTTAACTGTTTTATGTATTTGGGTGCTCCCACACTGAGTGCACAAATATTTAAAATTGTTATATCTTCTTGTTGGATTGTCCCCTTTATTATGATATAGTGCCCCCTTTGCCTCTTGTTAACAGTCTCTGTTTTAACAGTTTTAAAGTCTAGTTTGTCCGATTTAAGTATTGCTACTCTGGCTTTCTTTTGACAGCCATTTGCATGATAAATATTTCTCTGTCCTCTCACTTTCAATCTGCAGGTGTCTTTAAGTCTGAAATGAGTCTCTTGTAGGCAGCATATAGGTGCATCTTGGTTTTTTTATTTATTCTGTCACCTGTCTTTTGATTAGAATTTTTATTCCATTTATATTCAATGTAATTATCGATAGATATGTATTTATTACCATTTTGTTACTTGTTTTGTGGTTTTTTTGTAGTCCTCTGATCCTTTCTTGTCTTTTTCTCTTTCATGGTTTTCTGGTTTTCTTTAGTGATATATTTGGATTTCTTTCTCTTTATTCTTTCATAGTAGCAGTTTTTGATTTGTGGTTACCATTAGGTTTGTGTATATCATCTTCTGCATATAGCAGTCTATATTAAGCTGATGATTGTTTAAGTTTAAACCCATTGTTTACCCCTCCCCATGTTTTAGGTAT
This sequence comes from Eumetopias jubatus, assembly GCF_037043125.1. Taxonomy (NCBI): domain Eukaryota; kingdom Metazoa; phylum Chordata; class Mammalia; order Carnivora; family Otariidae; genus Eumetopias; species Eumetopias jubatus. The sequence continues at coordinate 65,057,561 of NW_028274813.1, forward strand.
ATGGTGCCATATTTAAATCCTTTTATTTTGTGAGTTCCTTGACTGTTTTTTTACAAAATATTCATTTTTACTGCTTTTGTGTTTCCCACCTTCATACTGTCATTTTTGGTCTTTCTTTTCCACTCAAAGTGTCCTCTTTAATATTTCTTGCAGGGCTGATTTAGTGGTTATGATCTCTTTTAATGTTTGTTTGTGTGGGAAACTCTTTATCTTTCCTTCTATTCTGAATGATAGCCTTGCCGGATAGAGTGTTCTTGGCTGCAAGCTTTTCTCATTCAGCCCTTTGAATATATCATGGCACTCCTTTCTGTCTTGTAAAGTTTCTGCTGAAAAATCTGCTGATAGCCTAATGGGGTTTCCTTTGTAGGTAACTGTCTTCTTTTGTCTTGCTACTTTTATTTATTTACTTATTTTTTGTCATTATATTTTGCCATTTTAATTACAATATGTCTTGGTGTGGCTCTGCTTTTGTTGATTTTGATGGGAGTTTTCTGTGCCTCCTCGATGTGGGTATATGTTTCCTTCCCCAGATTAGGGAAGTTTTCAGCTATTGTTTCTTCAGATAAATTCTCTGCCTTCTTGTCTCTCTCTTCTTCTTCTGGAACTCCTATAATATGAATGTTATTAAGTGTATATTATGTTATGGAGACACTGAGCTCCCTAAGTCTCTTTTCATGTTGCATAATTCTTTTTTCTCTCTTTTGGTCAGCTTGATTACTTTCCATTACTCTGTCTTCTAGGTCATTAACTCATTCCTTTGCTGTTCATTCCCTCAAGAGTGTTTCTCATTTCACTTATTGAGCCCTTTATTTCTGCTATGTTATTCCTTATCTCTCTGTTAATAGTCTGACTGATGTCCTCCACTCTTTTCTCAAGTCAATGAGTATCCTTATGATCATTGCTTTACATTCTCCATCAGCCATGTTACTTATATTTGTTTCACTTAGCTCTTTGGCTGTGGCCTTGTACTTTTCTTTTATTTGGGACAAATTCCTCTGTCTTCTTATTTTGTCTAAGTCTCTGTGCCTGTTTCCGTGTTTTAGGAAAGTCAGCTACATATCCTGTTATTGAGGGTAATGGATTTATGAAGAAGAGGTCCTGTAGTGCCCTACAGTATAGTGTCCCCTATTCCCCAGGCGCTGAGTGTCTCCAATGTGTGCCAGGTGCATTCTGCTATTGTGCTGCTTGATCCTTTAGTCCAGTCATCTGCAGAGACTCTCTTTGCCTGCTGGGGGCAGTGTTTGGTCCCTGGTCTGAATGTGATATGTTTTAACTAGGTGTGCTCTGGTCTACTTGTGAAATGAGACCTGTTGTCACCACTGCCAGAACTGAGACTCTGCAAAACTCCCCTGTTGGGAGACATGATGTGAGCAGGGGTTTGGGGCAGTCTTCTGGCGGGGGGAAGGTCTGGTGCGCTGGGACTGAGGTAAGCATGACTGGGAGGGGCGGTTTCACCAGAGCACAGAGGGCAGGGCTTGGTGTAAGCAAGTTAGGTAGTGAGTGTTGGTACTGCACTTGTTCCCATAGGTGGCCCTGTGCTTATGCTAAGGGACAGTTGAGGGAAATGGCACTGGCCAGTTTCTTTGTTCCCAGAAGGGTCACTCTATGAATGCTGCCTCTCTGGGACATGCCTCAAGAAGAGCAAATAACCCTCCACTATGTGCCCCAGGCACTCCTCAGATTGCTGTTTTCATGCTGTATGTCTGCAGGCTGTTTACCTTGTCTTCTCTCCAAGAGCAGCCCCAATGCCTCCAGGCTCTCCCAGAGTCGAGCCCACTGACCTTTAGAACTCCAGGCTTTAAGCCCCACTGGTTGAAAGAACTCACAAAATTCAGCCTCTCTTGCTTTCTAGGCCAATTGCTAAGGGGAGTCATCTTCCCCATGTACTTCCCTGTGTGCTAGTCTGTTTCTCATCCCTTTCTGCAACCACGGCTCCCTTTCCACAGCAGCCGCCAGGATCTACTTCTCTCCCAAATAACGTTTCCGCACTTCCTACCTTCTTTGATGTGGCTTCTTTTCTACCTTTAGTTGTAGAGTTTGTTCTGCCAGTCTTCAGGTCAATTTCTGGGGTAGTTAGGATTATTTAATGATTATCTAGTTGTATTCATGGGATAAGGTGAGCCTAGGGTCCTTCTATTCTGCTGCCATCTTCCTCTCCCTTATTACGCATTAATTTAAAAAAGTCAGGCATGAGAGACAGCTCCTTGGAATATGCCATATATGAATTGAAGTATTTAATAAGATTTAATTCCATCCCAAGTTTTTACTGCTCTGCTATGATAGTATTTTCATGTAACAGAATAATTATTGAAGACATTTTAATATTTTGCAAATTTCGACTGCAATAAAATATTCATCATTATTAATGTAATTTTAAATAAGAAAAAACTGCTTCTGGGAAAACTATACTGATTGTAAGATGCATACTAATTTGAAAGGTGCTAAAATGTAGATAAAATATGCATCAATGACTTGTTATTACTAATTCTAAAGGATACAGTTTTATAATAAGTGACTCATAAATATAAAAAAAATATTTAAACCACATAAAAGGAAAGGGGGGCACATAAAAAAGCAGGGAATACTTGAATTTAGCTTTGAGTTTCCTGGAAGGCTAGACAAAAAAATATTTTATATTTCATGTTTTTATATTTTTATATTTTATATATGTATATATAAAACTATTGAATGATTAAAAGGATATCCTCCTCAGAACATACATTTTTTTTCTGGAACTGAGTTATAAAAGGAATGCTGATTTGGAACATCTGTAAAAAGCTGTAGGCAATGTAAAGGCCATTGTCTTGAACTCACAACAGTTTTAAAGAATATATAAAATGCTTTCATTTGGCAATTTCTTCAGCCTTCGAAAGCAGAAAGCATGATTGAAGATTTGGCCAATATCTTTAGTTAAAATAAAATTTATTTAAATTGCTTAGCCAACATTTCACACTAAAGAACATCTTTAATAGGAATGCTGCACCAAGTATGACAAACATAGCAATGAGATTTGCTGAGCTTCATTTTACCCTGAAAAGTCACAGTTATTTGGAATTTAATTGGTACTGAAAATCATTTTCATGGATGGCAGAAGAAAAGCACAAGTTTTAGCTGTTTTTAGATTGAGCTATTTAAGATCAACAGTGTTATAATTGTAATAAAAGCTGTTACATACCCAAAGCTAATTAAGTCCATGAGTTGCATTTCATGTTTTACATTTCTTTCCTTTTTTAAAAAGGTACTATGGAAATTTTCAAAACATATGCAAAAAGTAGACACAATATTATAGTGAAAACTTTTTTTACCTATTTCCCAGCTTGAACAATGATCAATTTATGGCCATTTTTGTTTCTTTCATGCCCTTACCCCTGATTCTTTTGAGGGAATCCCAGATACTATAATCTTTAATCTTTAAAGATTTTTCTCTAAGATAAGGATTCTCTTTTTAAATATAACTACATTAGGATTGTCATACCTGAAAAATTATTAATTCCTTAATATCATAGCCACTTAGGGTGTACATTGCTTCAGTTGCCTTATTAATATTGTTTATAAATGGATTGTTTGCTGAATCAAGATCAAAATGAGGTTTATATTCAGAGAAGAGACAAGAATGGCTCCTTCTCTCTGAACATTCACATCCTCAACAATATGGACTGAGCGCCTACAGTGGCAGGCGCCATGCTGGCTGCTGGGGAAACAAAGATGAATGCAACAAAATTCTGCAGTCAAAGAATGCATCATCTGCTGCATGGGAGGGAGTAACCCCATGCTTTTATTTGTAGGGAATGCTCAGCAGCCCTCATTCCCGGGAAGTCCTCTCATATTGAATCTAAATTCCTCATTTGTAGCCTATTTCCATTCTTTTTGTTTTTAGTGGACAAGGAACAGTATCACTGCAGACTGTTATGACCATATCTATTTTTGTTTTTTGGGGGGTGAGGTTTCTTTATTGTTTTTACTTTGTTGCTATTTTTTGCTTTTGTTTTTACTTTTCTGCCTTTCTGTAATCTCTTCTGCTCTCTTCCCACTTGTCTGCTGAGTGTGTATGCTGTGTAACTGTGTAACTATAAGATACTGAACCACACAGTTATGTGGAAGATATAAGATGTGTGTCTACCCAGGGGGATTAACACAAAATGGCTGATTCGACCAACAATCCTTGAACTTGTTAGTATTTCCTTAGAAACAGTGGGGTTTGAGTTAGAATTCAGAAGAGATGCTTTATAGTGTGCAGAGTATAAATAACATCATCTTAATGTTTTTAAAATATCTTCACATCAATTATTTCTTTATCCTCTCTATAATCCTATGAGTTGTAAGGACAAGTATGAGTATCTTTATTTGGCAGGTAGGAAAAATGCAGCACTAAGAAATTATGCTGTATAAAGAGTACATACAAAGATAGAATGGGGCCAAGCCTCTACTTGTTTCTGATGTTTTTATGAAATCATGTAACACTGACTGTACTTTGATAGAAGACAAAAGGAGTGACATGTCCAACATGTGCATATTGGTCATTTTGACCTTCCTGCTCACTCTCTTTCTCAAAGCCCACTGATGATACCCCTCCTGGCATGCAGCAGACCTTACTGGATGACCCTGTTGATTGGCAAAGGACAGACACCTGAACCTAGATGTAACAGTGGGCTCTTTCTCCCAGAAATTTGAAACTGGCTTATAGGAACTACTTAGCGTTGCAGCAGTGGCTCTTGAATAAGGAATATATAAAGCTGAGTCTGACCAATGGGCAAGTTAAGACAGGTAAGTTGGTCATGGCAGAGAGAAGAGTAAAGCAAATGGGCATTTACTTCCTGGTCAAGTGAATTCATCTTCTGCCCTTTTTAAAAAATGTTTTTTTGGGGCGCCTGGGTAGCTCAGCTATTAAGCATCTGCCTTCGGCTCAGGCCGTGATCCCAGGGTCCTGGGATCGAGCCCCACATTGGGCTCCCTGCTCTGTGGGAAGCCTGCTTCTCCCTCTCCCACTACCCCTGCTTGTGTTCCCTCTCTCACTGTGTCTCTCTCTGTCAAATAAATAAAATCTTAAAAAATAAAATAAAAGTTTTTATTTTTAAGCAATCTTTACACCCAACATGGGGCTCAAACCTACAACCCTGAGATCAAGAGTCACATGCTCTACCAACCAAGCCAGCCAGGGGCCCCTATTCCCTTTTGAGTCCAGTTGTACTTGCTCACTGGGAGATACTTGGTATGCATCTAATAAATTCCCTTTTCGTTTATGTACTTTGAATGGATTTCAGTTCCTTACAATCAAATGAGCCCCAAGACCCAATCAAATGCTTTATTTAGGCAAAAGGAAATCATCTTAAGAGGTTTGTCCTGGGGCTTTTACTCTTTTTCTAAGCAGAGATGGCATTTGTGTCGGTGTTTTTGCCTTTCTAGTGGTAGGTGCATTTCCCATGGAAGAGTAAGAAGAGGAACTTTCATTGTTTTAAAATTTCCCAGCAGAGGCACCTGGGTAGCGTGGTTGGCTAAGCGTCCAACTCTTGGTTTCCATTTGGGTCATGATCTTGGGGCCTGGGATTGAGCCCTGCCTCGGGCTCCATGCTTAGCAAGGAGTCTGCTTGAGGATTTTCTCTCTCTGTCCTTGCCTGACTCTCTCTCTCTCTCTCAAATAAATAAATAAATTTTTAAAAAACCCACAAACTTCCCCAGCATTAGGAAGTTTTTCTTCTGCTTTTCCAGTTGATTTCAGATCTGTAGGAGTTGGAGGGAAGGACTATGCCATGATTCTCACCTCTGGGGCTTCAGAGCAGCCTTGAAGCCAGTGGTGCTCAGCTCTGGGTGCCCCTAGGGGCCAGTAGACTTCCTCCTGAATAAGCTTACACCTTGGGATTTCTGTTGTGCAGAAATCTTGCTGGCTCCTTGCCCACTCTTACTCCCTGCCGTCGGACTCATGAGGATCCTAGAAACCTCAGAATTCAATGTTTCTTCATAGGTATTTCATTTCTTTAAAGCAACAACAACACCCAAAGACTATAATAAGAGATGAGGAAGGACACTATATCCTACTTAAAGGGTCTTCCAACAAGAAGATCTAACAATTGTAAATATCTATGCCCCTAACATAGGAGCAGCCAATTATATAAGGCAATTAATAACAAGCAAAGAATCACATTGACAACAATACAATAATAGTGGGGGACTTTAACACTCCCTCACTGAAATGGACAGATCATCTAAGCAAAAGATCAACAAGGGAATAAAGACTTTAAATGACACACTGGACCAGATGGACTTCACAGATATATTCAGGACATTCCATCCCAAAGCAACAGAATACACATTCTTCTCTAGTGCCCATGGAACATTCTCCAGAATTGATCACATCCTAGGTCACAAATCAGGTCTCAACCGATACCAAAAGATTGGGATCATTCCCTGCATATTTTTGGACCACAGTGCTTTGAAACTAGAACTCAATCACAAGAGGAAAGTTGGAAAGAACTCAAATACATGGAGGCTAAAAAGCATCCTACTAAAGAATGAATGGGTCAACCAGGAAATTAAAGAAGAATTAAAAAAATTCATGGAAACAAATGAAAATGAAAACACAACTGTTCAAAATCTTTGGGATGCAGCAAAGGCAGTCCTAAGAGGAAAGTATATAGCAATACAAGCCTTTCTCAAGAAACAAGAAAGGTCTCAAATACACAACCTAACCCTACACCTCAAGGAGCTGGAGAAACAACAACTTTGGAATGTATTGTCACCCACTAAGCATTTATTGTGTTACTACAATGGACACTGTGGTTGTCTGTGTGACATTCATATCACCTTCCCCCATGCTTAACACCTGTCTACTGAGTCTCCCCAGTTTTACACACCAGTGCATGGCATTCACCTGTCCACAGTGTCTAGTTCAAGGGTGTCCAGAGCTGGGACTCTTGTTCATTGTGAGATGTTACGTTCTCTCTTCCCTGGATGTTAAGGAGAAAGTGTGTTGTCCTGGCAGCTGCTGACAGGCATCTCACAATGGTGGGGAGATGACAGCCTGAGGGACGGCAACATATGGAGTAAGGCAGAGTCAGTAGAGCTGCGGAGAGGTCTAGCTGGATCTTACGTGCATAATGCCTGAGGCTTACATTTCCTATGGACTTTTAGGTACTGGTGCCAGTGAATTCCCATTATTATTTAAGGCAGTTTGAGTTCAATTTTCATTGTTTTCCGCATAACATCTTCTTATATAGAACTTTTAAATTCATTTGCTTCTCTCAAATTTGGGGTTACTGATTTCACATTCAAATATGAGCACCTTCAGGGTACTGGCACAGCACTGGCTACTTTCCCTTATCTTTGCCCTCTTGACAACCTTATGAGATAGATAATACTATTATTGAATTTCCACTTTTCACATGCAGATACTCAGGTTCTGAGAGATTGTGACTTCTCTAAAGACACAAGACCTATAAGCAGCAGTTGGGTCTGCATTTGAGCCTATTGAAAATACCATATTATATCTATTTATTATAGGAAAGAAATTAAAGATAAAAATTCAGCTTTTAGACAGTTGGCAAGTAGTCACTCATATTTGTGAAATACTTTCTATATTTCCAAAGCATATCTGAACCCATGTTACCACCATGTTAATGAGTATCAACTGTAGGTGCTGACTGATACAGAGGCCAGACACAGAGTACCTAGGAAATGAGTCAGGGTGTACTTATCTAACCAATGCTGGTAGAAGAAGGTGCTACATAGTAAAAACAGTGTTCTCCAATGACAGACACAGTGTGTAAGCCTCTGGGTCTTCCAGAGATGGCTTCGGTATTATTGTATAGGATTAAATCTGAATGAGTGAGGAGCACATTGGGACTTGTAGGAAGTGTCACGTAGGAGTAGGCAGAACCCCCACCCCAAGCCCGGCTGGATCTTTATGATCAGATATCTTGGTATCATACAAAATGACCATAGAGACTGGTATAAAATAAGCATCAGCATACGTTCTTTATTTTTTCTTTCCATTTTTAAAAATGAAACATTCTGCAAATTTGCATGTCATCCTTGCACAGGGGCCATGCTAATCTCTGAATTATTCCATTTTCAGTAGATGTGCTGCTGAAGCAAGCACCACATCTTCTTTTAACATATTTATCTTCCCTAGGCTAGCACGGTCTGGGCTAGGACCTTTCTGGTCTTAGAGCTGCAGAATTAGAGCAGGGTCAGTTACCCTGATGTCTCTGAGAACCTTACAAGCCCTCAGGCTCGCTATAAATCTGTCAGAGTGATGATTATAATTTTACAGATGAGAAAGTTAAGATAATTAAGTGTGTGGGGGGGTAAAATTATTTGGCCTCCAAGTGCATTAGGCGGTAACCGAACTGAGTGAAAACTAAGGTATTTTGACTGGCTCTTCAATCCTTGTTTAACTCGAATGCATTAGCTTTTCATCCATGGGAGATTACCTCAGCCAATGTTGTTGTAAATGAAGCCTAGAATAGAAATTAGGAACATCATTGGAGGGCCAGGCTGTGCCTTTAAGTATAAAACCCAAAAAGAGTAAGGCTGGATGTGTTTGTAGTAATTCATGTTGAAGAGTTGGTAACAAGACTAGACACGTAGTTTAATCAGACTGCCTGGTGGCCACCCAGAACATACACGCTGTGATGCCTGGGACACTAATATGGAAAAGCCATGGTTTCTTGGTCGAGGGAGGGACTGTCAGTCCTAGGACAAAGCTGATTTCCCAGCACAGTGAGGGGCTCCAGGGCCATAAGGTTTCCAAGGCTTTCCCCTGTGTATTTTGATTAGTGCGTTTTTGATAAAGTGGGTAATAGTCTCTTTCCTCATTGCTAATAACCCCTTTTGGTGCACCAGTAGCGGCCTAAAGAAGTCTCCTACCACCATAGATTCTAAATGCTCTTGGCTAACTTAAAGGTATTGGATAGACTAGAGTTGGGGGCATCTTAGGTAATGGATAATTTCAGACAATTCCCATGTCTCACTTTCTCATTCACTCAGAAATATTTATTGACTGCATTCTGTGTATTGGGCACTGTGCTGGTTTCTGGGTAGAGAGTAAAGAGCAAACAGATGTGATCGCCGCCCTGCTGAAGCTTGTAGATGTGTAATTACAAAACATGATGGATGAAATGGAAAAGGTTTGAGTGCCATGAAGACGTATGCCAGGGGATCACATTTTGGATTGGGGTACCACCTTCTGAGGAAGTGATTCTTTATGCTGAGAACTCAAAGATGAGAAAGCACCAGCAAGGTAGAGTGGGAACAAGAGTTTCCTAAGCAAAAGAAAAGGCAGGTTAGTTGTTGTGGTGGAGGCAAGAACTGATCCTGTTTTAGTAACTAAAGCTGGAGTATGTGAGCCAGGAGGGAGGGCGATAAGCAGGGGGCGGTGGGTAGGTGCAGGCCCATGCACTGGGGTCATTTGAGCTTTGGAATCTTGAGATATCTGGATTCAAATCTTGGCTTCTACTTTTATTTATGATCTTGGACAAGTCACTTAATTTCTTTGTGAGTCAGTTTCCACTGCATTGAAATTATCTCCCAGGCAAACTAATGCAGAGTAAGTGAATCTAAATGTCTGGTCCATAGCCCTGCCTGTTCCTTCTCTCCACCATCTGCTTCCTTTTCTCTTCCTGCATTTTTACTCAGAGCTATTGATGTAGTTGGTTAGTTATTTAACACTGGTTTTCTTGGCCCTTTCCCATTATCCTGCAACCTGAATAATCAATAACTGAATGATCTAGAATTATTATTTAAGGAATTTCAGTTACATCATTGACATTACCTTTATTAATTATAACAGGTGCATTTAGAATCAATTGTCAAAGTCTACCCTTGCTCTTGAGTCTACCCTTGAGAGATACTCAGGTCCATGTTGGCTTAACGTTTTATTTACAAAATAGCTGTGATTTTTTTTTTAACTGGGAAAAGATTGTTTTGATGCATAATATGAAACCTGACTGTGTGACTTAGCAAATCAAAAATATTTACTCAGAAAACATTTCATTGCAGTTATCTGTCATGTTGAAAAGGCAGCTTTTTGTTTCAGTGCAATTAATGCAACACAGTACATTTTGGATTATTAGCTCTGTGGTTGAGCGTGGTTATATGAAAACACTTGGGCCAACATTCCCAAATATAAAGAGTGCCCCAGATTCTCAAATATTAGGAAGATGTCACAGGATATACTCATTCTTCCAAGTAAATGAACTAGATCAAAGGGTTCTTCTGTATCTTTCTCTCCCCACCCTTATTATAATAAGGCATATTGTGAAGGGATTTCTCGAAGTGGGAGCGAGCACTAATATCTTTCAAAAATGCTTCTACAGGGAGTTTATGCTTCACGCCATCTTAGTGGCTGCCTCTGGGACCTAGAACTACACCTTTGGCTTCCATGGGCTGTAGTGTAAAATAGAACACAATTATGTTCCCTACCAACCTCACAGGATTGTCCAGAGCGTTAAACTAGATGCCGTGTTTAAAACAGTTGAGAATGGGGAGCATTCATTCAACAAATCTGCCTGAATGGAAGGAACCAGAAGTGCTCTTTCCCAGTCTGGCCCAGGTGTATTATTTGATAATTGTAACAACCCTGCAAGGTAGTGAGGACAGTAACTCTCAAGTGCTGGGGGAAGAGTTGGTGCTATATGATGAAGATTTTTTAAATTCACTTGTTATGCTTCTCTAAATAATTAAATCCCACAACTACTCTGTAACTCATTTTGTTGTTCATTGACCTGTGCTGCCAGTAGGTTCTTTTCCCTATAGAACCGTCCAAACCTTTCATTGTTTACCCTTGCCTTCTTGCCTTTTTTTTTTTAAGATTTTATTTGTTTATCTGACAGAGAGAGACAGTGAGAGAGGGAACACAAGCAGGGGGAGTGGGAGAGGGAGAAGCAGGCTTCCCAGCCGAGCAGGGAATCGATTCCAGGACGTGGGGATCACGACCCAAGTCAAAGGCAGACGCCCAACAACTGAGCCACCCAGGCGCCCCAGCCTTCTTCCTTTTTGAATGAATTATAAAATGGCTCTCAAAGACTTAAAACAGCTATCCCCTTTTTAGCCTTCTCTTTTAAGAAGTCACAGTTATCCCGTATCTTGTATATAGTTTTCTTTTCTATTCTTTTATGGTTCTAAGTTTTATAGTTTCCTGCCAAGTCTGCTGAACTTTTCCTCCTAGGTCTTTCTTCTTTCTTTCTTTCTTTCTTTCTTTTTTTTAAAGATTTTATTTATTCATTTGACAGAGATAGATACAGCGAGAGAGGGAACACAAATGGGGGAGTGGGAGGGGGAGAAGCAGGCTTCCCGCAGAGCGAGGAGCCTGACACTGGGCTTGATCCCAGAACCCTGGGATCATGACCCGAGCCGAAGGCAGATGCTTAATGACTGAGCCACCCAGGGGCCCTTCTTTTTTTCTTTCTTGTTGTCTTTGTAGCTCCCTCTCTTTTTTCTATAAAGGAGTCTTTCCTTCCCAGAAAGTTATGCTGATGTCCCTTTTAACCGGGGGGATTGTAATCTGTTACTTTTCCAGCCTACTGGGCCCTTTGGGGGAGGGCCTCATGTTGTCTGATGGAAAAATCCTTGCCACTGACAATGCGGGACACTGGCTATGCCCTGCACATCCCCTCTCTGGGCTGGGACACCCCACCGCTCAGAGCCCTGCCTCTCATTAGGTAGCGGTGGAGGTGTTTCTGCGTCCAGGACCTGGCATATGGACTGAGTTCCGGCAAACGGCTTTCCTCCTTCCCTGTTAACATTATCTGATGGTATAATTCGGAGGGAAAGGGAAGAGCCAAGGCGGGTTGTGCTCTTGCCTGCTTTTCTTGGCAAGACTGTTGGGGCGTGTTGTTCCCGGAGCCTGTCCCCATAATCTGATCATTCTCATCCTGCCAGGGTGGCCCGGAGGTTGCCGCACAGAGCAGCATGACAGGCCACCAGCAAGGTGATACAGAGAGCACCAAGGGGACCTCTCACACGTTGTAAAAGGGAGAACGCTAATACATGGAAGTCCCGAACCTCGCATGTTCCTTCAAGTAGAAGTCCCAGATGGAAACTCTCTAAATTACACCCTGTAAATATTTTCACCCTGGACTTATTTTCCTTAGACCTTTTGTTGTCAGGGAGAAACAGCCAGAGGAAAAGAAGTAGAAATGAAGGAAGAGGAAAGTTCAAAGAAAACTTGGGAACTTGACTCTTAGAAACAGCCTATTCAAAAATATATGTTGAGACAATGTTGAGAGTGACAGGGATCCTACTGACTTTACTGAAGGTGGCATGAAGGCAGAGCACCCAGTTTTACCATCTGTTAAGTAACCGGTATACGAACATAAAAGACATAAATTGGTTTATTTCAGACATCCCAAAGAATGAAGTGTTTTTATACAGGGGAAAAAAAATGAACTGCTATTCAATTTCAATTGTAAGCAGAATAGAGTCTAAAAATTAAAAATTTTCAAAAACCAGAAATTGTCTATTAACTATTGACAAATACAAATTTTAATGTATTCATGATAGTAAAATCCTAGACCTGGTTTTTAAAATGAAGTGTCACTTATTGAAATTTAGTCTTTGAGAAATAGTGCAAAACCTAAAACTTATCTCTAAAAATAAAGCTCTCTAACCTATAATTTGAAAGCTCTCCGATTTTAATATGAATTTCTTTGACAGACTCTGTTTCCCCTGTGACAAAATGTCTCTTTTCAGTTTGAGTCATCATTGCACATTTATGAAATCTGACAATGCTGTTTTTACACAGCCTGAGATATTTGGGGCAAGGTGATGGGTGAGACATTGAGAAGGTGGAGTAATTTGACTGATTGGATGTGGGTGGTGAAGAAGGTTTACCTGGAGGTGACAGAGGGTTACAGAAGGACAGGGGGAGGCAGGACATGGGGTACCAAAGGTGCATTTCACTGTCTTTACCATTTTGCCTGCCATTTGAATTCACAGATGCCTGAGGCTATACTATCCATTCCTTCATTAATCTTTGAAATTAGCTAAGAAAGGGAGTTTTCTTGTAGCTAAGTCCAGGGTTCTGAAACTGGGGCCATGGGTGTATTTGATTCTAAGTTCTGTATTTCTCTACCAAATGCAACATCCATTCTCTCTCTCTCTCTCTTTTTTTTCCATTCTCTTTTAATTAGTAATAATGATTATCTTAGAGGACACAATTTCTTGTTTTCATTTATTTTTTGTTTCCTTTAAATATATATATATATATATATATATATATATATGTATATATATACTCTGTGCCCAGCATGAGGCTCCAACCCACAACCCCGAGATCAAGAGTCACATGCTCCACTGACTGAACCAGCCACGCTCCCCTTTTTCCTATTTTTATCAACAAAATACTAAGGGGCCAAATTTCATGTGTTGCTAGAGTCTGAGAGCTTATGGAAGCCACTACATAAAGAGGGACAAAAGGAGGTTTTTTTCCCTTGGCACTCAACAGAGAATGCATTACTGGAAGCCTAACATATTCTCATATGGGGAAGGCCACAGCTGAGGAATGCAATTAATGGCCCTTGCATTTGCAAAAAACCACAGATCCATAAACTGCAATGACGTCTTTTTAAATGTGTGCTGTATTTGGGAGGCAAAAAAATAATTTACAGGCAGGGTGGGATTGTGCTTAAAGCAGATGGGTATGTTTTCAGTGTGGCATGGTATGGGGTGGAGCATGAGCATGGCCAATTCTACCATAAAATATTAAAATCTGCTGGTGTTCTGGAACTCTTTTTTTCCTTATGATTGCTTCTCTGGCCTCTGCAAATGCCCCTGCCTTCTTTCCAGATCTGGATCCAGATTCTGACCAGCTACTTAGACCAGAGGATTTAACTGGTTCCATATGTTACTGGCACCCAATTCTTAGAAAAGAAACGAACAAACAAAGAAGAATCTAACGATTTACTTTTTCCATCAGCTTGCCATATTCTTGGAAGTTTTAGGTGTGTTGTCTACTAGATTGTTTACTACTAGGCTGCTTCTTTGTAATATTGATAATATCTTTTTAGGATGCCTTTGATCAGTGGTTCTTAAACTTTAACATGCATCAGAATTATCCCGGAAGTCTTGTTAAATACAGATTGCTGGGCCTCACCCCCATAATTTCTGATTCAGTGTGCGGGGCACAGAGCCCTATAATATGCATTTTTAACAAATTCTCAGAAAGCGCTGATGCTGCTGGTTTGGAGATCACAATTTGAGAAACTGTTTCAGATATAAGTTTCTTAGATATTAACTCCAGTCTTCTTACTGGATTTCTTGATTAGCCATTGAAATTAACCCTTACTCTTTTTTTTTTTTAAGTAAACTCTACACCTAATGTGGGGCTCAAACTCATGACCCTGAGATCAAGAGCTGCATGCTCTACCCACTGAGCCAATAAGACGCCCAGCCCCTATTCTTAATAAGGGTTTCCAGGAAGTATAGTACTATAAATCAGAGGAACTCTTAGTATTTTATGAACTGACAGAACCTAGGAACATGCCACTGGAAGAATTTTAGGAATTTATGTGGGCCATGTGGTATCTGGTACACCATGGGAGTTTGTCAGTGTCCTGGAAAGACCTGGAGTTGCCAGGGTCAGAGATGTTGGACCTGAATATCTCATCACACTGAGACATCTTTTGACTAATCCTGCAGGCTGAATCTCTAAATCTCAACCACTATTGACCCTGATAAGATGGGACCTCATAGTCAAGACCTTATTTTATTTTATTCATTTTTTTATTGAGATGTAATTGACGTATAACATTATATTAGTTTCTAGTGTGCAATAAAATGATTCTATATATGTATATATTGTAAATTGTAAATATTGTAAAATAATCACCACAATGTCTAGGTAACATCCACTACTACACATAGTTACAAATTCTTTTTTCTTTTAAAGAATTTTATTTATTTATTTATTTATTTATTTATTTATTTATTTAAGAGAGAGAGAGCATGTGCACGTGCGAACATGAGCAGGGGGAGGGGTAAAGGGAGAAGAAGAAGCAGACTCCCCACTGAGCAGGGAGCTTGATCCCAGGACCCTAGGATCATGACCTGAGCTGAACGCAGACACTTAACCAACTGAGCCACCCAGGTGCCGCTACAAATTCTTTTTCTTGTGATGACAACCTTGAAGATCTACTCTCTAGTAACTTTCAATTATATGATACAGTAGTATTAACTGTAGTCACCATGTTGTAAATTATATCCCCAGAACTTATTGATTTTATAACTGGAAATTTATACCTTTTGATTCTCTTCACGCATTTCATCACCCTCCCCTGCCCCACCTTTGGCAATCACCAATCTGTTCTCTGTATCTATGAGTTCTATTTTTTGTCTGTTTATATTTTAGATTCCACATATAAGTGAGTTCGTACAGTATTTATCTTCCTCTGTTTGACTTATCTCATTTAGCATAATGCCCTCAAGCTCCATCAATGTTGTCACAAATGGCAGGATTTCTTTCTACTTTATGACTAAATAATATTTGAGACCATATTTTATTTGATTGGCATAGTAGACCATTGTAATGAGAAGCTTTTTAATAATTAATAAAACAAAAGAGTCTTTGGGTTTTCTTCTGTTTAAATAACAGTGATTGGAATTGTTACTTTTGTTTTCAGTAACCCCATGGAAATATTTGTTAACCATTCCCATTTGGTGTAAAGAGGAACAAATAGGTCAGACACTAAGCCTGAGCCTTAAACTCTTAACATCTGGATGGAAGTTAGGAGGGGGAGTCAGAAATTTTTATTATAGCCTCCTGGATGCAAAGAGGAAGAGCTCCCTATTTATGTGAAAGTATCTGGGGATAACTACAAAAAATAGCCACCTCCAGTGGCTTTCCTTATCCTGGCTAATTCTTTTCTACAATACTTATTATATTGGAATTTATACCATTTACTTATTTATTAAGCCACCTGTCACTATTGATACTTATTAAGCCACCTGTCACTACTGAATGTACACATTCTGAAGGCAGGGACTTTGTCTTGTTCACTACTAGGTCCCCAGTGCCAAATGGTTTCTGGCATGTTCTTGTTGCTTGATGTATTTGACAAATGAGTGAATGAATGCATCTACCTTGGTCAGCAACTTATCTCATTCCAAAATCAAACTACCAATAGATTTAGCATTTTCCCTTAAGGAAGTAGGTTGCCTAAATGTCAGTTCTGTAGGGCTAGTTTCTATCAGCAGCAGGTGGGGATAACAATGGTATTGTGAAGCAGTTAGGCTAACAAGTTGAGGAATTCTGGAAGAGAATGGGGAAAGGCAGACTCTTCAAATGTGTTGTCTGAGTTATTAGAACTCCTTATAATTATGGTCAGGACCGTAAAATTAATACATCTCATCCTGTTTTAATAATACCTCTTCTTTACCTATACAGTTTCTTGAGTTCTCTTTTTTTAAATTTTTTTTAAAGATTTTATTTATTTGAGAGAGAGAATGAAAGATAGCAAGCATGAGAGGGAAGAGTGTCAGAGGGAGAAGCAGACTCCCTGCTGAGCAGGGAGCCCGATGTGGGACTCGATCCCGTGACTCCAGGATCATGACCTGAGCCGAAGACAGTCGCTTAACCAACTGAACCACTCAGGCGCCCCTGAGTTAGTTCTCTTAATTTGGGGTTGAGTCATCCTTAATTATTGCCTTGGTAGGCAGTTTTACTGGCTGTTAAAACTTTTTAATTTTAAACTGAGAACTCCTTATTCATGGATGTAGCCTGAGTTAAGAGCTGCTATGCCATGCGTTTGCTTAGGCTTTACTCATTAGGGGAGAGGGGGACTGTTTATGAGTTATCTGTGAGAATTAGAAAATTTTTATGTTTTTTATTTTGATGCTAATTTCAACAAATATAATATAAACATAGTCTAGATCATCAGGCTGATTCCCTTATATACCTTAGTTCTACCATCATATTTCAGTGCCCATGTTGCATTTGTGTTTATGATGGTTGGGTCAGGGTCATGCATTTATTTTTTTAATATATGCATATTTTAATTAATTAGTTAATTTATTTATTAAGTAGGCTCCATGCCCAGCGTGTAGCCCAACATAGGGCCTGAACTCACAACCCTGAGATCAAGACCTAAGCTGAGATCAAGAGTTGGACTGTTTAACTGACTGAGTCACCCAAGTGCCTCAGGGGTCATGCATTTATAATAAACTCTCATGCATATATGAGAAAAAAATAGTAGCAGGTAATGTATAATGACACATTTGTACTGACTGAAGATCAAATCACAGTGCAGAGACCCCATATGAAGGAGCTTGTGTCTGATCTGATCTTGTAGATCCTGTGATGACAGACCATTGAAGGGACTCAGATCAGGTAGAGAGAGCAAAGATGAAGAGAAGAAATGTTCATGATGTTCAATCAGCATGAATCAGTGATTATTTGTCTCTTGAGGGAGGAGGGTTAGGATGGTGAGGGAGTAGTGAAGGGTAACTCCTCATGTTTCTCAAGCCTGAGCAATGTAGAGAGTTCCCTAAAGGAAAAAAAAAATTTTTTTACAGCATATGGTGCTGACTTGAATTAATTATATGATAATATTACTTTAATATGTATATAGAAAAATTAGACATAAATTTTTTATTAGTCTTATAAAACCAAAACATATTTATAAATTAAATATGAAGAACCATAAAACCAGTTAATTCTAAATTAACACTTTATTTTTTTAAACAACATTAATTTTATATGACAAATGGTGCTGTCTTGATAAAACTAAATCGCTACTTGCACTAAATTTAGCACAGATTGCTACAGCAGAGGATATTTTGAGTTAGGATAGAGAAAAGTGGTGAAGAATTGTCAATGCTCAGCTCACGAACAGACTCAACCCTTTTAAAAAAGAGGCTCTACATTTCTCAGGTTTGAGAGACTTTTTTTAAGACTCCACTCAAGGGTTACTTCATTTGAAAAGCTTCTCTGCTAAATCCAGCTGGGTCTGTGTGGAGTTCTGTCAATTAATTTATTTCATTACATTGTGACTCTTGTGTATTTTTTTTTTTTCCCTGAAAGCAATTTCTTTTTAATGTCCTTCAAGATTGGAACAGTGCCTTAGCATATAGCAGGGCACAGTAAAAGTTTTTTGGCTGAATGAAAGCTTCATGTAGACACTCTGGGCTTTATTTATTTATTTATTTATTTATTTATTTATTTATCTATTTATTTGACAGAGAGAGCATGAGCGGGGGGGGAGGGGCAGAAGCAGAGGGAGAAGCACGCTCCGCACAGAGCAGGGAGCCTGATGTGGGGCTCAATCCCAGGACCCTGGGATCATGACCTGAGCCGAAGGCAGATGCTTAACTGACTGAGCCGCCTAAGTGCGCCTGGGCTTTTTTTTTTTTTTTTTAATGATTCATTAAGCAAAATAAAAAAAGCCAGGTGGTATATTAGGGTTCAGTCTGAGGAGAAGGGACATTATGAGGGATTTTTATAGGAGTTAGCTCACGTAATTGAGAAAGAACTGGAGAAGTGAAGTTCCAGGCAGGGAGTCAGATAATTGGAGAAGATCACCAGCAAGGCATCAGAGAAGCCAAACATGTGCAGTCATGGGGAACCTCATGGGCAGGTCTGTGCAAGCGGGCTACCATGTCTGTGTGTTGTCTGGTCATGAGTGCGGGTCAGCAGGGTCAATAGGAGGGAAGAAGAACTGTGTGGAACAGAGGAGAGCAAGGACAAGCTCCATTCTGTGGGCTACTTTGCATATTTCTGTCACCATGTCTGGCTACAACAACTTTCAGAGAGTAATGTCCATTGCTTCAGTTCTGCCTTCTAACTCTCATTCAGGTTCCTCTTGGTCAACTCAACCCCACAACCACAGAAGGAGAGGATTTGGGGAAACATAGTTCCAGCTTAACCAAGTTGACATAGCACACACCACCACAATCAGGTCTCTGCTTGCACTAGTGTGGCTCTCTAGGGTACACTATTTGTGGCAGCTCTGGTTTCATAAGAGGTAGCGGAAGACCCCAAGGACCCTCTCCCCACAAATACAACGACCAGTACATCAGGGGCAAGGGAGTCATGAGGCAGGGTTTCCCTGAAAGTAGATGTCAATAACCACACTGCTACCAAGACACTGGCCCTTGACCTGGAGGCCAGATGAGGAAATTGAACCTGGGACACCCAATGTGAGCAGAAGCAGAAGTGAATGTTTCTGGAGGAAATCTTCAACTTAATCTGCAAATCTTCAGTTTGCAGATTAAGCAATCATTTCACAATCAAAATCACTCTGCACATTGGAAGGTAAGCCACGGTAAGTGAGAACAGAAAAAATAAACAGCAGATTTAGATTCCCATAGACTTCAGTTGTCACAATTGTCAGTTACAGAATATAGGCAACTGTGTTAAAAATATTTAAAGAAATAATGGATGTAGTTGCAAAGATGAGTGAACAACAAAACACTATCAAGAATGAATAGGTAAAATCAACAACACAAGAAACAACAGATGTTCTTGAGGATGTGGAGGAAGGGGAACCCTCTTATACTGTCAGTGGGAATGGAAACTGGTGCAGCCATTCTGGAAAACAGTATGGAGGTTCCTCAAAAAGTTAAAAGTAGAGCTACCCTACGACTCAGCAATTTCACTAGTAGGTATTTATCCAAAGGATACAAAAATACAGATTTGAAGGGATACATGGCACCTGATGTTTATAGCAGCATTATCAACAATAGCCAAATTATGGAAACAGCCCAAGTGTCTATTGACTGACTGATAAATGGATAAACAAGAAGTAGGGCATTTATATATATAGTATTACTCGGCCATAAAAAAGAATGAAATGTTGCCATTTGCAATGACGTGGATAGAAACAGTGTATTATGCTAAGTGAAATAAGTCAGTCAGAGAAAGACAAGTATCATTTGATCTTACTCATATGTGGAATTTAAGAAACAAAACAAACACACCCAGAGGGGAAAAAAGAGAGAGAGAGACTGACCAAGAAACAAATCCTTAGCTATAGAGAACAAGCTGATGGTAACCAGAAGGGAGGTGGTAGGGGGATGGGTGAAATAGATGATGGGGATTAGGGAGTGTACTTGTGATGAACACCAGGTGTTGTATGAAAGTGTTGAATCACTATATTATACACCTAAAACTAATATCACACTGTATGTTAACCAACTGGAATTAAAAACTTAAAAAAATAAAAAGATGAAGGACAAAATAAAATAAAATAACCCAAGAAAAGAAAGCACAGCCACAAGAAAAAAAAAATGAACGAATAGGTAGATTTGAAAATAAAAGAGAATTTCTGGAAATGGAAAATATAACTGTTCAAAATTTAAAAATTCAATGAGTGGGTTTAACATTAGATTTGACACAGCCATAATCACCACAGCAGAGGGAGAAAAGGAATCAGAAAAGTAAGACTAGAATGAGGGTGGTAGGCAATATTTAAAGAGATATGGGCTTTAAGTTTTCCAGAGTCAGCCTCTTCCACAGATCCTAGAAGTAGTTTCAGAGAGAATAGAAAGCCCAAATAGTTTTAAAACTGTGAAAGAATTCAGCTTGCAGTTAATATCTTCCCATGAAGAAAACTCCAGGTCTAGATTATATTGCAGGCAAGTCTTGCCAAGTTTTCAAGGAGCAAACTTACACAAATTCTTTCAGAGAACGGAAAACTCATTCTAGGGGCCACCGTCGCCTTGATAGCAAATTCAGGCAAAGTCAATATGAAAAGAGAAATTATGGGTCAATCTTGTTAACATATGTACAGATTGAATCCATCAGTCAATAATGAACACCCAAAGGACCCTAGTCCAAAGCTGAAGGAAATGGCTAACATAAGTAAAAACAAGGGACAGAATTTACCAGCACTGAAATCAGGAAGCACTGCCAGGTATATTCTGTGATTTTCCAATTAAAAGGAGAGGGCACATTCCATCGAAAGGCAAGGTCAACATAAGTAGATAGAAGTTTTGGGCAATTTTCTGTTTTTTAGATTGTTAGTCATACAGAGTGTTCTTTATCTTATTTTGCTTAAAATTTACATATACATTATATATATTCTTTTGAATATATCAAGAATTATGTATACATATAAATGTATAAATATGTGTATATTTTTGTGTGTGCATGTACTTATGTATGTATATATGCGGTTTTCTTCCATGGAAAGGTGATGGCATAAAAATAAAACCGAAGGGGGAGGAATCAGAGAGGGGGAGACAAACCACGAGAGACTCTGGACTCCGGGAAAAATTTGAGGGTTACAGAAGGGAGGGGGGGTGGGAGATGGGGTAGCCCATTGATGGGCATTAAGGAGGGCACATGTAATGACCACTGGGTGTTACACGCAAATAATGAATCATGGAACACCACATAAAAAAAAAGCTTATAGTGGAATGAAATGACCCAAAAGAAGTACATAGAACAAAACTGCATTGGCTCTGAAACTAAAAAATAAGGCTAAGCATAAGCCATGGACATTTGGGAATTTTGGGCAGATAAAATACCATTTGGACCCAAGTGACAGAAGTTGCAGCAACTGAGCCAACACTCAGCTGCCTTGTTAGAGGCTAAATGCAGTATTACAGAAACTTGGTGAAAGAAAGTCTTTCAATGCTTCTAACATTCTTCATTCAAGGACTCTCAACTTTGGGTTGGGGCTCTAAGGTGTCAGAATCCCTTAGAGGACTTTTCCAAAATATATCCATATTGTCACTGGTTTTTGATATCTACTCTTTTCTCTGAGACTCAAGACCTTGTTTCATACTGCCCAAGGCTGAACATGGGCGGCTTAGGAGAGCAGGTGTCCCAGTGGGAGCACCTCTCTCTGTTCCAAACCAGAATGTGGCCATTGTAGATCAGGAGACTATGACTGGCAGGGAAACTGCAGGATTTTCCTGCCATTTTTTGCTGACCTGAACGCTGCTTTATGCTGGTTCACGTTTGCCTCAGTGGGGAGAACAGGTAACCTGGAAGGGTGGGAAAGGAGTCTAGATAGACTGTTTATCACGCATGTGAACTTGAGCAAGTCATATTTCCTCTTAGCACTGGTTTTTTAAAAAAGATTTTATTTATTTGACAGAGAGAGAGAGAGCGCGCGCACAAGCAGGGGGAGCGGCAGACAGAGGGAGAAGCAGGTTCCCTGCTGTGCAGGACCCCGAGATCATGAAGAGCTAGCTGAAGGCAGCCGTTTAACCAACTGAGCCACCCAGGCGCCCCAAGCATTAATTTCTTGACTGTAAAATGAGGAAACATAATTCTTACCTAGCAGAGTTTTTGTGGATTAAATGGGAAGTATGTAAAGCCTTCATATAGAACATGATCCATAATAAACTCTGTAAATAAAATTACGCTTTATAACCATGAAAGTGTAACTGTCCTAAACCATTATCCATGACATGTTGAATGGTACAGATACATAGATACAGGAAAAATATCTACTCAATGGACTTAAGGTGTTTTGCACGTTCAGCAATTGTGAGCTGCTGTGGGATGGAACCATTCAGATATATTAGCTGAAGAACTTTGAAGAAATTTTGGACTAATTTATGAGAATCTTGGTACTGCCAGCAAACTGAGAAATGTTATTGATAAATGATCCTTGAATTCCTCATTTGTGATTCTGAAATGGAACCTGGAGGGGTTCTGTGGCTCAGATCTGACTGACTTTTAGCCCTGAATCCTGCAGCCTAACACTTGGTACCAGCTGGTTCAATTTGCTTCCCTTCTGGGTCTCACTCTAGCAAACCTTTTAGTTTTCATTGCATTGAGCATTCACAGAAGTGCTAGTCTAATTACTGTTTTCTTCTTGAATATTTTATAAGAACTGCAGAAAAGAGAACTTGCTGAGTTCAAATATTCACTATAATTTTTTGCAAATATATCAGGTGCGGCCATGAAATTAATCAAATACAGAATCTAAAACAACACAGGAAAAAGGGTAAAACTTAACTACCCTGTGGAAAAAGACAGATGTTCTTCGTCTAAATGAAGAGTGATTAGACTCCAAAATATTGAGATGCTCATCTTGTCCTTCACTTGAAGTCATTATATCTTCTTCTGAGTTTTAGCCTCACTGATAATTTTTTTCCTTATAAACTGTTCATTTCTTTTGCCCATTTTGCTTTAAATTTTGTGTATTTTTCTTGATTTTAAAAGTTCCTGCAGTATTAACCTTTTATTTAAAATGTATTTTGCAAACATTTTTCCCTATTAATCATTTGTCTTGTGACTTATGCTTATTGTCATATAATAGTTTTAAACTTTTCCTTAGTCAAAACTCTTTTTCTTTTACTGAATTCAGATTTTGAGTGTGGTGAGAAAGCATTTTTCTACACTCAGGTTTGGAGAAATTCACCTATATTTTCTGTTTACTCTACTATACCTTACTGTTTTATATTATATTTCTGATTCATTAGGCACTTATTCTTGTGTATGGTGTGAGGAATGGATCTAATTTTATCTTTTTCCAAGTGGCTATTCAGTGTACCAATAGCATTTACTGAAAAGTCCATCTCTGTCCCAGTGATTTAATATGTCACCTTTATTATATACTAGATTTCTGTGTGTCATTGAATCTTTTTCTGGATTTTCTATCCTAGCCCATTAATCTGTCTATTCATTTTAATTACAGAAGCTAATCCTTGCTCATAACCTTTCCTTTTTCAGTGTTTTTCTTTCTGCATGTTGATTTTTCCATGTAAATTTTAGCATCAACTTGTCTAGTTCCAGAAAAGAAAAGGCTTGTTTGTACTTTTGTATTTTTAAAATTAAGATCCCATTAAATTTATAAATTATGTAGGGAGAGGTGACATCTTAATGATGTTGAGATGTTCTAACCAAGAACATGAGATGTCTTTCCATCTGTGTAATTCTATGTGTTTTTCAAGACTTTTAGTTTTCCTCATTTAGGTTTCAAAAACTTCATATTAGGTATAGTTTTAAGTAGTTTTTGGGTTGTTATTCTAAATGAGATTTTTTTCTTCCATTATATATTTCAGTTGAGAATTTGTGTATAGGAAAGCCATTGATTTTGCATATTAATTTAATATAATGTTATATTGTTGGATTCTTTTAAGTTATTTTTATCATTGGTTCTTTAAGGTTTTCCAGTTATACTAGCATGCCATCTGCAAGTAATAATAGTTTTCCTTCCTTTTTCCCCCAATTCTTAACCTCTTTAATTTTGCGGGGGGAGTGAGGAGGAGTTTTAATTGCTGTGACCAATATCTCCAGTACAATGTTAATTAACAGTAGTGATAGTGGGCATCTTTGCCTTTTTCCTGAACTTAGTGGGAAAACTTCTAATGCTTCTCCATTAAGAAGATGCTGGCTTTAGGATTAGATATATAATATGCTAAGGAAATATAAATGTAATACTATTTTCTTGAGAATTTTGATTTGGAATGGTGTTAGTTTTTCTTGAAGTTCTTTTCAGCAATGATTTTTCTCCATAGAGTTATTATGATGGTGAACAATATTAACAGATTTCCTAATACTGAAATATCCCTGCAATTCTGGTAAAAATTCCCTTGGCTGTGGTGTGTTATTTTCATAATGTGGTACTGGAGTCCATGCAATAATATTTTACTTAGGATATTTTACATGTATACTTATAAGTGATATAGGATATTAATGTTATATTTGCTTCATAAAATTAATTAGAAAGTTTTCCTTTAGTTTTTTTTTTTTTGCTACTCTAGGTGATTTTATTTATTTATTTTTTAATTTCAATATAGTTAACATACAGTGTTATATTAGTTTCAGGTGGACAATATAGTAATTCAGCACTTCCATACAACACCTAGTCCTCACCACAAGTGGACTCCTTAATCCCCATCACCTATATCACCCATCCTGCCATTCACCTCCCCTCTGGTAACCATCAGTTTGTTCCCTATCATTAAGAGTCTGTTTCTTGGTTTGTCTCTTTTTCCTTTGCTCATTTGTTTTGTTTCTTAAATTCCACATATGAATGAAATCATATGGTATTTTTCTTTCTCTGACTTATTTCACTTAGCATAATACTCTCAAGCTCCATCCATGTCATTGCAAATGGTGGAGTCTTTCAGGTGTTCTACATATAGTATCATGTCATCTGCAAAGAGTGAAAGTTTTGCTTCTTACTGATTTGGATGGCTTTTTTATTTCTTTTTCTTCTCTAAATCCTGTGGACAGGACTCCCAGGACCATGTTGAATAAAAGTTGTTTTTTTGCTGACCTTAGGGGGAAAGCTCTCAGTTTTTCCCTGTTGAGTGTGATGTTCACTGTAAATTTCTCATACATGGCCTCTACTATGTTGAGCTATGTTCCCTCTAAACCTACATTGTTGAAGGCTTTTACTTTGTCAAATACTGTTTTCTGTGCCTATTGAAACAATCATATGGTTTTTATCCTTTCTCTTATTGATGTGATATATCACATTGAATATTGTGAATATTAAACCACCCTTACAACCCAGGAATAAATTGTACTTGATCATGGTGGATGATTTTTTAATGTATTGTTGGATTCAGTTTGTTAGTATTTTGTTGAGGATTACTGCATCAATATTCATCAGAGATATTGGCCTCTTTTTTTGTGGTGCCTTTATTTCATTTTGGTATCAGGGTGATACTGGCCTCATAGAATGAGTGTGCAAGTTTTCCTTTTCTTCTATGTTTTTTGGAATTGTTTGAGAAGAATAGGTATTAACTCTTCTTTAAATGTTTGGTAGAATTTGCCTGTGAACTGTCTGGTTCTACACTTTTGTTTGTTGGGAGTAGTTTTTCTTTAGTTTTTATTCTGTGAAAGAATTTATATAACATTAGTACTATCTGGTCTCTAAAGGTTCGGGAAGATTCTTCTCTTAAAACATCTGGGCCTGATTCTAGTTTTTTTTTTTTTCTTTATGGAAATTGGTCCATTTAAGCTTCTTATCTTTAATGAGGTAAATTTTTTTTAAGAGATTTTATTTATTTGAGAGAGAGAGAGAGAGAGAGAGCGCGTGCACGAGAAGGGGGAGGGGCAGAAGGAAAGGGAGAGGGAGAAGCAGGCTTCCTGCAGAGCAGGGAGCCAGATGCGGGGCTCTATCTCAGGACCCTGGGATCATGACCCAAGCCGAAGGCAGATGCTTAACTAACTGAGCCACCCAGGCACCTCACTGGGGTAAATTTTGTTAAACAGTGCTTTCCTAAAACATCTTCCATGTCATCTAGGTTTTGAACTTTGTTTATACAGAAGTGTGCAAAATTGTCTTTTATGATTTTAAAATTTCTTCTTTATTAATAGTTTTTATTCCTGGTTATACATTATTTTATATATTTTTGCCTTCTTCCTTTTTGTCTTGTGTGACCCACCTAGTGTTTGTCTGTTTTGATGCTTTTAGAAAAAGAACCAGGATTTTTGAACAGTTTGATCTATTATTTTTCTGTTTCCCATCTCACTGATTTCTGCTTTTATTTCTATTATTTCCTTTATTTTGGATGTGCTTTGGTAGTCTTTTTCTCACTTTTTGAATTGGGAATTTAATTCATTTATTTTTATTTTAAAATTTTTGCTAGTATTGGTATTTAAAACTGTATTAATTTCCTAGGGCTATTGTAATAAATTACCACAGGGTAATTTAGTAGTAGTAGCAGCTCACAAGTGCAGAAATTTACTCTGTCATAGTTCTAAGTGTCAGAAGGCTCAAATCAAGATGTAGGCAGGACCGTATTCCCTATGAGGCTCTAGGGGAGAATCTATGCCTTGCCTCTTCCAGTTTCTAATGACTGGTGACATTCCTTGGTTTGTGGTTACATACTCTAATCTCTGCCTCTGTCTTCACATCGCCTTTTCTGTGTCTGTCTGTTTCCCTGTCCTGCTCTCTCATAAGCATATGTATGATGTTTTTTGGGGCACCTCTGGATAATCCAGGATAAACTCCTTCTCTCAAGATCCTTAATTAAATCACCTCTTTTGCCATATAGGCAATATTAGCAGGTTCTCGGGATCAGGAAGTAAGTCTATCTTTAGAACATTATTTTCAGCTTGCAACAAAGGCTACAAATTCTCCTTGATCACTGCTTTAAATATACCCAGATACTTTGTTAGGCAGTGTTTTAATTATCATAATTTTTCAGAGATTCTTTAACTTATGTTTGTTTCTTATTTCACCTAAGATTTGTATAATAGACAACTTTTTAATTTCCAGAAGTGGCTTTCTACTTTATGATTTTGTTTTAAAATTTCTAATTTTAATCCATTGTGATGCAACAGTGTTGTTTGTAGTATTTCTATTTTATGGAAATTTATGCTTTCTTTGTGACCTAAAATATGATTAATATTTGTGAATGCTCCACATTACTTAAGGAGAAAGTATATTCTTTATTATCTGGGTATAGTATTCCAAGAAATATATATATGATTGACCTTATGGATAATGTTATTTAGATGTTCTGTGTCCTTACTTATTTTTCATTGGCTTGACTTGGTTGTACTGAGACTGGGGCATTAAAGTATCCTGTTTAGGGGCCTATCTATTTCTTACTCTATCTCTTGTAGTTTCTACTTCATATAGGTGGTTACTGGGTTATTTGGTACAAGTTATATGTTCTTTATGAGTTGTGGCTTTTAGCATCATAAAGTATCATCCTTTGTCTTACTTAATGCCTTTTAGTCTGAATGTTACTTTGACTGATATTGAGATAGCAACCCCAGCTTTATTATGGTTTTCATTTCCCTAATATAATTATGCCTGTTCCTTTATTTTAGCCTTTTAAAAATGGCCAAGTTTTAGAATTGTCTCTTATATACAGTGTAGAAGTGTTTTGATTTATGAGCCAATTTGAAAATTTTTTTCTTTTAATGAGCAAGCTAAGTCCATTAACACTTATTAGTATGATTTATTGATACTGATATCTATGATATATTATTATTGCTATCTGTATCTTATCTATATCTCTCATCTTTGTCACATTATCTTGTGTTATAAATACTGGATGTAATTATACTTACTATGTTTATGTAGTGTGTCTTCTTTACTTTTAAATATTTTTGTTTTGGTATTTAGGAAGATTTGTATTGTTTTTCTTGTGACTATTTTTGTATTTATCTCTTTAATAGTGCCCTTAATCCCCCCTTTTCTTACTTTTTACTAGCTGGTTTGTCAGTTTTAAATGATGTCCTTTGACTCCTACCAATTACTTTTTTTAAATTGAAGTATAGTTGACACACAATATTACATTAGTTTCAGGTGTACAACATAGTGATTTTTTTTCAGTACAACATAGTGATTTGACAAGTTTACTTGTTATGCTATGCTCACCACGAGTGTAGCTACCATCTGTCACCATACAATGCTATTACAACACCATTGACTATATTCCCTATGCTGTACCTTTTAACCCCATGACTTACTCTTTCCATAACTGGAGCCTCTATCTCCCACGTCCCTTCACTGATTTGCCCATTTTTCCCACCCCTCTCCCCTCTGGCTACCATTTGTTCTCTGTATTTATGGGTCTGTTTCTGCTTTTTGTTTGTTTGGGTTTTTTTTTAGAATCCACATATAAGTGAACTCATGGTATTTGTCTTTCTCTGACTTATTTCACTTAGTATTATACCTTCTAGGTCCTTCCGTGTTGTCACAAATTGGCAATGTCTCATTCTCTTTTGTGTCTGAGTAATGTTTCATTGTATATATATAGTTCTTTATCCATTCACCTATTGATGGACACTTGGGTTACTTCCATATCTTGGCCATTGTAAATAATGCTGCAACAAAAGAGAGGTGCATGTATCTTTTTGAATTAGTGTTTTCATTTTCTTTGGGTAAATACTCACAGGTGGAAGTACTGAATTGAATAGTATTCCT
Source organism: Eumetopias jubatus (assembly GCF_037043125.1). NCBI lineage: Eukaryota > Metazoa > Chordata > Mammalia > Carnivora > Otariidae > Eumetopias > Eumetopias jubatus. The sequence goes on from NW_028274813.1 coordinate 65,086,345, forward strand.
TTTTTTTTTTTTTAAGATTTTAGCTATTTAGAGAGAGAGAAAAAAAAAAAGAGAGAGAGCACAGCAGGGGGAGAGGCAGAGGGAGAGAGAGAGAGAATTGCCAGCAGGTTCTGTGCTGATGCAGAGTCCCCAGGCACCCCAAGGAGTTGTTTATTTATTTTTTTTAGATTTTATTTATTTATTTGACAGAGAGAGAGGCAGCAAGAGAGGGAACACAAGCAGGGGGAGTGGAAGAGGGAGAAGCAGGCCTCCCACTGAGCAGAGAGCCCGATGCAGGGCTTGATCCCAGGACCCTGGGATTATGATCTGAGCTGAAGGCAGACACTTAACGACTGAACCACCCAGGTGCCCCAGGAGTTGTTTATTTTTTTATAATTTATTTTGGTTCATTATGAGCTCATGGATTTTATATTGAATAGAAAAAAGAAACAATCTGTAATTTCCCTAACATAATATTTTAATTTTTATGAAGTCTTTTCTGATTTTATACATCAGCTTACCTATTTTTACCTAACTATAAATAACAGGTATAGTTGATTTTATATTCTGCCTAATATTATGGAATGTGAGCTCAATGAGAGTGGGAATTTTATTCTATGTTGTTCACTCATCTATTGCTAGTGTCTCAAATAGTAACCAGCACATAGTAGGTATCCAATAAAGTTTGTTAAATGAATAAGTGGATGAATATACTTCAAAAGTGTTTCTCTTAAATACACTTTTCAACTCATCAAGCATATTGAAATGTTGTGGCATGGTTAAAGAGTAGTGTTGTTTGTCCCCATAGTAATTCTATTACCTCTTCTGAAACTACTATTTACCAGTCTTTGAAAAGTGTATTGAATGGAGCACTGGGTGTTATACACAAACAATGAATTATGGAACACTACATCAAAAACTAATGATGTAATGTATGGTGATTAACATAACCTAATTATATATAAAAAAAGAAATGGGCAGCAGACATGAACAGACATTTTTCCAAAGATATCCAAATGGCCAACAGACACATGAAAAAATGCTCAACATTGCTCGGCATCAGGGAAATCCAAATCAAAACCTCAATGAGATACCACCTCACACCAGTCAGAATGGCTAAAATTAACAAGTCAGGAAATGACAGATGTTGGCAAGGATGTGGAGAAAGGGGAACCCTCCTACACTGTTGGTGGGAATGCAAGCTGGTGCAGCCACTCTGGAAAACAGTATGGAGGTTCCTCAAAAAGTTGAAAATAGAACTACCATACAACCCAGCAATTGCACTACTGGTTATTTACACCAAAGATACAAATGTAGTGATCAGAAGGGGTATGTGCACCCCGATGTTTATAGCAGCAATGTCCACAATAGCCAAACTATGGAAAGAGCCAAGATGTCCATTGACAGATGAATGGATAAAGAAGGTGTGGTGTATATATATGTGTATATATATATATATATATATATATATATATATATATATATATATGAATATTATGCAGCCATCAAAAGGAAAGAAATCTTACCATTTGCAATGACGTGGATGGAACTGGAGGGTATTATGCTGAGCGAAATAAGTCAATCAGAGAAAGACATGTATCATATGATATCACTGATATGAGGAATTCTTAATCTCAGGAAACAAACTGAGGGTTGCTGGAGTGGGTGGTGGGTGGGAGGGATGGGGTGGCTGGGTGATAGACATTGGGGAGGGTATGTGCTATGGTGAGCACTGTGAATTGTGTGAGACTGTTGAATCACAGACCTGTACCTCTGAAATAAATAATACATTATATGTTAAAAAAAAAAAGAAGATATTAGGAAGGGAAAAATGAAGGGGGGGAAATCAGAGGGGGAGATGAACCATGAGAGACTATGGACTCTAAGAAACAAATTGAGGGTTCTAGAGGGGAGGGGGTGGGGGGATGGGTTAGCCTGGTGATGGGTATTAAAGAGGGCACATACTGAATGGAGCACTGGGTATTATACGCAAACAATGAATCATGGAACACTACATCAAAAACTAATGATGTATGGTGATTAACATAACATAATAAAAAAAAAAGAAAAGTGCCATCCTACAGGGGAAAATACTCTTTTATATTTCCTGGAAGTAATTAAGAATATTATTATTTGTGTCATGTCAATCCAGGAGGAACATAATAACGTGTTTTAGAGGTCTTATTTTTAAGCTATGACCTTTGCTATTTTTATTCATGTTTGGAATGATATAATGAGGAGAACAGCACAAGCTGAGTGTAGTTAGGAAGTACCTGAAAAGATATTATTAGAATCCAGCATGGACCTAGGAACTGAAGGGGAGTGAAATGTGGCCAGAATAAAATTCAGTGTAGTTACTCATTGCTGGGAGGAATAAGAGAATGCCCTAATATACAGTGGGGAATTATAAACAAATATGGCTGAAATTTTGAATTTTAAGGGTATGGTAAATCTTCTTTGATTCAGCAATATTAGTAGAATGTGTTAGGAGGAAAGAGCATGACGTTAAAAGGCACAAGGGCAGAATGTTATGTAAGCGTTGGGATCTGGGTGGTGTACTAGGGACTGGACTGAAAGTTCCAGGACAGAGATTACAAACTGGCACCTCACAAAACCATGAAACCACTCCAGAGGGGTTTCGTTTGGGTGAAAAGAAAGAAAAAAAGACCTTTAAGAAGTGGGAGATTTGGACATAAAATCCAGATGTCCAGGGTCTTGTGAAAACTTGAAACTGGTGATTCTGTGTCCTCGTTTCTGTCCATCAACAGTAGACTGGCACGACGTAGCAGCTGCCTACTCGAGGTGGGGCAAGTCCTGTCTGGTCCTCTGTGTCCCTGCCACTTCCTTGCTGGAAGGTTCTAAGCCCAGCTATTGTTACAGTTCTTCCTCTGGCAGCTGTTTTCCCATACCAGGTCCATACCTGCTCTGATTGCCTCCCATTCACCCCATTAGTAAGGAAGGGTTTCCTGTCTCTAGGGTTATAGGGATGGCCGAACACCTGACATTGGACAGATGAGGTGAATAATAGTTTATTTATTTTTAAAATTTTTATTTTATTTAAATTCAATTAACTAACATATAGTGTATTATGAGTTTTGGAGGTAGAGTTCAGTGATTCATCAGTTGCATATAACACCCTGTGCTCATTACATCATGTGCCCTCCTATTAATGCCCAACACCCAATTACCCCATTCCCCCCACCTCCTCCTCCCCTCCCCTCCAGCAACCCTTGAAGATTTCAGAACAGTTGATTAATCACAAATACAGCCCAGGGGGAGGAGGACACACATGCTACAGGGCAACAAAGGGGTTATACTCAGGAAAAGGGTGAACAAGCAGGGGCTTTGGGGAGCAGGCTATGTATCAAAAGGATGAGGTGACCCCTGGTTCCCACAGAAAGATGAGGCTGACTTGTTTAAATAATTCTACAACCTGGCAGGAAACTGAAATTTGCTCCTCGGGGATAAGCAGGAACGGTAACCTGGTCTCCGTGATAAGGAGGGTTGTTTGGCTAGGAGACTTTATTCATGGAAAAAGTGAGGAGGGAACTTGGGATTAGGCCATGGGAAGCCCTCCTGATATCACCAGCTATCTGTCAAGGCAGCTTTTAATATTGGGCCTTACACCGAAATACCATGCTTCACTTATGTACTTGGCTTGCTGAGCCCATGGAGACATTTCCACTATATCCGGGGGGAGGAATTTTTCTAACTTTATTTTTTTGATGTAGTGTTCCATGATTCATTGTTTGCGTATAACACCCAGTGCTCCATGCAATATGTGCCTTCCTTAATACCCACCACCAGACTAACCCATTCCCCCCACCCCCTCCCCTCTAAAACCCTCAGTTTGTTTTTCGGAGTCCATAGTCTCTCATGGTTCATCTCCCCCTCTGATTCCCCCATTTTATTTTTCCCTTCCTTCTCCTAATGTCCTCCATGCTATTCCTTACGTTCTACAAATAAGTGAAACCATATGATAATTGACTTTCTCTGCTTGACTTATTTCACTTGGCATAATCTCCTCCAGTCCCATCCATGTTGATGCAAAAGTTGGGTATTCATATATACAATATTCCATTGTATATATGGACCACATCTTTATCCATTCGTCTGTTGAAGGGCATCTCGGCTCTTTCCACAGTTTGGCTATTGTGGACATTGCTGCTATGAACATTGGGGTGCGTATGGCCCTTCTTTTCACTACATCTGTGTCTTTGAGGTAAATACCCCGTAGTGCAATTGCTGAGTCATAGGGTAGCTCTATTTTTAATTTTTTGAGGAATCTCCACACTGTTTTCCAAAGTGGCTGTACCAACTTGCATTCCCACCAACAGTGTAAGAGGGTTCCCCTTTCTCCACAACCTCTCCAACGTTTGTTGTTTCTTGCTTTGTCAATTTTTGCCATTCTGACATGTGTAAGGTGGTATCTCAATGTGGTTTTGATTTGAATTTCCCAGATGGCTAATAATGATGAACATTTTTTTCATGTGTCTGTTAGCCATTTGTATGTCTTCTTTTGAGAAGTGCCTGTTCATGTTTTCTGCCTGTTTTTTGACTTGATTATTTGTTTTTTGGGTGTTGAGTTTGAGAAGTTCTTTATAGATCTTGGATATCAGCCCTTTGTCTGTAGTGTCCTTTGCAAAAATCTTCTCCCGTTCCTTGGGTTGCCTCTTTGTTTTGTTGACTGTTTCCTCTGCTGTGCAGAAGCTTTTTATCTTGATGAAATCCCAAAAGTTCATTTTTGTTTTGTTTCCCTTGCCTTCAGAGATGTGGCTTGAAAGAAGTTGCTGTGGCCAACATCGAAGAGGTTACTGCCTATGTTCTCTTCTAGGATTTTGAGGGATTCTTGTCTCACATTGAGGTCTTTCATCCATTTTGAATTTATCTTTGTTTATGGTGTTAAGAGTTTCATTCTTCTGTTTATAGCGATCCAATTTCCCAGCACCATTTATTGAAACTGTCTTTTTTCCATTGCATATTTTTTCCTGCTTTGTTAAAGATTATTTGACCATAGAATTGAGGGTCCATATCTGGGCTCTCTATTCTGTTCCATTGGTCTATGTGTCTGTTTTTGTGCCAGTAACATGCTGTCTGAGTAATCACAGCTTTGTAATATAGCCTGAAATCAGGCAACATGATGCCCCCAGCTTTTTTTTTTTTTTTCAACATTTCCTTGGCGATTTGGGTTCTTTTCTGATTCCGTACAAATTTTAGGATTGTTTGTTCCAGCACTTTGAAAAACACCATTGGTATTTTGATCGGGATGGAGTTGAAGGTATACATAGCTCTGGGCAACATAGACATTTTAACAATGTTTATTCTTCTGATCCATGAACATGGAATGTTTTTCTATCTTTTTGTGTTCTTTCATGAGTGTTCTGTAGTTCATAGAGTACAGATCCTTTACCTGCTTAGTTAGGTTTATTCCAAGGTATCTCATGGTTTTGGGTGCTATTGGAAATGGGATCGATTCTCTAATTTCTCTTTCTACAGTTACATTGTTAGTGTATAAGAAAGCAACTGATTTCTGTGCATTGATTTTGTATTCTGCCACATTACTGAATTGCTGTATGGGTTCTAGTAGTTTGGGGGTGGAGCCTTTTCGGTTTTCCACATAATGTATAATGTCATCTGGGAAGAGAGAGAGTTTGACTTCTTCTTTGCCAATTTGAATACCTTTATTTCTTTTTGTTTTTTGATTGCTGTTGCTAGGACTTCTAGTACTATGTTGAACAATAGTGGCGAGAGTGGGCATCCTTGACGTGTTCCTGATCTTAAGGGCAAGGCTCTCAATTTTCCCCACTGAGAATGATATTCACTGTGGGTTTTTCATAGATGGATTTTATGAAATTGTGGAATGTTCCCTCTATCCCTATACTCTGAAGAGTTTTAATCAGGAAAGGATGCTGTATTTTGTCAAATGCTTTTTCTGCATCAACTGAGAGGACCATATGGTTCTCTCTCCTCTTATTAATGTGTTCTACCACTTTGATTGATTTGTGAATGTTGAATTACCCTTGCATCCCAGAGATAAATCTCACTTGGTCATGGTGGATGATCCCTTTAATGTACTGTTGGATCCTATTAGCTAGGATCTTGTTGAGAATTTTGGCATCCATATTCATCAGGAATATCAGTCTGAAATTCTCCTTTTTGTTGGAGTCTTTGCTTGGTTTGGGGATCAAGGTAATGCTGGCCTCATAGAATGAATCTGGAAGCTTTCCTTCTGTTTCTATTTTTGGAAACAGCTTCAGGAGAATAGGTATTATTTCTTCTTTGAATGTTTGGTAGAATTCCCCACAGAATCCATCAGGCCATGGACTCTTGTTTTTTGGGAGGTTTTTGATCACTGCTTTAATCTCGTTAGTGGTTATTGGTCTATTCAGGTTGTCAAGTTTCTTCCTGTTTGTCTTGGTAGCTTATAGGTTTCCAGGAAGGCATCCACTTCTTCCAGGTTGCTTAATTTATTGGCATATAGTTGTTGATAATAATTTCTAATAATTGTTTCTCTTTCCTTGGTGTTAGTCGTGATCTTTCCCTTTTCATTCATAATTTTATTAATTTGGGTCCTTTCTCTTTTCTTTTGGATAAGTCTGGCCAGTGGTTTATCGATCTTAGTAATTCTTTCAAAGAACCAGCTTCTAATTTCGTTGATCTGCTCTACTGTATTTCTGGTTTCTAATTCATTGATCTTTGCTCTAATCTTTATTTCTCTTCTAATGCATGGCTTAGGCATCATTTGTTGTTTTTTCTCCAGTTCTTTAAGGTGTAAAGTTAGTTGGTGAATTCAGGGTTTTTCTATTTTCTTGAGTGAGGCTTGGATGGCTATGTATTTCCTCCTTAGGACCACCTTTGCATTATCCCATAGGTTTTGGACCGATGTGTTTTCATTCTCATTGTTTTCCATGAACTGTTTAAGTTCTTCTTTGATTTCCTGGTTGACCCAAACATTCTTAAACAGAGTGGTCTTTAGCTTCCGTGTGTTTGAATTTCTTCCAAATTTTTTCTTGTTATTGAGTTCCAGTTTTAAAGCATTATGGTCTGAGAATGTGCAGGGAATAATATTTGATATTGGTTGAGACCTGATTTGTGGCCCAGTATGTGGTCTCTTCTTGAGAAAGTTCCATGTGCACTCAAGAAGAATGAGTATTCTGTGGTTTTAGGGTGGAATGTATATATCTATGAGGTCCATCTGGTCCAGTGTGTCATTCAAAGCTCTTGTTTCTTTGTTGATTTTCTGCTTAGATGATCTGTCTATTGCTGAGAGTGGAGTGTTGAGGTCTCCTACAATTAACATATTATTATCAAAATGACTTTTTATTTTGGTTAACAGTTGGCTTATGTAGTTTGCTGCTCCCATGTTGGGGGCATAGATATTTACAATTGTTAGATCTAACTCTTGGATAGATAAGAATGATATAGTGTCCTTCTGTGTCTCTAACTACAGTCTTTAGCTTAAAATCTAATTTGTCTGATATGAGAATTGCTACCCCAGCTTTCTTTTGAGGTCTGTTGGCATGAAAGATGGATCTCCATCCCTTCACTTTCAGTCTGGTTGTATCTTTAGGTTCAAAATGAATCTCTTGTAGACAGCACATGGATGGGTCCTGATTTTTTATCCAATCTGCAACCCTGTGCCATTTTATGGGAGCATTTAGGCCGTTCGCATTGAGAGTGATTATTGAAAGATGATTTTATTGTCATCATGTTGCCTGTGAAGTCCTTGTTTCTATAGAATGTAAATTTCTGTTCTATATCACTCTTGGGGTCTTTCTCCTTTTATAGAACCTCCCCCTTAATATTTCTTGCAGGGCCGGCTTAGTGGTCATATATTCTTTCAGTTTCTGCCGGTCCTAGCTCTGCATCTCTCCATCCATTCTAAATGACAGCCTTGCTGGATAAAGTATTCTTGGCTGCATGTTCTTCTCATTTAGTACCCTGAATATGTCTTGCCAGTCCTTTCTGGCTTGCCAGGTCTCTATGGATAGGTCTGACGTTATTCTGATGTTCCTCCCTCTGTACGTAAGGAATCTCTTCCCCCTAACTGCCCTTAAGATGGTTTCCTTGGTTTAAGATTTGTGTTGTGAGTTTTACCATTACATGCCGGGGCATTGGTCTGTTCTCCTTGATCTTGGGAGGGGTCCTCTCTGCCTCTAGGACATGAATGTTTGTTTCATTCCCCAGATTAGGGAAGTTCTTAGCTACAATTTGCTCAAATACATCTTCCAGTCCTCTCTCTCTCTCTCCACCCCCTCAGGGATCCCAATAATTCTGACATTGGAATGTTTCATGGCGTCAGTTATTTCTCTAATTCTATTTTCATGGATTTTAAGCGGTTTCTCCCAGGCCTCCTCCTGTTTCTTCTTTTCTATCAGTTTGTCTTCTAGATCACTAATTTGTTCTTCTGCCTCATTTACCCTAGCTGTCATAGTATCTAGACTAGATTGGATGTCACTGATAGCATTTTTAAGTCCTGCCAGATCAGCTCTCATTTCTGCTCTTAGAGACTCTATGTTGCCATTAATCAATTTCTCCATTCTAGCTATTGTCTTCATAACTATTATCCTGAAGTCTATTTCCAACATCTTGCTTATATCTATATCTGTTTGTAAATCTGTGGCAGAAGTCACAATCTGAGGCTTTCCTATTTTGGGAGTTCTTCCTCTTAGTCATTCTGTTGAGGGGTGGTTGAGGGAATGTACAGAGTCCAAATTATTGACCACAATCCAGGCAAGATGCACCTGTTTTATAGGGACCTTAGGGTTGTTGGCTTCTTGTTTTCCCAGCCTGTCTTCTGGGGGAGGGGCCTGCTGTGCTGTTACTCAGGCAAACCTGTTTAGGCAGAGTTGCCCTGCCCCCTGTGGGAGGTGGGGAATGGGCTCAGTGAAAAGTGTTTTTTTTTTTCGGGCTTTTGTTCTCTGGTGGGTTTCCCTGGAGGCTTTCTACATCTCTACCGAGAGTCAGAGCAGAAGTGACCGTTTCCAAACCTCTGCCTCAGGACAGGGAGATCGCAGTCTGTTCTTCAGTGAGCTCTCCAGGCCCCACTCTCTCCATTTCTGTCTGTGCTGCTAAAACTGCAGCGTCCTGGGTTGTGCGCCCCTCAGCAGCGCTCCCAGCCCTTGCTTCCAGGTAGGGGCTCATCTCTGTCCTTTGTGCTTCTAGAACCTCCAGCCACCCCCAGTTCATATGCGTGACCTCACCGCTCCAAGTTTCAGTCCAGGGCGGCTGCCCTAAAGTCTTTAGTGGCAGTTCATATGCATGACCTCACCGCTCCAAGTTTCAGTCCAGGGTGGCTGCCCTAAAGTCCTTTCCCCACCGCTACCGGTCTGTGAGTCTGTGCCCATTCCCCAGCGCGGGAGGGTTTTGCACTCCTGTGTTATTTCACCTTCCCGGCTCAAGTGCTTATGGGAGGTCCCTCCCCCTTCCATTCATCGTCTTTTTTTTTTAGATTTATTTATTTTTTTTAATTTGACAGAGAGAGCACAAGCAGGCAGAGTAGCAGGCAGAGGGAGAGGGAGAAGCAGGCTCCCCACTGAGCAAGGACCCCAATGTGGGGCTTGATCCTGGGACCCTGGGATCACGACCCGAGCTGAAGGCAGGCACCCAACTAACTGAGCCACCCAGGTGCCCCCCATTTATCTTCTGATATCTGCCCGTGGAATCATGGCTCCCCACTTCATACCTTGAAACCAACCGCCGGCAATATTCTGTAGAAATCCAGATCTATCTTCTTACATCTCAGGCTGATTTCATGGGTGTTCAGAGTGGTCTGGTAGATATCCAGATCAATTCAGGGGACTGGTTGAAATAGGGTCCCCTACTCCTCCATCATCTTTGCCCTCCCCCCCCCCCCAGTTTTTCTAACTTTAAAGATCTATGAAATTGATCTACATTGGTTATACAGTTTTTTTCTCTGAAAATTGAAAAGAAATACAATGGAGAAAAGCCAAGAAAACTTTATTTGTTTAATGTGCTTCTGCCCAGAGTTGGTAACCTCTAGTATCTTTCAGGGATTTTTCTTTTTTTTTAAAGATTTTATTTATTTATTTGAGAGAGAGAGAATGAGAGATAGAGAGCATGAGAGGGAAGAGGGTCAGAGGGAGAAGCAGACTCCCTGCTGAGCCGGGAGCCCAACGTGGGACTCGATCCTGGGACTCCAGGATCATGACCTGAGCCGAAGGCAGTCGCTTAACCAACTGAGCCACCCAGGCGCCCTCAGGGATTTTTCTATACAGAAGAATATTTAAGTTGATATTAAAAACTTTGTAACAGAATTGATAGTGAAATAGGTTACCAAAGAATCAATTATTCATTCAGTCAACATTTTTCCATTTGTTCAAAAATGTTTATTAAGCACATACTATGGAAATATTCCACATTAAGGAAAGGTGAGGGGTGCCTGGGTGCCTCAGTCAGGTAAGCGGCTGCCTTCAGCTCAGGTCATGATCCTAGGTTCTTGGGATCGAGCCCTGTATGTGCTCCCTGCTCAGTGGGGAGTCAGCTTCTCCCTCTCCCTCTGCCCCTCCCCCAGCTCATGCTCTCTCACTCTCTTTCTCTCAAATTAATAAATAAAAGAAAGTTGAGAGACATGACAACTAGGATCAACCATTGACCGTAGACTGGGTCCTCTACTAGAGAAAACCTTCACCGGAAGGGGAAAAATGCTAAAAAGAATTACCAGTTCAGCTAACAAAACTGGATTATGGATGATGCAGTGTATTCTATCAGTGTAAATTTACAATCTTGATCACTGTCCTGTGGTTACACAAGAGATTATTACTATTCCTGTGAAATACATGCTAAAGTACTTATGGATAAAGTGACATGATGTATGTAACTTACTCTCAAATGGTTCAGGAAAATTATGGATATAGGGGGAGAGAGAATATGCACAAATAAAAAAAATGAGGTAAAAAGTTAAAAATAGGTAAATCTGGATAAAAGGTAAATTGGGTGTTCTTTGTACTATTTTGTTTTTGTAATTTTTAAAACTTTTTTAAGTTGCTTCCAAATAAAAGAATCTTTGAAGATTTATTTATTATTTATTTACTTATATTTGACAGAGAGAGTGAGCACAAGCAGGGGGAGCGGCAGGCAGAGGGAGAAGCAGGCTCCCCACTGAGCAAGGAGCCCAATGCGGGGCTCGATCCCAGGACCCTGGGATCATGACCTGAGCTGAAGGTAGATGCTTAACTAACTGAGCCACCCAGGCGTCCCCAAATAAAAAAAACTTTTTAAATGAAAAACAAAAATAGTGTTTCAAGTCTGCATATCTTTGATGGCAAACTTCCTTGGTGGGTTATCTCTAGTGACCTTCATGGTGACTTTGAAGTCAGAAAGGTAGATCCTGGCATCTTAGCTGTGTACTCAGACCTGGTGCAGAGGGTAAGTGCATGTCTGGGAGAGGACAATATGTGTGGCATGCCATGATTAAGCAAGTGATTGGCCATGATTTAAATCCAAAGTATAAACAATTTGAGTATTCTTAGAAGTTGTATGGAGTTATATGTGTCTTCTCTTACTTCTGTTGGCATAAACTGGAATTTTCTTTTTTTTAATTTGCTGTAAAAGACACTTGAGTGTTAGTAGGTTTCTTTTTTTTAATATTTTATTTATTTAGGAGAGAGAGAGTGAGAGAGAGAATGAGCGGGGAGGGGCAGAGGAGAAGCAGAGGGAGAAGCAGGCTCCCCACTGAGCAGGACCCTGGGATCATGACCTGAGCCCAAGGCAGACGTTTAACTGACTGAGCCATCCAGGTGCCCCTAAATCAGAATTTTCTTAAATGTGTCCTGTGGAATACCAGTTTCTCTAGATGCTTTTAAGGGGTAAGTTCTATGATCAAAAGCATCTGGGAAATGTAGCATATGGTATATAAATAGCCTATTTTTTTTTGTCACCCAGTGTTTTTGAAACTGTTTTTATAAGTGAACTAAAAAATTTTTTTTCCTACTCTATGTTTTAACATTAGCATTAGGATTCTGTGGAACCACTTTGAGACATCATGCTTCCAGCAGGAAACAGAGAAGCAATTTGAAGATATTTTAATAAAGAAAAGATTTACAAAGTATGGGTAGAATATATAGAGATCATGTGATTTATTGTGCTACCCCGGGGCTGGCCAATAGGGAGACACCACACTAGTTCCACGGGGGCAGGGGAGGAAGCAATTACCAGCACTCATAGAGGGAGAGTTACAGTAGAAAGGACCTCCTGATAGGAGCTGTGGGCTCTGGGTGAGCTATGAATGTAGCCAGTCCATGGTGGCCCCTTCTTTGCTTTGATCACCTGCTGGTGCTTTTCTTTGGCTAAACCCAGTGGGAAACCAGAGGGTCAGGGAGCCAGTTGACTGTATGGACGGTCAACCTCTTGAGGCACAGAAAAGTGTGGAGGGTATAGACCTGGAGGGACAAACAGCTGATAATCCACCGTATAAATAATTAAGAACTGATTATGTTGGAAGAGTAAACCAGCTTTTATTCCTAATAACTTTTAAACTGTCACTGGAAGAGATTAACTGAATTACCTGTGAATAAATAAATAGTACCCAAGGCAGGTTTTCCTCAATGTTTCCTTTTTCTTTTTGTACTTTGGAGAACAGAGAAGGAGAAAAGACTTAATTTCTACAGCCTGATTAGTGTGGAACAAAGTTGGGGTACCACTGCCTGTCAGTAATGGGAAATGATAAGAGAGGGTTTTTATTGTTGTTCAATCAGACCAAATTTCAGCCCTGAGTGTTTTTACTACTTGTAATTGTCACATGTTCAAAAAGCACAGCAAAGCTAAAACAGTAAGAGACCCTGAATTTGAGTGGTAGTAGCAAGATTATTGGCTGCCTGCAAAGTTCATTCTGTCCTTAGTCCATAGTAATGACATTACAGTCAGTTACCTGATGAATAGGAGTGATTGCCTCTTCTGGACTAGAGCTTTTTTGGAGAATAGCAATTCTTCCTCCATTTCTTTTCTTCTTGCTCAATGCAGATGATAACAAGACCATAGGGGAGCCACAGAATGGAAGGAACTTTGGTTCCTGAATCAAGGCACAGAGAAAGCCTGCCTGCTGACCTGAACACCTGTTCTGAACAATTATATAAACAAGAAATAAACTTCTGTTGTGTTCAAGCCATTATGTGTTAATAATTATTAAGATAGTAATTAATAATTCATAAATATATTCAAAGTGCTATACTGAACACAGTTTTTCTTAGGTGAATCCGAAGGTGTTTTGGGATTGCGGTTCCTTACATGAACCATTCTGAACATTAATTCTCATCATACTTTGAATATATAAAAGTAACAAGTAGAAATTTCTAGTTGCTAAACCTTGCTATGTTACCTTTTACATTCCCTATTTTCAGTCGTTTAAAGATGCTCTCAATCTTGAAGAATAACTACTGGTGAAAATCAACCTCTTGCAGGGTCTTCAATTACATTATCAGTGATCACTTTCTTTTTTAAACTGTAAGATATCAGGGGGCACCTGGGTGGCTCGGTCGGTTAAGCGTCTGACTTCAGCTCAGGTCATGATCCCAGGGTCCTGGGATCAAGCTCTGCATTGGGCGCCCTGCATCGGGCTCCCTGCTCAGCGGGGAGCCTGCTTCTCCCTCTGCTGCTCCCCCTGCCTGTGCCCTCTCTCTTTCTCTCTGTCAAATAAATAAATAAAATCTAAAAAAAATAAAGGTGTCAGTCTCAGAGGAAAAGACTATTTCTTCTCTTTCTTTATTTTCCACTATACCATCAAATGCTTAAAGCTCATATATGATTCTCTGTCAAATTCAGAAGGCATTATTACAAAATGGAAAGCAAAATTATTGTTTAAAAATGCTTCTGGGGATAGAAGAAACATAGTTTTTCAAAGGCACATTTTCCCATTATAACTTTTTTTTAAAGATTTTATTTATTTGAGAGAGAGAGAGACAGAGAGCATGAGCATGAGAGAGGGGGACGGGCAGAGGGAGAGAGAGAAGCAAGCTCCCTGTTGAGTGGGGAGCCCGATGTAGGGCTCGATCCCAGGACCCTGAGATTGTGACCTGAGCCAAAAGCAGATGCTTAACTGACTGAGCCACCCAGGTGCTCCCGCCCCCATTATAACTTCTTGGAGCTATTCTCCTTCTATAGAATTTGAAAATTGCTGGTTTAAAAAAAATTTAAGCAAAGCTTCATGGGAGGAGTTTATGCACAGAGGCCAGCTACTTTTAACTCATTTTGTAGTTTTCTGGGCTGAGGAAACTTCTACGAGAATGTTTCTTATGTATCTGAGAAAACTCCCTGAATCAATGAGCTCCATTTCAGGATCTGGTCTGAGTCAATGACATGGACAGAGGCATTTCGCTTTGGCATCTGAGTGACTTAGCAGAATGCCATCCATATTCCGATACTGCAGCTCATCTACAGGTTTCTTCTGTCCAATATAAACACAGGCCAGAATGACAGTAATAAAATGTAAACCAGACTGTGCTGCTCCTCTGCCCAGAGCCATCCGCTTGCTTTCCCTCTCATCCAGAGTAAAAGCTGAAGTCTACATTATGACCTGTCCTCTTGTTCTGCTCTTTCCACTCACTGCTCTCTGGCCAGGTGCATTGTTGATAGTGCAGGCCAGCTGTCCGGTTCCTCTGGCCGCTCTTTCTGGGGTACCCTTACCCCATATTGCCACCAACTTTCACCAACTTCAGGTCTGTCTTTACTCTGTGTGACCTTTTCAGTTAGCCCTTATCTGATCACCTTATTATTATTATTATTATTTAAGATTTTATTTATTAACTTGCAAGAGAGAGAGAGAAAGCACAGAGGGAAAGGGAGAAGCAGACCCTCTCTGGACAGGGAGCTGGATGCGGGGCTCGATATCAGGACCCAGAGATCATGACCTGAAGATGCTTAACCGACGAAGCCACCCAGGTCCCCCTGATCGCCTTATTTAAAAGTAGACTTTTCATTTAAAAAATTTAATAGAAATCTTTACTGAGATAACTGTCTTCACATGCAATTGCAAGAAATAAAACAATGAGATCCCATAGACCTTTTCTCCCCAGTTTTTCCCAGAGGTAACATTTTGCATAACTATAATACAATAGCACAACCAGCAGAATGTCACTATTGACATTGATACAATCTACTGATCTTGTTTGGATTTTCCATTTCATTTTTTAAAGTATAATTTATTTTTTTCTGTGGCACTTCTTACCATCCAATGTTTTCTATTTTATTTATTATGTTGATTGTCTCATTCTATTTCACAGAATATAAGTTCCAGGAGGGTGGTAATTTTTGGTGTTTTGTTCACACTGCTATTTCAGAACCTGGAACAGAGTCTGGCAGAGTGGGTACTTATACTTTTTTTTTTTTCCTGTAAGGACACCAGCTTGCCTCACTTGGCCCACTCAGAACATTGCAGGCCGCCATGAGACCCAGGTGTCTGTTTATTTTTTTTTTAATTTAAATTCTAGTTAACAAAATATAGTATTGATTTCAGGAGTAGAATTTACTGATTCATCACTTACATATAACACCCAGTACTCATCCCAGCAAACGCCCTCCTTCATACCTGTCACCCATCTAGCCCATCCCCCGCCCACTTCCCCTCCAGCATCCCTCAGTTTGTTCCCTATAGTTAAGAGCCTCTAATGGTTTGCCTCCCTCTCTGTTTTTATCTTATTTTATTTTACTTCCCTTTCCCTATGTTCATTGGTTTTGTTTCTTAAATTCCACGTGTGAGTGAAATTATATGATATTTGTCTTTCTCTGGATACTTATACATTTTTGTTGGGTTAGTGAATGAATAGTATAGTCTCACACACTGGACTCTGCATAAGAGATGGATCCTGTGCAGCAGACCCCTGGGCCTGTCTTTGATAGATGCAGTGATACTATATTTAAAGAGGAATAAGTGAGAGAAGTTCTGTTGGTTAGCTGTAATGTAAGCTCTTTAGTCCAAAAAGAGCCAAAGAAGCCTTCACTTTTCTGCCCTAAAAAGTTCCTTTCTCTACTTAAGCTGTTAAAGGGTGACTAAGCTGGTTACAAATATGGAATTTCATTTTTATATTTATTAACTGGCATTACAGCCTAGAGACACGAAACAAATCAGAACCAAATGGTGAAGCTGATTTATCATTAGAAGAATGAACTAATGACACTGCTCAGCCAGGGCTACCCTTGTTTTAAATTCCTAGGTCTTCCAGTTGTCCACTGGTGTCCATCCAGGATCTGACCATTCATTCTTAGAGATTGTTGGTGAAAAGGATACTGATGAAACTGTACTTTCCCCAAAGACCTACTTGGATTAAAACAGTGCAGAGAACAATATTTAACTTACCTCTCAAGAATGTTAAGGATATGAATAGAAAAGTGGATGCTCTAGATAAAATTTTGACCATAAGATAAAATTTGTTGGTAATGGGCAAGTAATGAGAAACTTGAGGAAGACAGGTACCATGTCCAATCTCTTTGGAGCATAGTTTGTATTTTTCAATTAATATGTGTATTCTTTGAATCAGCTCTTACCTTTCTAGGAATTTAACAGATATTACTTGCACATTTGTTATAACAGAGATACTGACCTTAAGTTTCTTTCTTGATAACTGTAAATACAGGGCTGATTTGTCACTGACAGAAATAGTTTGTTAAGGAGAAGAAATGTTTCTATCATTTTTTTCTCATTTCATCGGCTCTGCAGAATTCTGTAATCTGCCAGAAGCCTTGTTTAGAAAGCTCTAATATATCCTATGCCTACAAAGGTTAGAATCATCATTAATCAAAATGACACTTTCTTATGACATTTGAATTATTAAGGATGATATTTGTTTGCTTTATCTATAATAGCAGAACTAAAAATAATTTCCTAAGACTTTCAAAATGTATATATGGAAAAGAAAGTATACAAAATTATTTATGCACTATGGTTATTTATATGCTGTGTATAAAATATGTATATATGACATTAAGGATACTTATCACAGCACATTTGTAATAACATAAATATCTCATATGAACATCTATATGGGGCTGGTAAAAAAAAAACCCTAGGATTCATCCATACAATGGAAAATTGTACAAATTACGCAGCTGTGAACAAAAAAAATGAGATGTTATTTGTGTTGATATGGAATAATTTCCAAGGTATATTGCTAAGTTAAAAGCCACTTGTAGGATGGCGTGTATGATCTGATCCAATTTGTGTTAAAAATGTGATATCCACTCATGTAAGCAAATATAAATGTGCTTGAAAATTCATAGTGTATTTCCAAAGGATACACAAAACACATAATAATGTTTACTTTTGGAAGAAGAGGGGGTGGCTTAACTTACTTTTTATTTTTATACTCTTTAGTATATAATGTGTGTCTTTTTCTTTTTATTTAGAAGAAAAAAAAAAATAAGACACAGTTTCACTTCAGCTTAGAAGAGCCAGAGAGGAAGAAGGCTGGAATCATTCCTTATGAACCTCAGCATGTACGAATACAGACTTGGAAGAGTTCATACAAAAGATGTGCATGACTCTGTGATATGAGTCTTTTCAGAGAAAATGTGGTTCAAGCAGGATGGGACTCTTTCCACAACATAATTCTGACTTTCTAGTCACAAATGATCCAGTTAAAAAAAGGAGGAAAAGAGGAAGGTAGTATTTCTAGAAAGCTCTCTGATAAACTCAGATTTTATTTTTGTATTTTTTATTTTTTTAAAAAGATTTTATTCATTTATTTGACACACACACACACACAGAGGGAGACCACAGGCAGTGGGAGGAGCAGAGGGAGAAAGGAGGCTTCCCGCTGAGCAGGGAGCCCGATGCGGGGCTCGATCCCAGGACCCCGGGATCATGACCTGAGCCAAAGGCAGATGCTTAACTGACTGAGCCACCCAGGCACCCCTAAACTCAGATTTTAAAGGGATATGAATAAAAGATGAAAAGAAGGGCATATGCCAAGAGGAACAGTTAGGGAGTGGCACAGAACTGCATAAATCGTGTCAGGAAGATTTGCACCCGCTGTGAGTCAGCAGACGACAAATAGCTACCACAGATTCAGCACAGAGATCAAACTCAGCATAGATCATCTCATTGGATCTTTATGACAGCCCCATGAATTATTATCATAATTATAATTTGATCCTTAGTTGTGAATATTATCACAGTTGTTATCATCTCATTTTGCTGACCAGAAAGTGCAGTACAGATCGGCTAAGTGACTTGCCCAAGATAATGCAACCAGAGAGAAAAGACTGGCCATACTCTTAATTATTCTGTTATTCTTCCTTTGATAGCCAAAAATATGCCAACCGATAGAAGCAATGGCCCTATTCTAGCAAAGAAAAATGTAATGGAGTTAAAGGAAAGATTCTATATTACAATTTTCTTAGATCACAAAGTATAAGGTATTTTTGTTGTTGTCCCTGAACTCAATGAGAGTAACATGCAACAGGTCTTGTGGTCTTGGGCTGTGTGAGTTGTGATAGTGCATGAAGTATGAGGAAAACGGTAGACTTAACTGAATTCAGCAACTAGTCCTCTTTAAAAACATCAGACTTTTGGGTGCCTGGGTGGCTCAGTTGTTTAAGTGATTACTTTCGGTTCAGGTCATAATCCCAGGGTCCTGGGATTGAGTCCCGCATCGGACTCCCTGCTCAGCAGGGAGTCTGTTTCTCCCTCTGACCCTCCCCCACTCCTGCTTTCTCTCTCTCTCTCAAATAAATAAATAAAATCTTTAAATGAAAAAAAATCAAACTTTAAAAATTAAAAGATGACCCAACAGTAGCATTAAAGAAAAATTTGAAAAGAAAATATGCTAGAAATTTCCCTACTGCAACTACTGATTTAAGTTTTTTTCTTATTATTTCCAAGTAATATTTCATAGTGGATGCATTTTACTGAAATCCATGTGTATAAATTATTTTGCATTTTTGTTGCCACATACCATACATAATCATGTTAATTATCGTTTTTAGAGGCTGAATAATTTTCTGTCATGTTGATGCACCATAATTTACCAAACCAAATTGTTGGGTACTTAACCTGTTTGTGTTTTCTTTCCACCATAGGAAAATGTCATTTGGATCAATTGCAATTCTAACTTTCCTGTGTCAGATGTATTATGATTGTCTAAACATAGCTCCTGACTGGTTATAGAATTTTTCAGAGCCAAAGGAATAGAAAAGGAATGATAGAACATT
Organism: Eumetopias jubatus; assembly: GCF_037043125.1. NCBI lineage: Eukaryota > Metazoa > Chordata > Mammalia > Carnivora > Otariidae > Eumetopias > Eumetopias jubatus. Next base: position 65,105,485 of record NW_028274813.1, read on the forward strand.
TCGGTTTCTTCTTCATTAGCCAGTGATTTTTCTGTCAATGACTTATACCATGCCTAAGCAAAGGAACCTGAGGTCAATGCCAACCATCCCAAAGGTTGGGATATATGAAGTCCAAACCACAGCAATGGTCTTCAGTGAGACAGACAAATACAGGTTTCTTTAGATTAGAGTAACTGCAACAGTAATGTGGAAACTGAATGCTATGGTGATGAGCTACTGGGATATATTAGCCTGGTTTATGAAAAATCAGGAAGTAGCAAGAACTGAAAATTATTTCACTCCTTGAGCAAATTCAGCTTGACCATGGTGTTTCCAAATGCCATACCCTCTCATGTCCACCTGGTGAGCCTTAATTCCTTTTGTAAGAGTCAGCTTAGTTTTCACCATCCTTGGGAAGCTTTCCTTCCTCCTTCCCAGCACAGAACCCTGTAATTCACCTCTTTTACTGCCTTTACCCTGACATTCCCAACTCCAATTTTCAGAATAAGCTAATGAGTTCCTTGGGGCCGGGACTTTGTCTTGCTCCTTCTTCTAGCCCCACTGTCTACCATAGTATCTCTCATGTAGCAATGATTAACAAAGAATTTAATGAGCGCTGTTGAATGTGTTACAGAGTGAACGATAGGAATCTATTACTTCTATTGTACTCTGTCCAACAACTTAAATGCTGAGGAGTGTTCCAGTTCTTAGTCTACAGCACACACACACACACACACACACACACACACACACACACACACACACACACACACACACACTTGCTGCAAGGGAGAATTGGAAGGGATGATCTGACTTCCATCATCCTTTATAGAAAAGATAGATGAGAAGTAGGGGGGCTGGCAAAGGGCAAAGGTGAGCCATCCTATGGTCTGATGTACCTTCTTTCATAAAAGTCACACTAACACCTCCAACAAATGTGGTCTTTCAAGGGTTACAGAGTGCCTCTTCTAGAGCACATATACATATGGTCTTATCTTCATTTCTGAAGTTGGTGTTTCACTTCCCACAGTCTCTATACTTTTGTTAAAGATGAAAAGCACATTTATTCATCTTCCCACTCACAGAGCCAAACTGTTTGAAATGGTTTTTCTTCAGAAAGTAATCAGAGATATAAGGGAACGGATCACCAGGGTCTGTGTATTAACAGGAAGGAAGTTCCAGACATGCAGGGAAATTCCTAGCCTTAAAGCCAGTTTTTCTTTATTCCTTTATTCACTTCTCATTTGAATTTCTAAATCTCCTATCATGTCCAGACATTTATTCTAATACTGACAAATATGCCTGCCACCTTCTGCCTTTCCAGCTTAGTTTCAGAGTTGAATTCCTTTTTCTTAGGTCAGCAGCTTTAGTCAGCTTCCCTTTTTTCTCAAGTGCGCATTTGAATTTGCACTCTACCACCCCATGACCAACTCCAGTCCTCATCATGTTAGCTTTTCACTTCTCTGTTCTTGAACACAAATTGCTGTTTGACTGCTATGGTTTTCTTCAAAACTTGCAAGACTAAGCTACTAGCAGGTAGCTAGGCTTTGACACTGGCAATGTCTAAACTTCTAATAAGAGACTTCTACCTTAGATGTTTCCCAGGGGCGTGTCTTCTTAGGCTGCTGCCTATTCACATAGAACCAAGATTTGGGAACCTTAGAGGTAGCCAGTAAATTGGAGGGAGGCAACACCTCTAAGGTGCAAACTCAGGCCACACACATATCTGTACATGTTTCCTTTTTTTTTTTTTGAGAGAGAGAGAGAGAGAGAGAGAGAGAGAGAGCCTGTGTGAGCCAGGGAGGGGCAGAGGGACAGAGAGAGAGAATCTTAAGCAGGCTCCACACCCAGTGTGGAGCCCAAGGGGGGGCTTGATCTCATGACCCTGAGATCATGACCTGAGCTGAAATCAAGAGTTGGATGCTTAACTGACTGAGCCATGCAGGTGCCTCTGTACGTGTTTCCAATGGAATAGTACATGATACAACAGTCATCAGAGAAAATCCAGTGCTACTTCTATTCTGTGTAATTTCTCTCCCAACATGGCTGGATTGATAAGCACTTCAGGTTTCAGGCAGTAATGAACACTTTCCAAAAGGCAACTCCTGGGATGCCTGGGTGGCTCAGTCAGTTAAGTGTCTGCCACTGACTCAGGTCATGATCCTGGGGTCCTGGGATCGAGTTCTGCATTGGGCTCCTTGCTCAGTGAGAAGCCCGCTTCTCCCTCTGCCCCTTCTCCATTCATGCTCTCTCTCTTTCTCTGACAAATAAATAAATAAAATCTTTAAAAAAAGGCAACTCCTAGTGAGCTTAATCTCAATTCTTGTCAAGATTATAGAGTGATTAATTAAAAGGATAGATTTTTTGAGTGCATAGGAAGCTGCATAATTCTAAGAGCATATGTTGTGAGATGAGTCTAATTACTTTTTTTTTTTTTTTGGTCAGGGTTGCTAAACTGGCATTTTAAGAGGAGTGACATTTATGTGTATAACATCTGGATTTCATCAAGATGTTTATTTCCTGTCATATTTTCTGAAATAACATGGAAAGAAATAAGCTGGATAAGAGTAAGTTTAATGACTCAAAATTATTGAACAGCTTTATTCCAAAATGCTTATTAATGTGCCAGTTTTAGTTTCAGGTAAGTTCTTTAATGCCAGATGACAGGATTGAAAACCTGTTGTAGTAAACATTTTTCTAAAATGTAACCCGGATCTTGGCTGCCCATCATTCTCCCATTCCACTGTGCTTGCATGATGACATACTACCTCTTGCAAGTTCACTGCAATCAGAGGTAGTATGCAAGTTCACTCTCACATCAGAGAGTGAGCAATGTAGATTTTGCTGAAGATTTCATAAGTCAGGGGGGAGTTTTTACATTGCATACTCCAAAGTTGACATCTTAAGCCTTCTGCCAGATTTTTCTGAGTTTTATCATGTTTTTGCTGCTGTGACACCCTGAGTTCTTTCTCTTCCTTTTTCTGATACTTTGTTCCCTGTTCTTATTTCTTCTCTGAACATAATTTCCCCAAGCACTTAGAGTTCCTTTATAAAGCAGAGCAATTCACCTTTAGATTACTTTCTATTTCCAGGTCCCACCTACACGTTTATATGCTGAAAGCCATCAAGGCATTTGTCAAAATAAGGAACTCTCCAGAGTTACAGGATATAGCCTCTTTGGCAAGCAGGTAGGATTATAAAAAATGTTATATCAGGGCGCCTGGGTGGCTCAGTTGGTTAAGCCTCTAACCCTTGATTTCCACTCAGGTCATGATCTCAGGGTCGTGAGATTGAGCCTCAAGTTGGGCTCCACTCTGGGCATAGAACCTGCTTAAGATTCTCTCTCTCCCTCTGCCCCTCCCCTCAACTCGTTCGTGCATGTGTGAATGTTCTCTCTCTCAAAAAAATTTTTTTTTTCCCGCTAACAGCATTAACTTAGATGAAAAAAATTGGAACTTGAACAGAATAAAATAAAGAGAATGGTAAGGGGGGCTCAAAACCATGTTGCTTGGTTATCTATTGCTGTGTAAAAATATTCTAAAATGTAATGACTCAAAACAACAATTCATTATTTACTCCATGGTTCTGAGAGTTGTCTGTGCTCAGCTGAGCTGGTCTCTAAAGGAGTTTTCTCATGCAGTGACAGAGTGGCTGAGACTGGAGTCACCTGAAGGCTTCACTAGGCTGGATAGTCACTCAGTGTCAGGTACTCAGTGCTCCTCCACACACCTCTTTTTCAGAAGAGTAGCCTGGACTTTTTACATGGTGGCTCAGGATTCTAGGAGGAATGTGCCGAGAACATGTATTCTAAGGTGGAAGATGCAAGGCTTTTTTTAAATAACTAATCCATGGATGTCCTAGAACTTCATTTGCCTTGTATTCTGTTGGTCAAGGCAAGTCATTAAAGCCAGCCCAGATTCAGAGGGAGGGGAATTAGACTGCAATTTTGATTTGAGGAACAACATGCACGTGTAAGTGGGGAAGGGAATGATAATGCCACCTTTGACTTTCTCTCCCTGCCCTCCCTCTGGCCATAATTCATACCTTTCCTAACATGCAAAATTACATGACTTCTCTCCCAAGGTCCCCAAATGTTCTTTTATTTCAGCAGTGGGTCACATTCCAGGATCTTGTCATCTAATCAGACACAGGTACAATTCTTTGGGTACCACATCTTGAGTATGCTTTCTGGTACAGTGAAGACCATGAGCTAAAGAAACAAGTGTACCTGATGATACAGAATACCATAGCAGTAATTAACATTCCTGTACAAAAAGGGATAAGTTGACACGTAGTAGTTGCTGGTCTAATTCTGAAATCCAGCTAAAGCTCATGTCACCTGTTTGTTTCTTTAAATGGGCCCAATCCTCCTTCCTGGAATGATTCACCATGGTTCTTGGCTCTGAATTAAATCATCCTTCCTTTTATATGAGAAATGGCTCATGTTTGCAACTGAGTAGTTTCCTTAGCCTGATCCTCATAGAAATTTGGGGGTCCAAAGACTTCTTTTTTTTGCATTTATATGTGGTATAAATGGAATTATATAGCATGCAGTCTTCTGTGACTTCTTTCTTTTACTATTTACCACTAATATATGAGAGTTCTCTATGCCCCATATCCTCATCAGTCCTTTATAGGGTTAAACTTTAAAAATGTTGTAAATCTGGGGTGCCTGGGTGGCTCAGTTGTTTAAGTGTTGACTCTTGGTTTTGGCTCAGGTCATGATCTGATGAGTCATGAGATTGAGCCCCACATCAGGCTCTGTGCTCAGTGGGGAGTCTGCTTGAGATTCTCTCCTTCTGCCCCCCCCTTTCTTTCTCAAATAAATAAATAAAGCTTGAAAAAATGAAAAAATTAAAATGTTGCTGATCTAAGGGTACAAAATGACATGTCATTGTGGTTTTAATTTGCATTTTTCTGATTATCATAAGTAGTAATGAATTTGAGTATCTTTTTTATGTTTCTGGGTCACTCATATTTCTTGTTATGTGAAATGCCTATTTATGTCTTTTGCTTACTTTCCTTTACTAGGTTGATTCCAATAGATCTGTAGGGGTTCTTTATATATTCTGGATTATAATCCTTTTATGTGATATGTGTTGAAAAGAGCTTTTTCTAGTTTTTGGCTTATCTTTTCACTTTCTTCATCATGTTGTTTGAATAGAAGTTATTAATTTTAAGGTATTCAGATTTATCAGGTCATTCTTTTATGGTTGTGCTTTTTGTTTCTTTTTAAAGAAATTCTTCTTTATCCTAAGATCATAAGTATATTCTTTATTTTCTCAAAAGCTTTATAGTTTTGGCTTTTGTACTGAAGCCATTAATCCATCAGTAGGATGTGAGTGAAGGATTAGTTTTCATTTATTTAATATGGAGAAACTATTTTACTAGCTTCATTTATTGTATGTCCTTTCCACACTATATACAATGTCAGCTCTGCCTTAAATCAGGTTTCTATATATTCCTGGTCTCTTTCTGTGCTCTCTATTCTGTTAGCTGTTTACTACATCAGTATCCAGAATCAATACTGTATCACTATAATTACTATATCTTTAAAATAAATCCTGATACCTGCTATGGCAACTTCCCCAGCCTGGTTATTCAGGACTGTCCTGTGCTTTACTTCCTTTCTTTCTTGCTTGCTTGCTTTCTTCCTTCCTTCCTTCCTTCCTTTCCTTTCTTTCCTTTCTTTTTCTTTTTTTTAAGTAGGCTCCATAACCAGTGTGGGGCTTGAATGTACAATCCTGAGATCAAGAGTCAGACACTCTACCAGTTGAGCCAGCCAGATGTCCCAACCCTTTGTGCTTTCATACAAATTGTAGAATCAGCCTGTCAGGTTCCATAAAAATGAAACAAAACAAAACAAACAATTCCTCATTCATATTTTGATTGGAATGACAGACTTTACTACATTTTTGCTGTCACTCTCATGTCTTCATTTCCTTCCTCACCCAACTTGGATCCCATGTGTAATTCCTTCCTTAAAAATCCTCTTAACTCCCTTGTCCTTGTCTCCCATCTTAATACTTCTACCACATGATTGCTTACTCTGTGCCTGTACTCAATCAGCTAAAATTGCTGGAGAAAAACAAATAAATATACTGAGTGATTTCATTTAAATTCATGACTATGAATCTCAAATAGACACTCAACACTGTCTGACATTCTACTACACTTTACCATTCTCGAAAACTTTCCATCTCTTTTCAAACTTCCTATTCTTTCCCTCCTTTTTTTACTCTCAGCTGAAATCTTACCTCACACTTAATTGAGCCAGAGTAATGAGCAGAAACTCCCTTATCTTGTCTCCAAATCTACCTATTGTATATGTCCCAGTGTATGTCCTTCCTCCCGGTCATTACTAAGACTGATGCTCACTGTTCCCACCCAAGGTCAAATCCTTAACTTGTGTTCTGGATCTCATCTCCTCCCATCTTTTCAAGATGTCTTCCTCTGCGTTCTCTCTCTTCTACATCATCGACTTTTTAGTTTCCACTGACTAATTTCCATTGGCACAAAAACAGGCTCTGTCATCAAACTAACAAATAAACAAAACCTCTTAGGATCTCTTCTTTCAGCTAATATCCCAGTAGGGGCAGTATGATGTAGTAGTTGTCAATGTAAACTCTGATGCCAGACTCCTAGGCTTTAAATTTCATCTCTGCCATTTACTAGTATTGTGATCCTGGGCAAGCTACCCTGTCCAGTAGTAGCCAAGCCACACGGAGCTGTTTATATTTAAGTTTATATTAATTAAAATTCAATAAAATTAAAAATTTTGTTATTCAGTGGGACTAGTCACACTTCAAGTATGGCTAATGGCTACCGTATTGGATGGTGCACTATAGAACTCTCCCATCATTGCAGAAAGTTCTCTTGCATACCACTGGTCTAGAATAGCCACTCTCATTCTCTCTCCCTTTTTTTTTTTAAACATATTTATTTGAGAGAGAGAGCTCGCATACGGTGGTGGGGAGAGAGGGGCAAAGGGAGAGGGAGAGAGAGAATTATAAGCAGACTCCTCACTGAGCATGGAGCCCAACATGGGGCTTGATCTCATGACCCTGAGATCATGACCTGAGCTGAAATCAAGAGTTGGACACTTAACCAACTGAGCCACCCAGGCACCCCAGTGACACTCTTTTAAAAAATTAATTTATCTTTACAATATTTATTATTTACTATTTTTCCAGCTTTATTGAGATGGAATTGACATATAACATAATGTAAATTTGAGGTGTACAATGTGTTGATTCAATATACTTATATACTGCAAAATGATTACCACTATAGCGTTAGCCAACACCTCCATCACATCACATAATTACCTTTTTTTTGTGGTGAGAACATTTAAGATCCCTCTTCTAATTATATTCTATAATATCACCATTTAAATTTTTATAACCTTATTCCTGTCTGATATATTTTATGTTCACTTATTTGTTTACTTATTTATTGCCTATCTGTTCCTGTCAGAATGTAAGCTCTGTGAGAGCAGATTCTACCTCACCATCTGATTCTCATAGAGCTGTGCCTGACACTGATGAGTTCAACAAATATTGATTCAGTGATGGCTGATAAGATATTAAAAAGCTTTGGGTTGGGAAGCGAAATCTTTACCTAGACACAGTGTTCTCATTTTAACATTGTTAGTGGATATTAGTTGTGATGTAATGATAGTGAAGGATGCAGTAATTACTGATAATTTAGAGGTTTGGTGGACTTCAGGAAAAAGCACCTGTCCTGAGAATGGGAGATGGGAAGCCTGGATCCTGATATTTACACTATGTCAGCTATAGAATATTATGCACCAGCCTAAGTTCTGATTAGAATATTTGAGAGTTTAAAAGTTAGAGAACACATGTGAACCATTGTTGAGGAATTATAGACTTTACATGTGGATTGTTTTGGAAGTTGTTGTTTTGCCTCACGTTCTAGAGAATGTTCATTGCAATATTGCCTGAAAACAGCTTAAATGTTCATCAGTGTGGGAAATGATAAATACATTATGGTACAGCCACAGTGGAACATTGTGGAACAGTAAAATGACTACACTAGAGATCTTGATTTATCAGTGTGAATAGATCTCAAAATCTAATAATGAGTTGAAAAGAGCAATTTGTAGATGGATAAATATGGTATAAACATTTATATAAATTTTAAAAACACAAAAAGTAGCATGTATGGCCACTTATCCAAGTAGTTAAAGTATGAAAGCATACATAGTAAGGATACATAGCTAAGTGGATATTTCTAGGGCAAGAAGATGGAGAATGGGATCAGGGAGAGGTACAAAAGTCTTCAACAGCATCTAAAACATTTTATGTCCTTAAAATTTTGGAAGCCAACATACAATTTAAAAATCAGGGTGTTTGTTGTTATTCTCTAGAGTTTGCTATATATTTGAAACATTTTATGTAAGCTGTATCTATATGAAGTGATGACACGTGACATTAATTCGATAGTATGTGTGTGTGTCATAGTGTGAGGTGTAGAGAATTATAGAGAACTCATGTGAGACATGGGTCTTGTTCTCCAGAAATCTCCAATTTTTAAAGGTTTATTTATTTATTAGAGAGAGAGAGAGAGAGTGCGGGTGGGGGGGAGGGGGAGAGGGAGAGAAACCCAAGCAGACTCCCCACTGAGTGTGGAGCCTGATGTGGGGCTCCTATGACCCATGAGACCATGACCTGAGCTGAAATAATGAGTTGGATGCCTAACCGACCGAGCCACCCAGGTGCCCTGAGCTTAGAAGTTTGCTTTTTTATTTGAAATGATAATACATACTTAGGTAAAGCAGTTAAGGCATGGAAGTTGGCATGTAATTATGTATCAAAATGAGGAGTAGAAGCCTGGAAATTAGAGTCCCTGGAGTAGCAGGAGAACCTATTGGAGGACGTGTAACTTGAAGAGTGAACTTGGTAGACAGAAGGGAAGTTCTGTACCTTCCAACCCAGAGAAGCATCGAATGCCTAGGCTTAAAAGGCACTAGGAGAAACTCCTGTAGAAGTGAAGAGGGTTTTGTTGGAGAGAAAATTGAATAGATAGTATTAAAAATACTCTGAGATAGTTTAATGCCAGGTCTGGGAATTTAAACACTATCTAATGATTAAGTGGGAAACCACTGACAGCTGTGAGAATTGGTGTGAACTGGTTGCTTTGATTTCATTGAATATCAATCTGATTGTGGTGTGCAGGGTAGACTGGAATGAGGGAAGACTAGAAATAGTGAACTCAGCTAGGTGGTTGTTTCGGCTTTGCCCTGATGAGCTCATCTAACCATAATTACCTCCCAGAGGCCCCATCTCCAAATGTCATCACATTAGGGGTCAGGCTTCAACATAGGGATTGTAGGGGACACAAACATTCATTCTGTCACAGTAAGGAGTTATCCAGAGGTCTCCTGGCTATTAAGTACCATAGCCTACTATCGTACCTAGGTCTTTTTTACTCCAAAATTTGTGTTGAAATTTTGAAAAATGGATCACAAATGACTTGCAGGGTGATTGGATTTAGGAGATGAAAGAGAAGGAAGGGATAAAAAAATCATGAGGTTTTGGTTGCCAGTAAAGAGCTTGATGGAAACTGGGAATTTGCGAGGGTAAGCTAGTTTGGTGGAGGCAAAATGAGTCTACTGTGGAAGACGGAAAGTTCGAGTTGATGGTGGGCCATTCCAGCACAGATGGTTGGTAGTCTGATGGAACTCTGGTGGTTTAGAGCTCTCAGATCTACAGTGTTGAAAGTCATCAGCATAGAGGTGGTAATTAAACCCTGAAGACAATTCCCAGAAGGAATGAGTAGAAATAAAAAGAGAAGCAGACATTGTGCTCTTAAAAATGTGTTTAGAGAGTGGATTGCATGTTAAGTGTCCTTACTACCATTCAGTGAATGAGTGAGAAAGAGAGGTCTGCGGGAGTAGAATGACAGAGATAGAGAGACAGGAGCGTCTTTAGGAAAGCCCCTGCTTATAACTTTTCACTTGGTGAAATAGATGTACAAACAAGAAAAGCAAAAGAAGAACAACCAGAAAAAAACTGCTCGTTGGTTTGTTTGTTTCTTTGTGTGACTGAAGTCTGTTCCTTGAAGGGATTTAAGGAAGAAGAAGATGGTTGAATATGTCCAATATGATAGTGTTGGTTAAAGAGGATGACAACCGGTGCAGGACGGTTGTTATGTTCCGTGATTTGGTGAAAAGGCCATAGGAGTAGGAAGGAACCTTCTAGTAAGTGTGGTTCCCAGACTTTTTGATTTCACAGACCAGTAGTATTTCAAAAAAAATTTTAAGGAAACTAAATAAGACCATTTAAAACACTACAATCTCTTATCTAGCTCATTTTCGTAAAAGGGGAGGAAAAAAACCCTTTTAACATAAATTGAGAAGGCCGTAATCATAGGGTAAAAGATGGTTTGTGCTAAGGGTAGCATTTTTGATGTGGACTGGTGCAAAGTTAATCCCCAACTAGAGCAGAACTTGCATTTGGGAACCACTGGAATAATACGATACAATATAAACAATGTGCTGTCTCTAACTCACATTCCCAGTAAGTCTGATGTATTCTTGTTTCTAAAACCAACTTAAAAAAAAAAAAACCCAACTTTTGTTTATAAGACATCTTTCCACAGAGCACCAAAGAGGAGGTCTCAGGAAGTTCTACACATAATAGAGGCAGGTCGAAATTAACCAAGTAGTGAGGAAGGGCTCCTGGGTGGCTCAAGTCATTAAGCGTCTGCCTTCGGCTCAGGTCATGATCCCAGGGTTCTGGGATCAAGACCAGCATCGGGCTCCCGGCTCCATGGGAAGCCTGCTTCTCCCTCTCCCCTACCCTTGCTTGTGTTCCCTCTCTCTCTCTTATCTCTGTCAAATAAATAAATAAAATCTTTAAAAAAACAAAAAACCAAGTAGTGGGGATATTTGGGGAATATTCTTCGTGGGAACAGCACTCCAAGTTGAGGAGCGAGTGAGACTGGACAAGTTGTCATAGTTTGTCCCATAAAACTGTAGCTAAATTTTCACACATGGCTAGGAGAAAAACCATGGCTTATTTATTCTTTGACATTTCAAAGTATACTTAGTTCCTAAGAGGAATCCAGGAGTCTGATAATTCTGTGAAGTTGCTCCTGAAACACTATAATTTTCAACCCTCTGTCTGCCTGCTGCAACCAAGTTGCAGAGCATTGGAAGCTTTACTTCATCGCCAAAACCATATGAATTGGACAAGTTCAGAATGGGCAGCCCTCGGGACTGGGGCTAGGTTGGAGCCAGACCAGATTCAGAAATAAAATAAAATGTCCCTAACAATGCTGTGATCCACCAAAGCACAGGCTCACATGGGATGTTTATACGTGGAACCTGAAGTTTTATTACACAAAACCAGTTTTCTGTTGGTTTAAGAAAGAAAGAGTAAGAGACTAATTATGCAGCCTCAAATAACAACAACAAAAATGTATTATGCATTAAAATCTGTTTTGATTTTTAAAAATAAATAGCTCTCAGGCAGACACTGAAATGAACAGATTTCAGTGCCAAAAGAGATAAAAATTGCCCACCCCCTCACCACAAAATATTATCCTTTATCTGTAGTATAGATTTCTGTTGCTTCTGCAACTATATTTGGCAGTCATTGCTTTCACCAACTGTTCTCTTAAGTTTGAAAATACTGTCTTTGGTCAATTTCCTTCATTAGTGTGATCTACAAGAAGTGGATATTTCTAAGTTCTGGGAAAAAAGCTTCTACAGGTCAAAATAACACTGTGCTGATGTTAATGAAACCACCAACATGAAAAACATTTCCGCAGAAAGTACTCTTTGTCATCAAACAGTCTCTAAGGAAAAAACCAACAACAATACTTATAAAACATACTTACAAAGGCACGACTTAATTTATCTCCTTTTACTGTGCAATATAAAATATATACAGAAAAGTACACACAGCATGTATATACAACCGCATGAATTACTGTAAGGTAACCACCATTCAGATGAAGAAGTTGAACTTTGCTGGCACATCCCCCATCATCCCATCTAGAGATGAATAGATATCTTAATTTTTTAAACAGTAATTCCTTGCTTTTTCCAAAGTTATACTCTCTATGTATGCATCCTTTATCAGTACAGTTTGGTTTTGTCTCTTTTTGAATTTATGTCTCTGGCAGCTTTTAAGAGGATTTTCTTTTTGTCTTTGGTTCACAGAAGTTTTACTAAGGTATGTTCTGGGGTTGGCTGCCTGTTTTGGAAAATTCTCAGCCATTATCACTATAGCTTCATTATTATCCTCATTTTGAACCATAACTCTACTTCTTGTAGAGCTAGTTATTCCCTGCCCCTTAGACGAAATCACAGGTAATTCTGTCTTTTCTAGGGGCACCTGGGTGGCCCAGGTTGTTAAGCGTCTGTCTGCCTTCGGCTCAGGTCATGATCCCAGGGTCCTGGGATCGAGTCCCGCATCGGGCTCCCTGCTCCTTGGGAGCCTGCTTCTCCCTCTGCCTCTCTCTCTCTGTCTCTCATGAATAAATAAATAAAATCTTAAAAAAAAAAAAAGATTCTCTCTCTTCCTCTACCCCTCCTCCCTCTAAAAACCAAAAATAAAGAAACCAAAAAAAAATGATTTAAAAAAATTGTCTTTTCTAGTTATCTTCAGGTAATGAAAAGTCTGCTGGTCACTTTAGTCCTTCCAACAGTTCAATAATTAAAATGCCCATATAATAGTAAAAAATTCTAACTTCCTTAAGAAATTCTTTAACAGCTTTATTGAAGTTTAATTTACATACCATAAAATTCATCCACAGCACGTTATGATTTGATGATGTTTAGTAATGTACACAGTTGTGAAAACATACCCATACCATTCCCAGTCTATCCCAACTCCTAGCTCCAGCCCCAGGCAACCACTCATCTGCTTTCTGTCTCTATTTTTGCCTTTTCTAGAAATTTCGTATAAATGAAATCATGTAAGTGAAGTGTGTGGTCTTCTGTGTCTAGCCTCTTGCATTCAGTGCAATGTTTCTGAGGCTCATTCATGATGTTGTATATATTAGTATATCTACAACAGTACTTTTCTCCTTTGCACCGCTGAATAGTATTCCATTGTACACCACACTGTGTTCACCCCTTCACTGGCTGATGGACATTTGGATTATTTCCAGTTTGGGGCTATTCTGAACAAGCTGGTATGATTATTTGTGTAAAAGTCTTTGTTGAGGCATATGGTTTTGTTTCTCTGGGGTAGATACCTAGGAATGGAATTGCTGGGTGACATAAGTTTATGCTTAACTTTGTAAGAAACTGCCAAACTGCTTTCCAAAGTTGCTGTACCATTTTGAACTCCCACCAGCATTCTGCAATCTGCTGATAGCAATCTTTGCTGACAATTATTATTGTTTTCTTTTTTTAAAAAATTTTTAAGATTTTATTTTTAAGCAATCTCTCCACCCAACATGGGGCTTGAAAACCCCAAGGTCAAGAGTCGCATGCTCTACTGACTGAGCCAGCCAGGCACCCCGTTATTATCTTCTTTATAGCAATTCTAGTGAGTGGGTGCTTCATTGTAGTTTTAATTTGCATTTTCCTAATGAAAAATGATACTCTCTTTTCATTTAGTATTATTCATATGTCTTCTTCAGTGAAGTGTCCTTTCAAATCATTACTGATTATATGTCCTTTATGAGATGTAGGATTTGCATATTTCTTTCCTCAACCTTTTCATTTTTTCAATGATGCCTTTTGTTGTTGTTGTTGTTTTTAAAGATTTTATTTATTTATTTGACAGAGAGAGAGAGAGACAGCGAGAGAGGGAACACAAACAGAGGGAGTGGGAGAGGGAGAAGCAGGTTTCCCGCTGAGCAGGGAGCTGGATGTGGGGCTCGATCCCAGGACCTGAGATCATGACCCGAGCCAAAGGCAGTCACTTAACCAACTGAGCCACCCAGGCACCCCTCAATGATACCTTTTGAAAAAGTCCAATTTATCTTTTTATTTCTTTATGGATCATGCTTTTGGTGTCGTATCTAAGAAATTGAGAAGTTATCAGAGAGGTAAGGAGATAATCAAGAAAACACAATGTTATGGAAACCAGGGAAGATAAAATTTTAAGAAGGAGGATAATCACTAGCTCCAAAACCTGCCAAAGACTCAGGAAGGATGAATCAGGCAAAGAAGTAATTAAATTTGGAGAATAATGACTGATGACTGATATTTATTGAATGCTTATTTTATGCCAGGCCCCTAAACTAAGTGTGATCTCATTTCTAGTTTCAGTAAATAGATGGGGATTAGATACTTTTGTTGAATTTTGGTATCAACCCATTTTTCCCCTCTCTACCTCTAAAAATATTGATTCAGAGAGTGTAGCATAGGATTTAGAGATGGGAAGTTGTTTTTAAGCTCGGGTTCCACAACTTATTAGTTATGGGCAAGCCACTTAACCTTTCTCAACTGTTACCTCATTTGTAAAGTAGGAAGAATCAGTACTCATGTGGGGCACAGTAGTGTTGCAAAGTAATGCATGCAAAGCTCCCAGCCTGTTGCCTGGTCCATTGTACATGCTCAAAAGCAGAAGTTGTAATTACTAACTGTCACAATCAGATAAAGATCTGAAAATGTTTTATAAACTGTTACACTCTATAAAATATATTATTGGAATTACTTAGTGCTTTTTGGAAACATAATATGCAGTGTTATATATTGTCCTATTCTAATTTTTAAAAATCCTAAAAATCTTGCTCATATAGTATTTGGATTTCTCTCCTTTTCCATCATCCAAAGAATATAACTGGTGCTTTTTTTTTTAATTTTTAAAAATTTTTAAATTTTATTTATTTTTTAAAGATTTTATTTATTTTTTGACAGAGAGAGAGAGACAGGGAGAGAGGGAACATAAGCAGGGGGAGTGGGAGAGGGAGAAGCAGGCTCCCCGCAGAGCAGGGAGCCCGATGCGGGGCTCGATCCCAGGACCCTGGGATCATGACCTGAGCCGAAGGCAGACGCTTTAATGACTGAGCCACCCAGGCACCCCTGGTGCTTTTTTTTTTTTTAAAAACGGCTTTGTTAAGATATGATCCACTTACCATGTAATTCACCCATTGTGTATAATTCAATGGTTTTTAATGTCTTCAGAGTGTGCAACCTTCACCACTATCAATTTTAGAAAATTTTCATCAGTGCAAAAAGAAACTCTGTACCCATTAGCAGACTCTGATTACCCCCAAGTCCGCTATCCTTACACAATAAGTAATCTACTTTCTGTCTCTCTAGATATACTTATTTTAGAGATTTCATATAAATCATACAATAATATGTGACCTTTTGTGATTGGTTTCTCTTTAAAGAAAACCAGAGCTGGACAGTGGTTAAAGTGGTAATAAAATTTTTTTTCTTAAAGATTTTATTTATTTATTTGACAGAGAGAGAGAACACAAGTAGGCAGAGCGGCAGGCAGAGAGAAAGGGAGAAGCAGGCTCCTCGCTGAGCAGGGAGCCCGATGTGGGGCTCGATCCCAGAATCCTGGGATCATGACCTGAGCAGAAGGCGGACGCCTAACCTACTGAGCCACCCAGGTGCCCCGGTAATAATTTTTATTCAGGAACTATTGCAATAGGGGAAAAGAGACCTCAGTATAACACAGGGCTCTTCTGAATACAGCATGGACAAGTGGAGTTTTATAGCTAAACAGCAGTTGCAAGGGTGGGCATTGGTGGATAGAAAATTACTAAGAGGCGACATTGCGGGTAGGGAGATTTCTTACTAAACTGAACTCTCAGGGTTCTTGCTGAAGGCAGGCCAGAGTGACCACATATCCCCGGGGGAGGGTAGTGCTGAGGAATTTGATCAGATATTGAGGGTGGGGATTCTTTCTAAAACTGGGCTATGTAGGCCTGAGGATAAGGCCCAAAGATGGGACCCGATGGAGAAAAGGTCTTAGAAGAGACTGACTGAAGTTTGGTCAAGGAGAGAGTTGTTCTCACTTCTTACACTTAGGGTAATGCTTCAAACTGCATTCATGTTATAGCATGTCTCACCACTTCCTTCCTTTTTATTGCGGAAGAATATCCCATGGCATAGATAAACCAAATTTTATGTATCCACTGTTTGTCCAGTTAATGCGCGTTTGGATTCTTTCCATTTTTTTACTTTTGTGGGCACCACAATTAACATTTATGTACAGGTTTTCATGTGGATGTAAGTTTTCATTTCTCTTGGGTATATACCTAAGAGGGAATTGCCCCATCATTCAGTAACTCTATGTTTAACCTTTTGAGAAACTGCCAGACTGTTTTCCAAAGTGGTTACACCATGTTACCATTCATTTCACCAGCAGTGTATGAGGCTTCCAATTTCTCCACAATATTCCCAACACTTATTATCTGTCTTTTCTATTACAGCCTGGCTGGGGTGTGAAGTGGTATCTCATTGTGGTTTTGATTTGCATGTCCTGATGGCTAATGGCATTGAGCATTAACCAATACTCCTTTAATCCCAGTGAAGTACAGACAGGGGACACTTAAGGATAGAAAACAATCTGCAAATGGCCTATTATCATGTTGCTGTTGAAGCACATTTATCAGTTCTTCCTGAGATGGGCATCCACTGTGAAGACAAGGGGACTTACTCATTGCCTTCAGCCGCTGTAATCTCATCACTTTGTGTTCTAGGTCATCTTTTCTGATCTAATGCACATATTGGTCACGTGTCACTACATATTACATTGCTCACACCCTGCCCCAAATTATGAAAATGAGAAAGAGAAAAAGAGAGTTTGGTACCTCAGTAAGAGACTCCATGGAAATTCATGACTTGATTTGAAAAAAGCCGGTGCAATCTTGCATTGCTGCCAGAATCTTGAATCATAATCAAAAGTCTCTCTTCATGGTCACTAGTAAACAAAGAAAATCTTTCTTCTCTTTGTGTAGACAGGGGTCAGCAAGCTGTTTTGGTAAACAGCTGGATAGTAAATATTTTTACCTTTGTGAATCACAGAGTTTCTGTTTCAGAAACTGCAGTTGTAATGCAAAAATAGCATCGAGCATACATAAACAAATGAGTGGAGTTGCATTCTAATAAAACGTTATTTACAAAAATAGGCGTTGGGCTGAATTTGGCCCATAGGCTCTAGTTTGCAGATCTCTGATGTAGAAGAAATGGGAGAATCTTGGGAAGATCTGTTTCTATAGTAACTTTGAAAATGAAGAAGAGAGAATGCTTTTTTATTTTTCCTACACAGATGTTTTACAACTGGACTTGGCTTCTTACTACCCTGGGTGGGTCAACTGATCGATTTTGCAGAGGTTATTTGTCTCTTTCCTGTATAAATTTTATTTTATTTTTTTATTGCTAGGACAGCATCTTTGAGGCATTTAAAACTAGATCAGAGGGAATTTCAGAGTTACCTTTAGAACAACTTATTCTCATTTTTTGACTACTTCCTTTTTTTCTTTCTTAAAGTCTGAGAGCACATAAGTATTTATTTAATTATTCCATTAATTTAATAAGTTATTTTTGATCAGTTTAAACTTTTTCAGGTGCATCTCATTTCTATTACAGTGGGAAAGCCTATAAAATGATACTAATTATTGATAGACATGAGAGGACAGCCAACTAGGGAAAAACTCTTTTATGTTTCATTTCTATGTCTAGATTACTACAGCTGTTGTCTTTAAAAATACTCTTGAAGCAGCTTAACTGAATCAAAATTTAGAGTAAAATAGAAGCATGAAGTGAATAACCTTCTGGACTGAGAGGGTAGGCTGGGGCATGGGTTTCAGGAAATGCTGAGCCACATCTGTGATTTTTTCCTTGGACCCTTCCTAGCTACATAATGTAGTAGATTCCCCTAGAGCTCAAGCTAGTTGAGATGCATTTCTATTGCTTGCACCTTAAAAAGTTCTACCTAATAGAGAAGGCTTCATATTGGCATTGAGATTCAAAAGATAATGGCTGTATTCTAGGTAGACAAGGGAGGGAACAGGGTCCAGGCAGAGGGAAAAGTAGGCACAAGGTAGAGAACATGGAAGCAGATGAAAACACTGTGTGTTCTGGGAATAGCAGGGATTTTACTATTGCTGGAGACTACAGTAAGAACAGATAGAGGTAGGAGATGAGGCTGGATATGCAGACCAAATCATGAAGGGCTTCACATGCTTTTCTGAGGTGTTTAGGTTTTATACTGTAGGAGAGAATTTCGAGCAAGGTAGCGATATGAGCAGATTTGTGGGCCAGGACACTTGTTCTAATGGTGACATAGGGAACCAAGATGGAGGCAAGAACACCAGGTGTAGCTCAGTGGCAGTTGTTTGGGTAAGAGATGATAAAGGCCAGATCTAGGACACAAGCAATGGAAATGGAGAGAATGGAAAATATAGGAAAGGTATCAAGAAGGAAGAATTACGAGTGATAAGGATGCAGAGAATAAGGAAATGGAGGAATCTGGATGACTCCCAGATTTTTGGTTTGTACAGCTAAATGGACGAAGGTGCTAATCATAAAGATAGGAAGTAAGGTATGCGTGTGTGAAGGAGTAGATGTGGGGAGGGAGAACATGTGGGAAGATGAGAAGATGTGGGAAGACATATGATGAGTTTAATTTTAGATATGTTGAGACAGGGGTGCATGGTAGTTATTCAGTTCGATTATGGAAGAGGCAGTAGGATAATTGGATCTAAATCATGACTGTTGAAGACAGTTCTCAGAGTTTGTATGGTGAGAAAAGAAGAGGTGTTGACCCCTAGAAACATAGCCATTATTTATTTATTTTTTAATTTAAATTCAATTAGCCAACATATAGTACATCATTACTCTCAGATGTAGAGTTCAGTAATTTATCAGTTGGCGTATAACACCCAGTGTTCATCACATCACCTGGCCTCCTTAATGCCCATCACCCAAATACCCTATCCCTCCATTCACCTCCCCTCCTGCAACCCTCAGTTTGTTTCCTATAGTTAAGAGTCTCTCATGGTTTTTCACCCTCTCTGATGACTTCCCATTCAGTTTTCCCTCCTTTCCCATATGATCCTCTGTGATGTTTCTTATATTCCACATATGAGTGAAACCATATGATAATTGTCTTTCTCTGCTTGACTTATTTTGCTCAACATAATACCCTTCAGTTCCATCCATGTTGATGTAAGTGGTAAGTATTCTTCCTTTCTGATGGCTGAGTAATATTCCATTGTGTATATATGCCACATCTTCTTTATACATTCATCTGTCAATGGACATCTCAGCTCTTTCTGTAGTTTGGTTATTGTAAACATTGCTGCCATAAACATTGGGGTGCAGGTACCCCTTTGGATCAATACATTTGTATCTTTGGGGTAAATACCTAGTAGTGCAATTGCTGGGTCATAGGGTAGCCCTATTTTTAACTTCTTGAGTAACCTCCATACTTTTCCAGAGTGGCTGCACCAGCTTGCATTCCCACAAACAGTGTAAGAGGGTTCCCCTTTCTCTGCATCCTCACCAACATCTGTCGTTTCTGGCTTGTTAATTTTAGTCATTCTGACTGAAGTGAAGTGACATCTCATTGTGGTTTTGATTTGTATTTCCTTGATGCTGAGGGATGTTGAGCATTTTTTCATGTCTGTTAGCCATCTGGATGTCTTCTTTGGAAAAGTGTTTCTTCATGTCTTCTGTCCATTTATTGACTGGATTATTTGTTTTTTGGGTGTTGAGTTTGATAAATTCTTTATAGATCTTGGATACTAACCCTTTATCTGATATGTCATTTGCAAATATCTTCTCTCATTCTGTAGGTTGCCTTTTAGTTTTTTTGACTGTTTCTTCTGCTGTGCAAAAGCTTTTTAAGTTGATGAAATCCCAGTAGTTCATTTTTGCTTTTGTTTTCCTTGCCTTTGAAGATGTGTCTAGCAAAGTTGCTGTGGCCAAGGTCCAAGAGGTTGTTGCTTGTGTTCTCCTTTAGGATTTTGATGGATTCCTTTCTCACATTTAGGTCTTTCATCCTTTCCAAATTTATCTTTGTGTATGGTGTAAGAAAATGGTCCTGTTTCATTCTTCTGCATGTGGCTGTCCAATTTTCCCAACACTATTTGTTGAAGAAACTCTCCTTTTTCCATTGGATAGTCTTTCCTGCTTTATTGAAGATTCTGTTCTTTATTCTGTTCCATTGATCTATGTGTCTGTTTTTGTGCCAGTACCTACTGTCTTGATGATTACAGGTTTGTAATACAGCTTGAAGTCCAAAATTGTGATGCCTCCCACTTTGGTTTTTTTTTTCAACATTCCTCTGGCTATTCAGGGTCTTTTCTGGTTCCACACAAATTTTAGGATTATTTGTTCCAGCTCTGTGAAAAATGTCAATGGTATTTTTTTTTAAGATTTATTTATTTGACAGAGAAAGAGAGAGCACAAGCAGGCAGAGCAGCAGGCAGAGGGGGAGAGAGAAGCAGGCTCCCCACCAAGCAGGGAGCCCGATAGACCACTCTTTTTCTATGTTTCACTGTGAAGAACAAGAGAAAAAATAGCTGGGAAGTTGGGAGCACACACGTTCATGTGCTGTGGAGAAAGAGTCACTGAAGAAGGAAAGGATGAAGATAAAGGAAAGTGAAGGAATATTGATTTATCAAGAGAAGGAATATTGACTTAACAAGGACCAAAAAGATGGAGTGGAGAATAGGATCCAGAGAACAGGTAAATGGATGAGTAGTGGATGAAGTGATTGCCTTTGTATCTTCTTTTTTTCCCAATTTTTCCATTTTCACACTGTAAAATGTACCATCATAATCATTTTTAAGTGTACAGTTCAGTGGTATTAAATACATTCATAATGTTAGCCCAACATCACCACTCTCCATTTCCATAATTCTTTACATCTTGTGAAACAGAAACTCTATGTTCATTAAACATTATCTCCCCATTCTTCCCTCTTCCTAGTCCCTGGCAACCACCATTCTACTTTCTGTTTCTATGATTCTCACTACGCTAAATATCTGATATAAGTGGAGTCATTATAGTACTTGTCATTTTGCAATTGGCTTATTTCCCTTAGCACAATGTCTTCAAGGTACGTCCATGTTGTAGCACATGTCAAAATTTCCTTCCTTTTTTTTTTTTAAGATTGTATTTATTTATTCATAAGAGACAGAGAGAGAGACAGGCAGAGGGAGAAGCAGGCTCCCCACTGAGCAGGGAGCCCAATGTGGGACTCGATCCCAGGACTCTGGGATCATGACCTGAGCCGAAGGCAGACGCTTAACGACTGAGCCACCCAGGCGCCCAAAATTTCCTTCCTTTTTAAGGCTGAAAAATATTTGAGTGAATATGAGTGAAATGGACACTTGAGTTGCTTCTGTATTCTAGCTACTGTGAATAACACTGCTGTGGACATGGGTGTACAAAAACTCTTTTGAGACCTGGCTTTCAATTCTTGTGTGTATATTCCCAGAAGTGGAATTGCTGGGTCATATGGTAATTTTATTTTTAGTATTTTGAGGAACTGCCATACTGTTTTCCACAGTGACTGCATCCTTTTACATTCCCACCAATAGTGCACAAGGGTTCTGAATTCTCCACATCCTTGCCAATGCTTGCTATTTTCTGTTGTGATGAAAGTAGCCATTCTAATGGGTGTGAGGATATATCTCACTGAAGTTTGGATTTATATTTCCTTAATGATGCGTAATATTGAGCATTTTTTCATGTGTTTAATTGCTATCTGTATATATTCTTCAGATACATGTCTATTTAAGTCTTTTACCCATTTTTGAATTGGGTTTTGTTGTGGTTGAGTTTTAAGAGTTCACTAAATATTCTGAATATTAACCTGTTATCATTGCAAATCCCTTAGGATTTGCAAATATTTTTCCCTCATTCTGTGGGTTGCCTTTTTATTCATTTGATAGTTTTTTGATGCACAACACTAAAATTTTCATGAAATCCAACTTGTCAATTTTTTCTTTTGTTGCCTGTCTTTTGGTGTCACTTTTAAGAAATCATTGCCAAATCCAATGTCATTATGCTTTCTTTTAAGGGTTTTTGATTTTAGATCTTGTATATAGGTCTTTGATTCATTCTGAGTTAATTTTTGTATATGGTGTTAAGAATCCAACTTCATTCTCTTACATATGGATATCCAGTTTTCCCAGCACCATTTGTTGAAAAGAATGCCCTTTCCCCACGGAATGATCTTGTTACCCTTGTCAAAAATCCCTTGACCATATATGTGAGGGATTATTTCTGGACTCTATTCTATTCCATTGGTTTATATGTCTTTCTTTATGCCAATATCACCCTGTTTCGATTACTATAGCTTTGTTAAGTTTTGAAATTAGGAAGTTTTGAAATTTGAAATTTGAAATTAGGAAGGAAAAACAAATGAAATTTGTTTTTCTTTTTAAAGGTTATTATGGTTATTCAGGGTCCCTTGAGATTCCATATGAATTTTAGGATGGGATTCTATAAAAAAAGTCATGAAATTTTGACAAGGATTGCATTGAATCTATAGATTGTGTTGGATAGTATTGGTATCTTAACAATATTAAGTCTTCCAATCCATGAACATGGAATGTGTTTTCATCTATTATGTCTTCTCTAATTTCTCTAATTTCTCTTTCTTTCTCTCTTTCTTTCAAGATCTTATTTATTTATTTGACACAGAGAGAGAGACAGGGAGAGAGGGAACACAAGCAGGGGGAGTGGGAGAGGGAGAAGCAGGCTCCCCGCTGAGCAGGGAGCCTAATGCGGGGCTCAATCCCAGGACCCTGGGATCATGACCCCAGCCGAAGGCAGATGCTTAACGACTGAGCCACCCAGGCACCCCTTTCTGAGATTTTTCTGAACCTTTCCCTGAACATTTCTATTTTCGAATTTCCCCATAAATGCAATTGTTTTTGGATATCCTAATATCCTAAATAAGTTTGTAATGTCTGGCTCCCAAAAGGGTTTTAAAATGAGGGGAAGGGCACCAGCCCTTTAAATCGCCTGGGAATCACTTCACCAGCAGAGAAGGGGGCTTGCAATAAACAGGGGGAGAAGCAGCAATGGGGCCCACCTCTTTGTGTCTCTGTGATCGGAAGCAGCAATGAGCAATGAGTCATTAGAGCACAGATCCCTCGTAATGGGAACACAGGGTCCTTTTGCCCACCCTAACTCTCACAAGCTGTATGCAAGCTGCCTCAGGTGCAGAGCTGCCTGCCACATGGCTGAGGGTGGGGCATGGTTGGTACTGTGATAAGAGCTGAAATATCCTGAAGTTAACCACAATGTACCATCTAAGTCTTCCCCTGGAAGTTGCAGGCTTCTCTAGACCCCAGAGTTCCAACATAGTTACATTAGACAGATTCTGCCAATGTAATTGTTGTCTAGGTGCGGACACAGATTCCTGGGCCTTCCTACTTTGCCATCTTTCCAGAAGCCCTCTCCTTAACTGTTGTCACATTATTGTGCATTTATACAGTTTTTAATACTGTGCTACTTTGTGGGGATGCTACGTAAGTAGAAAATACAGTACTGATGACTATTGTGAGGTTCATTTTAGCTGGAGAGACAAACAGAAACAAATAGTGATCAGTGCTAAGTGATCAATAATGCATAACAAAGTACAGAGCTTTGACAGGAATGGCCAGAATATGACACTCTTACCCTTCCTTGCTTTTCTCTTCCTGACCTATTCCTGACAAACAACAATAACCAATCACAATGTTTTCTTTCTTTATTTTTTAAAAAGATTTTATTTATTTGACAGAGACATAGCGAGAGCAGGAACACAAGCAGGGGGAGTGGGAGAGGGAGAAGCAGGCTTCCCGCAGAGCAGGGAGCCCGATGTGGGACTCTATCCCAGGACCCTGGGATCATGACCTGAACCGAAGGCGGACGCTT
Source organism: Eumetopias jubatus (assembly GCF_037043125.1). Classification (NCBI taxonomy): domain Eukaryota; kingdom Metazoa; phylum Chordata; class Mammalia; order Carnivora; family Otariidae; genus Eumetopias; species Eumetopias jubatus. The sequence goes on from NW_028274813.1 coordinate 65,129,291, forward strand.
AATGACTGAGCCACCCAGGCGTCCAATCACAATGTTTTCTTGTGTGCCCAGTCTTGGGCTCGGAATTCATCACAGGCTTTCTCCAACAGTTTATAAGGGTTGATGCTTCGGTTAAAAGGGTTTGCCATGTACCTGGTTTATGGTAAAAATGTTGAGTACATTAAGAACTTGAAGAAAGTTACATTGTTTCCTAGGGTAAATTGTATGTTTTCCAAGGAAAAGGACAATATGTTCTATTTCTTTGGTAGTTCCCACACCATTATAATGAGAGGTTCAATTAGGGTTTATTGAATTAATTTTATAATTTTAAGAGATTTTATCATAAGGAAACATCAACTTCATATGTGTTAATACATTGTTTGTAGCACTTCTGTAAGTGCTAAAGAAAAAGCATGGTCTTTTCTTTACTAGTCTTGCATCTGACAGCTTTTTCTACCCTTGCCATTTAAACTCATTTTCTCTTGTTTCCTTTGTCTTTACGGAAGATGGAAAACAGCTGGTCAGCATCCTCAGCTAATAGTTGTTAAATGCCTTCTTAAAAATAATCCTCTAGCTTGAGGACGTTATGCTAAGTGAAATAAGCCAGTCACAGAAGGATAAGTACTGCATGATTCCACTTACGTGAGGTATCTAGAGTAGTCAAACTCATTGGATCCCAAGTAGAATGCGGGTTGCCTGGGCCAGGAGGAAGGAAGCCCTGCGGAGTTATTGTTTCATGGACACAGAGTTTCAGTTTTGCCAGATGAAAAGAGTTCTGTGGTTGGATGGTAGTGATGGTAGGGCCACAATGTGTGTACTTGACGCTCCTAAAGTATCCACTTAAAAACTGTTATGATGGTTAAAAAATCCCTTACATGCATAGAGAGAGGCGTATCTTGAGGGGACATCAGAGAAACCATTACCAGGGACCTCATTGTCTACAAGATTCTTCACTTTACTTCCCATTCGTTTCTCATCTTTCTTTGTGGCCCCTCTTTCCATGCTTCCAGGAACTTTTGCTCTCCTCTCTGGACCATCTTCAAGCCTTCCACAAACCAGATGTCCTTTTGGAAAGATGGCAAAGCCAGGGTGGTGGGGAGGCTGTCTCAAAGGTCCTCCAGTTTTGTGCGGCATTAGGGTTGTGTTTGCTAGAGAGCAGTGCAGCATCGCCTATGGTTTGTTCTCATCTGCAGATATGCCTTCTTTTCTTTTCATCTGTAAAATTGGGGTTGATGAGCTCCAATGGAATTTATAGCTCAGAATTACCTTTAATAACCATTATTTTTCCACTGTGGACTTAGAGATTAATGTTGCTATCATTTGGGGATTTATGTGACAAAATATCATGTTTTGGTTTTTCAAAATTAAGGATTCAATACAAATTCAAAGCATCAAACTTGTGAACTTGTTTTTCCATTTTCCCCATCTCTTTTCTCTACTGAACTTTACTCTGTTGGAATGATTTTTTTTCTTTTAAGATTTTATTTTTTGTCAGAGAGAGAGAGTGAGCACAAGCAGGGGGAGCAGCAGGCAGCGGGAGAAGCAGGCTTCCCGCTGAGCAGGGAGCCTGATGCAGGGCTCGATCCCACTGACCTGAGCCGAAGGGAGACGATTAACGACTGAGCCACCCAGGCAACCCTGGAATGATTTTTTAAAATAACACCCCCCTTTTTTGATTAAGGATCGTGATTCCTAAGTATGAGCACCTGAATACAATCAGGCATTATGTCTTAATTAGTGCGCTTTCTTTTCTCCCCAGAAACACTGAGCTAGCTGAAAGTCCTTAATTTCCTAGTTTGTAGCTTACAAATAAATATTATAGGTTGCAGGCTTTACTGGGAATGTGCCTCATCAGTAAAGTAGTTCAGCCTGGCTTAGTTTTAAATCTCTGCCCTTATCTAGCAGAAGAGCCTCTGGGTGAAGACGTGGAAACTTAGAAAGGAATTCTTACTCTGTCACGGTAAGTGCATGGCTATTTTTCAGTTTCCTCAAGGGAAAAAAATCATATAGCAGAGATATGGGTTTAAGCCCTTGTCCATGTGATTTGATAAGACTGTTGTTGGTTTGGCTCATTATTTGGTTTCACTCATCAGCTGTTCCAGTGAGGTGTAGAGGAGGATGGTGGGGTGTTTAGTAGAATAATGGTATTAGTAGAATAAGAGATTAAGATTTGTCCATCCCCCCAAAAAAAATTTTTGCCAAGAACCCAACCCAAGCTTTCTAGTTCTCTAAGAAACAATTCCTATGAAATTGATGCTGGGTTAGTTAGAAATTGCATTTGTGTGCGTGTCTCTCTCTTCTATAACCACCACTCCAAAGTCTACCTCATGTCCCCTCCCAGCCAATAACCCCCCACAGGCCGCTGCCGGCACAATTTGGTGTTGTGACTCTCTGCTCTGTGGACTTGTGCTATAATAAATGTGGCTTCAGTTTTGGTAAACCAATCACATGCAGGACCTAAGTGACTTCGGATTTGTCCTGGTATTTCATATTCAGGTGACACTGCTGAACGAGTCAGTTGTTGGTATCTGTGGTAGGTCCAAGTTTTACCCTGCACCAGAAGAGCTTAGATGCTACCACTGATTTATAGAAGTTGATGTTGGTCTGGAGCTTGATGCCATGCTGGCGCCATGCTGTCTGCTGGCCTTTCAAAGGGAATTCTGGCCTTCCTAATTTGGCTTCGTAGTTTTTGGATGACCCATGTGTTTTGGACAGTATGCTGCCTGTGTGGCAGAACGTGTGACTCCATTACCAGAAAGTGGCTCTGCCTTCCCAGAAAGCACGTGAGTGGTGTGCTTTGTGACCAGAGCCGGCCTTAGGCTTTAGTCCTTGTTACCAGACTGATGTACCAAATGGGCCTGGATCAGTTGTTTGTCTGTATGCAATCGACAAAACAGGGCAGTTTCGGAGTGTTTTGATGATCTCAGTAGGTTAAGGAGAAAGCTGTTTCCCCAGTGTCTGGAATGTGCAAATTTGTACTCCGGAGGGAGATGGCATGGCATTTATTAAATCAAATCTATTACGCCACAATGTTGTTGTATTGATGAAGTTCGAGCCCTCTAAATTTCACACATGCAATCAGAAAATGCTGGGGAATATTTTTATGCTGCCAAATGTATCCTGGAAGCTGTTCCCCAGCCCCTAACACAATGTATGACAATGAATATGCACTCAAAATATGTGTGAATAGATGTGTGAACAAATGAACAAATTTAATTAGTAGCTCTCAAAGTCAAGATCTGCAAATTGTGTTAAAAATTTCCATAAAGGCTTGATACCGTTCCTTGCTATTTTCCTCTACCTGTTACATAGCAAAGATCATATCACTCCAGCTAAGTTGTCCGAGGCTACAGAATGTTTGTCAACCACTGATAGTGAGAAACAAATCCCAGAGACCTTTTCCTGGGATCTTAGAGAAGAAAGGAGCATCACTTCCAGTGCCTTCTGGGAATATAACTGAGATTGCAAGAGGTACTTGTCTCAACCCCGCAGAAAATAGCAAAGGAGATCTGAGAACTCGAGAGTAGAAGTCAGCAATGACTCACACATGGGAATCATCAGCTCCAGAGTCAGACCACATGTGAATCACTGCTAGACTTGATGCTATTGACATAGCAAGGAAAATGCTGTTTTCAGAAGGTCGTTGTAGATTCTGAAGCTGTTGGGGAGAAGGCTGCAAAAGTGGTTTTCTCTTCGTGTGAAAGGGCACAGCCACTTAAAAGGTGTTGGAAAAATAATACGTTCAGAAGTGCAGACCCCAGGGAGAACCCAGAGTGTCAGTGGTGATGATGGAAGAAATAAAGACCAAAACAAATACAAGAGGACAGGAAAGTGTCAGAAGCGTGCCTTCCCTCCCCAGCTGATGCACTGCACGTGGAAGGGACGCAGAAGGAAAGGTTCATCTCTTTTTTTAAAAAAGTTACTTTTTATTTAAGTCTAGTTGACGTACAGTGTTGTATTAGTTTCAGGTGTACAACACAGTGACCTGACATTGGTATACATTACGCAGTGCTCAGAGTGGTAAGTGTCGTCACCATCTGTAACTAGTTATTATAATATTCATTCTATTCCCTCTGCTGTACTTTTCATCTCCCTGACCTACTTACCTTATAACTGGAAGTTCAGATCAGTGTAAAAGAGCCTTTTAAACACCAGCTAAGCATAAAATCCTCATAGAAGGCACATCTGCTTTGGATTGGAAAACTATTGTTTTTCTTTTTCTTTTTCCTTTTTTGTTTTGTTTTGTTTTGTTTTGATCACAAAGAGTTGACCTAGGTTTGATAGAGTGAGAAAAAGCAGGGCAGCCTATTTGTTTCCAGTTATTTCCTCTATAAGGGTAAACAGACCCCTTCCTTATGTGTGTTACTAAGGGTCTTTCAAGAATCAAAGAAAACAGTGGGAAGCCCAGGTGACATGGAAATAATCGGGGGATTGTGTCTGCAAAAGCTCTTGCCCCAGCAGGAACATCCTGGGTTCTGTGACTCGAGTGTCCCTCTCCCTCCCCGTTTCCCTGTTTGAAGTGGCTGGGTGGACTGCCCACACCTGGAAGCTGATAGGACAGACTCACTGCACACTCTCAGTGGTTTCCAAGAAAAATAGCAAAGAATGTACTTGCACTGGGGCACGGGGGTTGCTGACTGGCACCATGTCTCAAGAATCAACATGCCTGCATTTCTGCCTCCTTTCATGTTCCCAAGCTGATTCTCAGCTCAAAAGGAATAAAATTGGTACGTTTTTGTAAATCAACAAATACAAACCCTCAGCTCATTCTTTAAATGTTGATGTGCCAGGATGAACGTATTCCCCTCTGTTCAGAACACTCCTCCGCTGACCGCGTTTGCAGAGAGGGCATTACCCAGTGGAAATAGATAGTCATCACTTGGTGTATGTTCGTTCAGATTAATGATTATTCAACTAAGATTGATTGAACACCACTATGAGGTTTTGGAATCAGGGTAGTGAACAGGTGTTTCCTCTAAAAAGCTTCAGTATTGAAGGGACAGTCTTGATTATTTTTGAGGTGGTATTATATGGAAAAATTAAACACTAAACAAAACTTGCTGTGTGGTATTATGGGCTACATATAACTCCTCAAAGATATGCTTTTCATACTTCTGTTGGAGAATAACATCAATATCAAAATTGCTATTCTGAGTGGCCATAATTAAAGAGAAGGAAACTCAAGCCCCAGAGGCTTGTGATGGTGGCCAGAGAGCTTTATCTCAGAGCGCTGCCTCAAAAGGAACATCTGTGGGAAGGAAGTTGAGCTTTGGTCCTCTCTCAGAACTTACTGTTTTGTGTTTTTGGTTTGAGGAGCATAGGTTTATAGTTTCTTGACTTATGTTTCAGGCAAATTTCCGTACACAAAGCATGAGTTCAATGAACGGTTCGAGTTCCCTTCTCACTAACGTTGTATCCTATTATTTTGCATAATAGTTACTGTACTTCCGAACAACATGGAGTCTAGAACACTCCTCTAGTGAATCTGGAACCTCTCCTTGATATGGAGTAGGGAGTGGAGAAGTAGACCTAACCACATTCCTGTGGAGGAGTATACCTGTCTAAAACCACTGTTCCCTTGGAGCTTTACTTCATTTATTTTTTTATTTTTTAAAAGAGATTTTATTCATTTGAGAGAGAAGGGGAGAGAGAGCACATGAGAGGGGGCAGGGTCAGAGGGAGAAGCAGACTCCCTGCTCAGCAGGGAGCCCGATGCGGGACTCGATCCCGGGACTCCAGGATCATGACCTGAGCCGAAGGCAGTCGCTTAACCAACTGAGCCACCCAGGCGCCCTATTTTTAATTGTTTTTTTTTGCTATCTCCATTTATGGGAAATAATAGCCTCCAGACAGTTAGTTCGAGCCTGATATGTTTTACCTGGCAGTTTGCCTTTTCTCTTTCCCCTTGCCTGCTTGCCTCTTGCCGCTGACCGAGTGTATGTTCCTTCTCTGTGTATCACTTATTTGGCCAGCTTGTCTGTAAAGATATTCTCAGCCCTCCACTCCCAGCTGCTTTTGTCTCCTCAGTAAGGGAGAGCTTTGACTGGAGGAAACCCCGAGTGAGGGGGTGAGTGAGCAGGCTATTCCTCCTTGAGAGCGGGGCCCACAAGCCCCGCAGGTGCCCTCTGCCCGATCCTGAGCGCAGGGAGCAGCTCATTTTTATGCCCCCAGCCAGCATACATAATCTTAGGCAAACAAATAGTCCTGCCAGAAGGGGCATCCAACAGCTCCTCAAGACAGAGCAACAATTCTTGGCCCCTGGATCAGTAAAATTATCTATTTTCAAAACAATCCTTTAAAAAAAAAAGAAACTCACAAAGGGGATAGTGTTGTTTATGTAACTTCTTTGTAAGGTTATAAAAAGCTTTTCTCCCTGGGTACAAAACGGGTATGGTACGTGTTCCCAAGCCTAGAGAGGTTGTTTGGGAAAGAGTGATATCTCTTGGGATTTTCCTTTGCTTGTTATTTAGCCTTTCTCCCTTATGGAAAAAAATTTTTTAACCTTCTGCTCTGAAAGTTCTTTTTTTTTTTTTAAAGATTTTATTTATTTATTTGAGAGAGAGAATGAGAGAGAGAGAGTACATGAGAGGCGGGAAGGTCAGAGGGAGAAGCAGACTCTCTGCCGAGCAGGGAGCCTGATGCGGAACTAGATCCCAGGACTCCAGGATCATGACCTGAGCCGAAGGCAGTCACTTAACCAACTGAGCCACCCAGGCACTCTGCTCTGAAAGTTCTTGAGAAGAGTTGTCAGGAGCTGGGTCTGCTGGATCTCTCTCTCACCTCAAGAGCTGTTGTCAGGCTGTATGAGGTGGATAGGCTGGTGAGGCAGCCCCCGCGCCCCCTGTGCTAGGATGGGATGAGGTGTAGCTGAGTGGTTTTAGCAGCACCTGCAGCTCGCGACCTGGTGTCCGGGGCCTCTCTGGATGCCCACCATGACCTCATTTCTCCTGAGCCAAACACTCTGTCCTAGAGAGTTCCTTTTTCTTCCTGCTTCTTGGCCATTGGCTTCTAGTAGCCCGCGGGTTCGTTGAAGTTAGCATGAGTGAAGTCCACCTACAAAGAAGGCAACATACAATACATATTGGGAGTGAGGGGCTTCCTTACAGACTTCAAGAGGCCTTAAAAATGGAATCAAAAATTTAAAAATCCACAAATAGATTAAAAAACCTTAGGTTCTCAGAAGGCTTCTGTAGAGGGGAGAAAGCAAAGATGAAAGAGAGCAAAGGGCACACTGCCATCTTAAACAAGGAAGGCAAAATAAATTATTGTGAAGAATCTTTGTAGAAGGAAGAATGTCCAAACACAGAGATGCATGCAAGGCTCACTCGAGGACCAGGTGAAATGGAATTGGTCCGTGGGTGAATCTGCACCTCACACAAGAACTGGTGACCCAGCCTGAGGGTGGGAAATGAGGGAGAGAGGGGGATCTGTCCTCCACAGAGGGATTCTGGGCTCCCGGTGGGCACCATCTCCAGGTGCTCTGCCCGGGGACTCCCCTCTTCATGTCTCACCTAGTTGCATGGCTCAGTCAGTGAGGACAAAAATAAAACTAAGGTACTTATTTATTTCACTTTCAGGTCAGCTGTATCTGTGAGGTACATTTCATTTGTTTGTTTTCTGGGAGTAATTTAGAATCTCCAATCTAACTGATGACTTTGCAAGTCATCAGTAAGAGCATTTCACAACAAATTTCAACTACAGGACACATTCTCATCTCAGCTCCAGGTTTAGACTGGACCTGGTTTTGTGCCCCTTTGGGATCTTGAGGGCGTTTCACTTTTCTGTGTTTCTTGGCTTAGTGAGAATTTTCAGATATGTCTTAACTTACTCATTTGTTCAAAGAGAATCTTCAGGACACAATGAGGAGTAAGGATATTGGGACAAAGGTCCCTCTGTTGGTTCAGAATTTCTGGAAAGCAGGAAAAATCTTGTTACTTTTGGTTATGAATTTTAAATTTTAATTACTTTAAAGTATAACTTTCTCTTCTTTGATTTTGGAGGACAGTTTTTATCCCCCAAGTGTTAGTTTAGTATCTACTAAGTGCTATCATACAGGAGAGTATAGAGAGGGCCTGGTTTGTGTTGCCATAGATTTGGGCAAGGTTTTCCTGAAGTGGGTTTTGTCAAGTTGGGTAGAAGCTCCTCAGGTGGAAACGAGGGAGGAGAACATTTCAAGCATAGCCAAGTCCCAAAGTCATGAAGAAGAAGGACTTGAGAAGGGCAGTGATGAGTGATGAGAGTCAGTCAGGTGGTGGGGCAAGAGGTCGCCGAGGTCAGGATAAGGCTTTGTATACAAGGAGAGTTCAGATTTTATCCCAGAAGTGCTGGGCATTCACCTAGAATTCCTAACCAGAGTCCTGATTTGGGGGATGCAGTGGACATCTTTCACTCTTCTTGGCTACTCCTACAAAATAACGATGTTGGAGAGATGGTGGAGAACCTACTTCCCGTCTTGGAGGAATTCCCCACCTTATGATGCAGAGTCTACCCCTGCTGTAGAAGCTGAAAGTGATATGTACTTTGTATCCCTTTTTTTTTTTTTAAGATTTTATTTATTTGAGAAAAAGCCCAACAGCAGGCATGAGTGGGTGGGAGGGGCAGAGGGAGAGAGAGAGAAGCCGACTCCTCACTGAGCAGGGAGCCAGCTGTGGGGCTCCATCCCAGGACCCTGGGATCATGACCTGAGCCCAAGGCAGACGTTTAACTGACTGAGCCACCCAGGCATCCCAAAAGCAGTAGTACTTTCTTTGCTAGTCTCCCTTGTGGTTAAAAAATGGGAACATGACCTAGCTCTGCCAATCAGACGAATCTACTCCAGACCTTAAAGAGTGATATGAAGAAGCTGGGACCTCATGCAGAATCCATTTCTGGAGTTTCTAGAGGCAGCAGGGGCAAGCACCCAAGGGTCAGGGCCAAGAGTATTGGTTCAAGGTGGTGGTGGAGACTGTGGTGTCTCTGCCCAGCAGCAGCAATGATGCCTTTACTTTGCCAACTCCAGCATGATTTCAGGCATTGCTGCTGGCTGCTTAGCCTCCAAACCTGGTTCTGCAGCTCTCCAAGAGATGCTGTGAGCTGTCCAGTTTCCTTCCTCCCTTCCTTACTGAGGTATAACTTAGGATCAGATGCACTCTCTTAAAGTTTATGGTTGAATAATATTTGACAAGTGTATTAAGGTGGTAACCAATACCACCAGATATGGACCGTTTACCCCCAAATTCTCTTCTGACCCTTTGTCTATTGCCTCTCCTTATTCCCAGCCCCAATCTAATTGGACTTTTTGTCTTTGGAGTTTTGCCTTTCCCAAGTACTCCTATAAATAGATCATACAATATGAGGCTTTTCCACTTAGCATAATGCTTTTGAGTTTAAGCCCTGTTGTTGTAGGTATCAGTTCATTCCTTTTTATTGTTGAATAATCTAATACTATTTGGTCACATCACACTTTGCTTAGCCATTTACCAGTTGATAGACATTTGGTTCCTTTCCAGTTTGTTTACTATTGTCATAAAGCTGTTTTGACTATTGTGCATAAAGTCCTTCTATGGACCTAAGTTTTTCTTAGGTAAATACATGGGAATGAGTTCATTGGGTCATATGGTAAATATATGTTAAACTTCGTAAGAAACCGCTAAACTATTTTCCAAAGTGCTGATGGAAACGCACAATGTTACAATCAAAGTATGAATGTTCGAGTTGCTTTGCATCTTCAAAAGCACTTGGTATTGTCAGTCATATTAATTGTACTCATGTTAGTAGATCTGCAGTGATATCTTACGGTACTTGTGATTTCTCATGTTTTATAATGTGCTTGTAAATGAGACTGAAAATTTCGGTTTCTAGTAGTTCATGGTTAGTGTTGACCTTAAAAGTAAAACACCCACTTATTTTACCAGCAAAATGGGTTTATTTCGGAATAACAGAGGAATTGCAATCCAGGGCTTGCAAGCTCTGGCAACCCACAGCAAGTCTGGAGATAAATGAGAAGAATGATACTTTATAGAGAAAAGGTGGAAGTTGGGAGTGGCTTTTTGAATGAAAGTCCACTGGAAGAAAGTGAGATTTCAGAGTGGGGATGGTTTTGTATTGGCTGAGTTGTACTTTTTTATTGGCTGAGCTTGTTGCTGGGCAAGGAGAAAGTCTTCTTATTAGGGACTGCAATTGAGATCATGGTGTGGAACTCATGAACTCCCCCTTCTGGCCTCCTGACTCCATGTTTTTAAATTTAAATTTTAAGTTATTATTTCTTTAATTTTTTAATTTAAGTTCAATTTAATTAACAATATATTAGTTTCAGAGGTAGAATTTTTTTTAAAAAGATTTTATTTATTTATTTATTTATTTATTTATTTATTTATTTGGCAGAGAGAGAGACAGCGAGAGATGGAACACAAGCAGGGGAAGTGGGAGAGGGAGAAGCAGGCTTCCCGCTGAGCAGGGAGCCCAATGTGGGGCTTGATCCCAGGACCCAGGGATCATGACCTGAGCTGAAGGCAGACGCTTAATGACTGAGGCACCCAGGCGCCCCTCAGAGGTAGAATTTAGCGATTTATCAGTTGCATGTAACACCCAGTGCTTATTACATCACATGCCCTCTTTAATGCCTATCACTCAGGTACCCCATCCCCCCACCCACCTCCCTTCCAGCAAACCTCAGTTTGTTCCCTATAGTTAAGAGTCTCTTATGGTTTGTCTCCCTCTCTGTTTTTGTCTTATTTTATTTATGTTGTGTAAATATCTAGTAGTGCAATTGCTGGGTCATATGGTAACTCTACTTATAACTTTTTGAGGAAACTGTTTTCCAGAGTGGCTGCACCAGTTTGCATTCCCACCAACAGTGTAAGAGGGTTCCCCTTTCTCTGCATCCTCACCAACATCTGTCATTTCTTGAGTTGTTAATTTTAGCCATTTTGACTGGTGTGAGGTGGTATCTCATTGAGGTTTTGATTTGGATTTCCCTGATGCCGAGTGATGGTGAGCATTTTTTTCATGCGTCTGTTGGCCATTTGTATGTCTTCTTTGGAGAAATGTCTGTTCATGCCTTCTGCCCATTTCTTGATTGGATTATTTGTTCTTTGGGCGTTGAGTTTGATAAGTTCTTAATAGATTTTGGATACTAGCCCTTTATCTGATATGTCATTTGCAAATACCTTCTCCCATTCCCTAGGTTGCCTTTTAGTTTTGTTGACTGTTTCCTTTGACGTGCAGAAGCTTTTTGTCTTGATGAGGTCCAGTAGTTCATTTTTGCTTTTGTTTCTCTTGCCTTTGACGATGTGTCTAGGAAGAAGTTACTGTGGCCAAGGTCCAAGAGGTTGCTGCCTGTGTTCTCTTCTAGGGTTTTGATGGATTTCTGTCTCACATTTAGGTCTTTCATCCTTTCCAAGTTTATCTTTGTGTATGGTGTAAGAAAGTGGTCCAGTTTCATTCTTTTGCTTGTGGCAGAATTTTCCCAACATCATTTGTTGAAGAACCTGTCTTTTTTTCCATTGGATATTCTTTCCTGCTTTGTCAAAGATTAGTTGACCATAGAGTTGAGGGTCCATTTCTGGGCTCTCTATTCTGTTCCATTGATCTATGTGTCTGTTTTTGTGCCAGTACCATACTGTCTTGATGATGACAGCTTTGTAATAGACTTCAAGTCTGGCACTGTGTGCCAGCTTTGTTTTCTTTTTCAACATTCCTTTGGATATTGAGGGTCTTTTCTGGTTCCATACAAATTTTAAGATTGTTTGTTCCAGCTCTGTGGAAAAAGTTGATGGTATTTTGATAGGGCTTGCATTGTATGTGGCGATTGCTTTGGGTAACACAGACATTTTAACAATATTTATTCTTGCAGTCCATGAGCAAAGAATGTTCTATTTCTTTGCATCTTCTCCATTTCTTTCATAAGTGTTCTATAGTTTTCAGAGTACAGATTCTTTACCTCTTTGGTAACTTAGGTTTATTCCTAAGTATCTTATGATTTTTGATGCAATTATAAATGAGATTGATTCCTCGATTTCATTCTGCTGCTTCATTATTGGTATATAAAAATGCAACTGACTTTTCTGCATTGATTTTTATATCCTGTGATTTTGCTGAATTCCTCTATCAGTTCTACCAGTTTTGTGGTGGAGTTTATTGGGTTTTCTTTTCTTTTTTTTTTTTTAAAGATTTTATTTGTTTATTTGACAGAGAGAGAGACAGCGACAGAGGGAACACAAGCAGGGGGAGTGGGAGAGGGAGAAGCAGGCTCCCCGCAGAGCAGGGAGCCCGATGCGGGGCTCGATCCCAGGGCCCCAGGATCATGACCTGAGCCAAAGGCAGACGCTTAACGACTGAGCCACCCAGGCGCCCGAGTTTATTGGGTTTTCTGTTGGTATACAGAGTGTCAGTCATCTGCAAAGAGTAAGAATTTGACTTCTTTGCTGATTCAGATGCCTTTTATTTCTTTTTGTTGTCAGATTGCTGAGGCTAGGACTTCTAGTACTATGTTGAATAGCAGTGGTGATAGTGGACATCCCTGCCGTGTTCCTGACCTTAAGGGAAAACCTCTCAGTTTTTCCCCATTGAGGTTGATATTCACTGTGCGTTTTTTTTGGATATGGCGTTTATGATATTGAGGTATGTTCCCTCTATCCCTACACTGCAGAAAGTTTTTATCAAGGAAGGATACTGTATTTTGTCAAATGCTTTTTCTGCATCTATTGAGGGGATCCTATGGTTCTTGTCCTTTCTTTTATGTAGTGTGTCACACTGAGTGATTTGGAAATGTTGAACCACACTTGCAGCCCAGGAATAAATTCCATTTGGTTGTGGTGAATAATCCTTTTAATGTACCGTTGGATCCTATTAGTTAGTATCCTGGTGAGAGTTTTTGCATCCATGTTCATCAGGGATAGTGGTCTGTAATTTTCCTTTTTGGTGGAGTCTTTGTCTGGTTTTGGGATCAAGGTAATGCTGTCCTCATAGAATGAATTTGGAAGTTTTCCTTCCATTTCTATTGTTTGAAACAGCTTTAGAAGACTAGGTATCAATTCTTCTTTAAATGTTTGGTTCAATTCTGCTGGGAGGCCATTGGCCCCTGGACTCGTGTGTTGGGAGATTTTTGATTACTGATTCAATTTCCTTGCTGGTTATGGGTCTGTTCAGGTTTTCTATTTCTTCCTGTTTCAGTTTTGGTAGTTTATATGATTCTAGGAAAGCATCCCTTTCTTCCAGATTGCCTAATTTGTTGGCATGTAATTGCTCATGATATTCTCTTAATTGTTTGTATTTCTTGGGTGTTGGTTGTGATCTCTCCTCTTTCATTCATGATTTTATTAATTTGGGTCCTTTCTCTTTTCTTTTTGATAAGCCTGGCTAGGGGTTTATCAATCTTATTAATTCTTTCAAAGAACCAGCTCCTAGTTTTGTTGATCTGTTCTACTGTTTGTTTTGTTTTTCTTTATTTTCTTTATCATTAATTTCTGCTCTGATCTTTATTTCTCTTCTCCTGCTTGGTTTAGGCTATATTTGCTGATCCTTTTCCAGAACTCCTTTAGGTGTAAGGCTAGCTTGTGTATTTGAGACTTTTCTAGTTTCTTGAGAAAGGCCTGTATTGCTATATACTTCCCTCTTAGGACCATCTTTGCTGCACCCAAAGGTTCTGAACTGTTGTTTTCATTTTCATTTGCTTCCAAGTATTTTTTGGATTCTTTTTAATTTCCTGGTTGACCCATTCATTCTTTAGTAGGATGCTTTCTAACCTCCATGTGTTTGAGTTCTTTCCAAATTTTATCTTGAGTTCAAGTTTTATTTTATTAAAAATTTTTTGATTATTATTTTTTAAAGATTTTATTTATGTATTTGACAGAGAGCATGAGAGAGCACAAGCAGGGGGGACAGTAGAGGGTGAGGGAGCCTGATGCGGGGCCCAATCCCGGGACCCTGGGATCATGACCTGAGCCGAAGGTGGACGCTTAACCATCTGAGCCATCCGGGCGCCCCTTGAGTTCAAGTTTTAAAGTACTGTGATCTGAGAACATGCAAGGAATAATCCCAGTCTTTTGGTATAGGTGGAGACCTGGTTTGTGACCTAGTATGGGATCTATTCTGGAGAATGTTCCATGTGCACTGGAGAAGAATGTGTCTTTTGTTGCTTTAGAATGGAACATGATGAATATATCTGTGAAGTCCATCTGGTCCAGTGTGTCATTCAAAGCCCTTATTTCCTTCTTGATCTTCTGCTTAGATGATTTGTCCATTGCTGTGAGTCAGAGGTTAAAGTCCCTTACTATTACTCTATTATTATCAATGTGTTTCTTTAATTTTGTTAGTAATTGGTTTATATAATTGGCTGCTCCCACGTTAGGAGCATAAATATTTATAATTATTAGATATTCTTGTTGGATAGACCTTTTTATTGTGATATAGTGTCCTTCTTCATCTCTTATTACCGTGTTTGGTTTAAAATGTATTTTGATATAAGTATGGCTACTCCAGCTTTCTTTTGATAAATGGTTCTCCACCCCCTCACTTTTAATCTGGAGGTGTCTTTGGGTCTAAAATGAGTCCCTTGTAGACAGCATATTGTTGGGTCTCGTTTTTTCTTTTTATGTAATCTGATACCCTGTGTCTTTGGAGCATTTAGTCTTTTTACATTCAGAGTAATTATTAAAAGATAGGAAGTTAGTGCCATTGTATTACCTGTAAAGTGGCTATTTCTGTAGATTGTTTCTTTCTGGTCTTTGTTACTTTTGGGCTCTCTCTTTGCTCAAAGGATCCCCTTTAATATTTCTTGGAGGGCTGGTTTAGTGTCCACAAATTCCTTTAGTTTTGTTTCTCTTGGAAACTCTTTATCTCTCCTTCTATTCTGAATGACAGACTTCCTGGATAAAGCATTCTTGGCTACATATTTTTCCAATTTAACACATTGAATATATCATGCCAGTCCTTTCTGGTCTGCCAGGTCTCTGTGGACGGGTCTGCTGCCAGCCTTATGTGTCTATCCTTGTAGGTTAAGGACCTCTTGTCCTGAGCTGGTTTCAGGATTTTCTCTTTATCCCTGAAATTGCAAATTTCCCTATGGTATGTTGAGGTGTTGACCTATTTTTATCGATTTTTGAGGGGGGTTCTTTGTGCCTCCTGGACTTGAATGCCTGTTTCCTTCCCCCGATTAGGGAAATTCTCAGCTGTAATTTGTTCACATAAAACTTCTGCCCCCCCCTCCATCTTTGGGGACCCCTATTATTCGGATATTATTTTGCATTATGGTATCACTGATTTCTCGAAGTTTCCATTCATAATCCAGTAGTTGTTTTTCCTTTTTCTCAGCTTCCTTATTTTCCATCATTTTGTCTTCTATATCACTGACTCTCTCTTCTGTCTCATTTATCCTCGCTGTTAGAGCCTCCATTTTTTACTACATCTCAGTAATAGCATTTTAAATTTTGGCCTGATTAGACTTTTATTCTTTTATTTCTACAGTAAGGGATTCTTTAGTGTCTTCTATGCTTTTTTCAAGCCCAGCTAGTATCTTTATAATTGTTGTTTTGAATTCTTTTTCTGACATTTTACTTATCTATATTGACTAAATTCCTTGGCAATTAGTGCTTCTTCCTGTTCTTTCTTTTGGGTTGAATTTCTCCATCTCATCATCATTATGTCCAAAAAGGAATAGAAGAGAGAAAAGACAAAAATAGCACCAGAAAAAAACAAACCAGAAGAAAACAGAAAACAGAAAAAAAGAAAAAATCAAACAAGAAGTAAAGCAGAACAAAACAATAAACTAGATCCTGGGTGTATTTTGGTCTGTTTGTTAAAAGAAACAAGATCCCAAAATAGGAAAGAAAGAGAAACATATATATACAAAAATAAAATAAGATACAATGAAAGGAAACCAAAAATAAATAAAACCTATATATAAAAATAAAAATTAAAGAATTGAAAAAATAAGAAAATGGCTGAAAAAAACCTGAAAGACTAAAGAATATAATAATAAAAACAAACACAATTGCTGTATACTTTTTTCCCCTGAGAGCTGAGGTTTTGCAGTTCTCTATGATCAGTCAACTTGGTGCGAGCTGGTGTTCCTGCTGGTCTCCTGGGGGAGGGGCCTGTTGTGCTGATTCTCAGGTGCTCTTGCCCTGGTGGAATTGCACCTCCCTTGGCAGGGGGCCAAGCTCTGTGTAAGTGGTTTGGGATTGCACTATGTAGCACTGTTTTGCTTCATGAAGGCTTTCAGCACCAATGGGGGGTGGGGATGAAAATAGTGACATCCCATCTCTAGCCCCAGAGCTGAAAGTTTGCACCCCCCACTCTTCAGTGCACCCTCACAGAAAAGCTGTCAATCACTCTTGTCTCCCTAGTTTCTGTCCAAACTCTGTGTTTACCCAGCCTGTGACTGAGTGTTTTTATCTCAGGTACATGACCCAGTTTTGAGTCTCCAAACTTTACAGACTCCTGTGGCATGCACCTGCACTATCCTCTTGGGGCATAGAGGGGAGTCTTGCCAAGCTTCTGCCTTTTGCTGGCCCCTTGCCTGGAGAGCACTTGCACAGCTGTGCAGCGGTTTGTAGTTTATGGCAACACAGAGCAGAAAGTCAGCACCTAGACTTGCTGTTTTCATCTGGCTTCCCCACTCCAATGCTTGGGCTCTGCCACACTCAGGCACCTCTGTTCTTTTTGTGGCCCTGGGAATCCTGAGACCACACTGTTCCACCTAGGATTCTACCCCACTTCCCCACCTGAGCACCTTTAAGCCAGGGATGTCCC